>NC_134725.1:5246500-5546500 GCF_049634645.1 Pelodiscus sinensis | reverse complement strand
CCTGGCAGGGAAAACAGGTTCAGTGGTGTCTCAGCACATCCAAGTGCAATCCCAAAGGAGATCCCAATATAAAGGGATCCTAGTTTTCCATGATAAAAATAAGATGCTCTTTGTTAGTTTCTCAAGCCATAATGTACAGTGGAACCCTGTTTATAAGATCTGATTGGGACTGGGACCAGATCAGATAAGCAAAAATTCAGATAATCTGAAAATGTACACAGAGCCATCCAGGTATCCCATTGACAGCCTAAGCCATATGCCTGGGGCTAGCGCTTTTTGCCTGGTCTCTGAATTATCCAAACTTTTGCTTATCAAGTGTAGCCCTGAGCTCACTATACTTAAATATATTTGTATTTTTTTCATAAAATGTAAAAACTAAAGATTCTTTTTAAAAATGCAAATTTCACATTTTCTCATGGCGAATGGATTTCCGGGATCCCTCCTTATAACTTCTCAAAAGCTCTTATTTCTGTGGGACTTATGTGTTCAGTTCTCTTCTGTTTTATGAGACTCAACAATGCAATGGTATAGCACTAATGCAGCAGCTCCAGAAGAAAAACAAGCTCCTTTACTGAACAGAACAATAGGCGCATTTTTAAATATCATTTTGACAATTTCACTCACACATGTTTCTTTAGTAAATATTTTTTTCCACTGTTCATGGTGGCGTTAGAAGAACTTTCCTTTAAATGCCTTCTTTTCTTTTGAGGTGCTCCTCTCTTCAAGAGCTTGGCTTTAACTTTAAACTGAAGTGACATTGTCAATGTTGATAAGCCTGATGTTTGACCTATTTGTAACTTATAATTTTTTGCAACACTCGTGTACAATTGTATTTTCTTCAAAGAAATGCTTCATTGGTTTTCTCCAGAGGAAAAAAAAATTACCTGCCAGAAAGCAGCCATAAAAGAACTGAGTACACATGGAGGAAAGTAAATCATTAAATGGTTAATTTAAAAAAATAAATCTAACTGCTCAGTACTACAAGTTTTCTGGCAGAGCCGCATCAATTAAATATGATTTAAATAATTAAATGTATTCATATTTTGCATTTGCACTTTTCTTAAAGACCGTTTGATTCCCCAATGGGTAAATGTTAAAATATGTAGATTTGCAAGTAACTACATCTTTTACATGAAGGCTAAGTCTATGCTGGCACTTTACTGCACTATTCTGGCTCAGCTGGTGAAGAACACACACAGACACAGACACACACACCAGGGAACAGTGCTCCTCCTGGTGGAGGTGGTTTACTTAGAGCTGTGGTCACACTGCCACCTTAAAGTACTGCCACGGCCCCGCTTTAAACTTTCTAGTGTAGACAATGCCTTAATGTTGTGCTTTTTTTTTTTTTTTTTTTTTGCTAACAAGGATACATTACATCTATACATATGTAAGCAATTATCTAACAACTATTTATCAGATTACTAATTTTTTGCTGGATTGGTCAAGTGTCATTTGAATTAAATTAAAATTAAACCAGGAATGCACAAACCCAGCACTTAAACTTGTGCTAGATTAATAAAAAAAATTTAAAACATTTTGCATTTAAACTGACTAGAGAGTGAACTTATCTGATTGACTGCCCCCATCCTTCAAAATTTTAGAACTAGCAGATCCAATTATTTTACATATCATTTTTATTCAGATTAAACTTGCACTGCTTAACATTTTTTATTTTGTTGAAATATTAAATAGATTAAGGCTGACAAACGGTCAATTTCAAATATAATTTTAAATATTTATTAAACATTTAAATAAATCAGATTTAATAAAAATCAGTTTTAATTTTTTTTAGAAGCATGAATTTTTATTCAGTTTTCTAATGTTAAAGCTCTAAAAATCTCCATTTTAAACATCTTCACTGTGCTGATTTTTAAAGATAAACTGAAAGGATTAGGGTGTTCAAATCAAAGACATACTGGAGCAAAACTTTAGGCTTTTCTGATGAGTCTTTTCATAAGAGGGCTGTTGGCAAGTGAAATGCAGTATAATACTGGTATCAACACCAAGGCTATCAAACCAACAGCCATATAATGTAACAGGTCTTTAATCACAACACAATTCCTTTGTTTGATGTAGATGGATACTCCCAAATAGTAAAAACATCTTTGTCTGTACCAAGCTTTGTAAAGGTCCCAGAAAAAGTTACTCTGCCATCTATCCTATACAAAGAAACCATAATGTAGCCAGGTGTATTCATCACGGGGTCTATGATATATCTGTAGACCCAATATTAAACTACTTACCTTTTCACCCTAACCATATCCACAATAAGGCTCAGTAAATATTTACCAAAGAATTTCTGCAGGTTATTGCCTGCCTATGCCCAAAGCAGATTTTAAAATAAACTTCAAATACTGAGTGCTAATGGGAAGAGTGACTGCCCCATCCATCTTCCCTTCCCACTCTACTACAGAAATCTTAAGCAGCAGCAGCAGCTAAAACTATTTCTCCTTAAGAAACCTAGGCATTTTGCATTACACAATGATGGACGGAATGCATTACAAGACTAACAAGTAGAAACAAAAACTACAGTTCCTCCATTTTGATACACATTTCAATAGACACACTCAAAATCATTACTTTTACTACCAATACTTAATCTTATTTGTTCTATGACCACCACATAACATGCTGATTAAAAGTTGCTGATGTGCGGTTTTCAATGTGTGCTTTGCACAAGATCTTTAATCATGCAATTATGTTAAAAACAGTTATTTAGATCCTGTTTTTGCTTCAATACGATTGTAAATATTTCTATACACCCCAAAATTCAAGACAACTATTTCTAGCTCTTTGAATGTTAACATTTTGATGTAATCACTCCTTGCTCTGCCCCTCTAGGGCAATTCCTCTCATGTTAAGCCAGAGCCCTGTACATAAGCACTGTCGAGGGCCGCTGTAAGATTTTCGTGCGCTACTGTCTCTGTGCCTAAGAACATTTATGCATAAACCCGGCAGCGCTACGGACTCAGCGCCTGTGAGAAGGCCCCGGCCCCATTCTACTCCCAGCAGCAGCTCCCGGGACCGGCTGGAGCCGGGCGCGAGCAGCAGCGCGCTCTGGGCCTGGCCGCGCGCTCCCGGGACAGGGCCGGGCGGGATTCCCGCGGGCGGTGCAGCGGCCCGGCAGGAAGCGCCGCGCCCGCAGCCACGCGGGGCCCCGGCGCAGCGCCCGCCATGAGCACGCGCCCGTCCCGCCCTTCGCCGGCGCCTCCGCCATTTGCCGGCCCGGCCGGGCAGGCCCGCCCGCCGCCGGCCGTTACACAATGGCCAGCGCCGCCCCACGCGGCCCGGGAAGCTTCCAGAAGCGCCGGCCGGGCCGCGCCCCAGCCCCCCGCCGGGCGCCCTCCCCCCGGAGCTGGGGCTGGAATCGGGCCCGGCCCCCGCCCAGCGCCGCCCGGCCCGGCCCGGCCCCGTCGCTCACCCGTCGACGCCATTTTCTCGCCTTCCTCCTCGTCCTCTCAACGTCTGGTCGCTCTGCCGCGCGCTCGTGCGCATGCGCACCCTTTCCAACCTCGGCTCCTACCACTCGGCACCGGGGGGAGCTCACTACAGTTCCCTGCCGCATCCCGCTGCCCGGCGCCGCCCCCGCCAAGGAGCACACGGGGTCTGCAAGGAAAGCGAGAGCGGCCACGCAGATGCCGCTGCAGCCTTTCTCCCCTTCGGGGTGGCGAATGGTTCAGTCCATCCCAGCAAGGGAGCGTCGTTCAAGAGACGCGCTAGGGAAAGGCAGACTAGGCCTCAGCGGTGGGGGAAGGGAGCGCGGGCAGCGCGCAGCCAGGGTGCGGGGCGAGGCGTGCATGGGTCACATTGAGCTAGCCTGCAGTGCCGGGGACATGGAGCACTGGGGTGCCGCTGTGATGTCATTGCACGGTCACAGCGCGCCTCTGTGATGTCATTGCACGGTCACAGCACAGCACTGTGATGTCATTGCACGGTCACAGTGCGCCTCTGTGATGTCATTGCACGGTCACAGCGCACTGCTGTGATGTCATTGCACGGTCACAGTGCGCCTCTGTGATGTCATTGCACGGTCACAGCACAGCACTGTGATGTCATTGCACGGTCACAGCGCGCCTCTGTGATGTCATTGCACGGTCACAGCGCACCGCTGTGATGTCATTGCACGGTCACAGTGTGCCGCTGTGATGTATTGCACGGTCACAGCGCGCCGCTGTGATGTCATTGCACGGTCACAGTGCGCCGCTGTGATGTATTGCACCGTCACAGTGCGCCGCTGTGATGTATTGCATACAGCTGTGGGTAGAGCTCTGACGTCATTGTGCGGGTTTCAGTGCAATGAGCTAATGTCATGGGGGAATTATGCCATGTCCGTACCATGTTAACCGTGAAATAACACTGTGTGGGCCTTACCAGTTAAGCGGTGGCTCGACCGATGTGGGCAGAACCAGCCCACAAAATTTTGGCACTTGAGGCGGGAAGCTCAAATGACGCCCCCATGTTCCCTTGCTGCACCAGCAGCAGAAACAAGTTTCTACACCCTGGGTCCTAGTGGCGCCACCGCAGAGTCTGGCACCTGAGGAGGCCGTCTCAGCTCGCCTCACGGTAAGGCCAGCCCTGGCGTGGGCCCAGCCTAGCCCAAGTAGCCTGTGGCATTGCAGGCCCTTGGCGCTGACCAGAGCCCCCCCTCGGCCTTAGCGCTGACCAGAGAGCGACAGGCCCCCCCTCGGCCTTAGCGCTGACCAGAGAGCGACAGGCCCCCCCTCGGCCTTAGCGCTGACCAGAGAGCGACAGGCCCCCCCTCGGCCTTAGCGCTGACCAGAGCGCGACAGGCCCCCCCTCGGCCTTAGAACTGACCAGAGAGCGACAGGCCCCCCCTCGGCCCTTAGCGCTGACCAGAGAGCGACAGGCCCCCCCTCGGCCCTTAGCGCTGACCAGAGAGCGACAGGCCCCCCCTCGGCCCTTAGCGCTGACCAGAGAGCGACAGGCCCCCCCTCGGCCTTAGCGCTGACCAGAGAGCGACAGGCCCCCCCTCGGCCTTAGTGCTGACCAGAGAGCGACAGGCCCCCCCCTCGGCCTTAGCGCTGACCAGAGAGCGACAGGCCCCCCCTCGGCCTTAGCGCTGACCAGAGAGCGACAGGCCCCCCCTCGGCCTTAGCGCTGACCAGAGAGCGACAGGCCCCCCCTCGGCCTTAGCGCTGACCAGAGAGCGACAGGCCCCCCCTCGGCCCTTAGCGCTGACCAGAGAGCGACAGGCCCCCCCTCGGCCCTTAGCGCTGACCAGAGAGCGACAGGCCCCCCCTCGGCCTTAGCGCTGACCAGAGAGCGACAGGCCCCCCCTCGGCCTTAGCGCTGACCAGAGAGCGACAGGCCCCCCCTCGGCCCTTAGCGCTGACCAGAGAGCGACAGGCCCCCCCTCGGCCTTAGCGCTGACCAGAGAGCGACAGGCCCCCCCTCGGCCCTTAGCGCTGACCAGAGCGCGACAGGCCCCCCCTCGGCCTTAGCACTGACCAGAGAGCGACAGGCCCCCCCTCGGCCCTTAGCGCTGACCAGAGAGCGACAGGCCCCCCCTCGGCCCTTAGCGCTGACCAGAGAGCGACAGGCCCCCCCTCGGCCCTTAGCGCTGACCAGAGAGCGACAGGCCCCCCCTCGGCCCTTAGCGCTGACCAGAGAGCGACAGGCCCCCCCTCGGCCCTTAGCGCTGACCAGAGAGCGACAGGCCCCCCCTCGGCCTTAGCGCTGACCAGAGAGCGACAGGCCCCCCCTCGGCCTTAGCGCTGACCAGAGAGCGACAGGCCCCCCCTCGGCCTTAGCGCTGACCAGAGCGCGACAGGCCCCCCCTCGGCCTTAGAACTGACCAGAGAGCGACAGGCCCCCCCTCGGCCCTTAGCGCTGACCAGAGAGCGACAGGCCCCCCCTCGGCCCTTAGCGCTGACCAGAGAGCGACAGGCCCCCCCTCGGCCCTTAGCGCTGACCAGAGAGCGACAGGCCCCCCCTCGGCCTTAGCGCTGACCAGAGAGCGACAGGCCCCCCCTCGGCCTTAGTGCTGACCAGAGAGCGACAGGCCCCCCCCTCGGCCTTAGCGCTGACCAGAGAGCGACAGGCCCCCCCTCGGCCTTAGCGCTGACCAGAGAGCGACAGGCCCCCCCTCGGCCTTAGCGCTGACCAGAGAGCGACAGGCCCCCCCTCGGCCTTAGCGCTGACCAGAGAGCGACAGGCCCCCCCTCGGCCCTTAGCGCTGACCAGAGAGCGACAGGCCCCCCCTCGGCCCTTAGCGCTGACCAGAGAGCGACAGGCCCCCCCTCGGCCTTAGCGCTGACCAGAGAGCGACAGGCCCCCCCTCGGCCTTAGCGCTGACCAGAGAGCGACAGGCCCCCCCTCGGCCCTTAGCGCTGACCAGAGAGCGACAGGCCCCCCCTCGGCCTTAGCGCTGACCAGAGAGCGACAGGCCCCCCCTCGGCCCTTAGCGCTGACCAGAGCGCGACAGGCCCCCCCTCGGCCTTAGCACTGACCAGAGAGCGACAGGCCCCCCCTCGGCCCTTAGCGCTGACCAGAGAGCGACAGGCCCCCCCTCGGCCCTTAGCGCTGACCAGAGAGCGACAGGCCCCCCCTCGGCCCTTAGCGCTGACCAGAGAGCGACAGGCCCCCCCTCGGCCTTAGCGCTGACCAGAGAGCGACAGGCCCCCCTCGGCCTTAGCGCTGACCAGAGAGCGACAGGCCCCCCCTCGGCCCTTAGCGCTGACCAGAGAGCGACAGGCCCCCCCTCGGCCTTAGCGCTGACCAGAGAGCGACAGGCCCCCCCTCGGCCCTTAGCGCTGACCAGAGAGCGACAGGCCCCCCCTCGGCCCTTAGCGCTGACCAGAGAGCGACAGGCCCCCCCTCGGCCCTTAGCGCTGACCAGAGAGCGACAGGCCCCCCCTCGGCCTTAGCGCTGACCAGAGAGCGACAGGCCCCCCCTCGGCCTTAGCGCTGACCAGAGAGCGACAGGCCCCCCCTCGGCCCTTAGCGCTGACCAGAGAGCGACAGGCCCCTCGGCCTTAGCGCTGACCAGAGAGCGACAGGCCCCCCCTCGGCCTTAGCGCTGACCAGAGAGCGACAGGCCCCCCCTCGGCCCTTAGCGCTGACCAGAGAGCGACAGGCCCCCCCTCGGCCTTAGCGCTGACCAGAGAGCGACAGGCCCCCCCTCGGCCCTTAGCGCTGACCAGAGAGCGACAGGCCCCCCCTCGGCCCTTAGCGCTGACCAGAGAGCGACAGGCCCCCCCTCGCCCTTAGCGCTGACCAGAGAGCGACAGGCCCCCCCTCGGCCTTAGCACTGACCAGAGAGCGACAGGCCCCCCCTCGGCCCTTAGCGCTGACCAGAGAGCGACAGGCCCCCCCTCGGCCCTTAGCGCTGACCAGAGAGCGACAGGCCCCCCCTCGGCCTTAGCACTGACCAGAGAGCGACAGGCCCCCCCTCGGCCCTTAGCGCTGACCAGAGAGCGACAGGCCCCCCCTCGGCCTTAGCGCTGACCAGAGAGCGACAGGCCCCCCCTCGGCCCTTAGCACTGACCAGAGAGCGACAGGCCCCCCCTCGGCCCTTAGCGCTGACCAGAGAGCGACAGGCCCCCCCTCGGCCCTTAGCACTGACCAGAGAGCGACAGGCCCCCCCTCGGCCCTTAGCGCTGACCAGAGAGCGACAGGCCCCTCGGCCTTAGCGCTGACCAGAGAGCGACAGGCCCCCCCTCGGCCTTAGCGCTGACCAGAGAGCGACAGGCCCCCCCTCGGCCCTTAGCGCTGACCAGAGAGCGACAGGCCCCCCCTCGGCCTTAGCGCTGACCAGAGAGCGACAGGCCCCCCCTCGGCCCTTAGCGCTGACCAGAGAGCGACAGGCCCCCCCTCGGCCTTAGCGCTGACCAGAGAGCGACAGGCCCCCCCTCGGCCCTTAGCGCTGACCAGAGAGCGACAGGCCCCCCCTCGGCCCTTAGCGCTGACCAGAGAGCGACAGGCCCCCCCTCGGCCTTAGCGCTGACCAGAGAGCGACAGGCCCCCCCTCGGCCTTAGCGCTGACCAGAGAGCGACAGGCCCCCCCTCGGCCTTAGCGCTGACCAGAGAGCGACAGGCCCCCCCTCGGCCCTTAGCGCTGACCAGAGAGCGACAGGCCCCCCCTCGGCCCTTAGCGCTGACCAGAGAGCGACAGGCCCCCCCTCGGCCTTAGCGCTGACCAGAGAGCGACAGGCCCCCCCTCGGCCTTAGCGCTGACCAGAGAGCGACAGGCCCCCCCTCGGCCCTTAGCGCTGACCAGAGAGCGACAGGCCCCTCGGCCTTAGCGCTGACCAGAGAGCGACAGGCCCCCCCTCGGCCTTAGCGCTGACCAGAGAGCGACAGGCCCCCCCTCGGCCCTTAGCGCTGACCAGAGAGCGACAGGCCCCCCCTCGGCCCTTAGCGCTGACCAGAGAGCGACAGGCCCCCCCTCGGCCCTTAGCGCTGACCAGAGAGCGACAGGCCCCCCCTCGGCCCTTAGCGCTGACCAGAGAGCGACAGGCCCCCCCTCGGCCCTTAGCGCTGACCAGAGAGCGACAGGCCCCCCCTCGGCCTTAGCGCTGACCAGAGAGCGACAGGCCCCCCCTCGGCCCTTAGCGCTGACCAGAGAGCGACAGGCCCCCCCTCGGCCCTTAGCACTGACCAGAGAGCGACAGGCCCCCCCTCGGCCCTTAGCGCTGACCAGAGAGCGACAGGCCCCCCCTCGGCCTTAGCGCTGACCAGAGAGCGACAGGCCCCCCCTCGGCCTTAGCACTGACCAGAGAGCGACAGGCCCCCCCTCGGCCTTAGCGCTGACCAGAGAGCGACAGGCCCCCCCTCGGCCTTAGCACTGACCAGAGAGCGACAGGCCCCCCCTCGGCCCTTAGCGCTGACCAGAGAGCGACAGGCCCCCCCTCGGCCTTAGCACTGACCAGAGAGCGACAGGCCCCCCCTCGGCCCTTAGCGCTGACCAGAGAGCGACAGGCCCCCCCCTCGGCCCTTAGCGCTGACCAGAGAGCGACAGGCCCCCCCTCGGCCCTTAGCGCTGACCAGAGAGCGACAGGCCCCCCCTCGGCCTTAGCACTGACCAGAGAGCGACAGGCCCCCCCTCGGCCCTTAGCGCTGACCAGAGAGCGACAGGCCCCCCCCTCGGCCCTTAGCGCTGACCAGAGAGCGACAGGCCCCCCCTCGGCCTTAGTGCTGACCAGAGAGCGACAGGACCCCCCCTCGGCCCTTAGCGCTGACCAGAGAGCGACAGGCCCCCCCTCGGCCCTTAGCGCTGACCAGAGAGCGACAGGCCCCCCCTCGGCCTTAGCACTGACCAGAGAGCGACAGGCCCCCCCTCGGCCTTAGCACTGACCAGAGAGCGACAGGCCCCCCCTCGGCCTTAGCGCTGACCAGAGAGCGACAGGCCCCCCCTCGGCCTTAGCGCTGACCAGAGCGCGACAGGCCCCCCCTCGGCCCTTAGCGCTGACCAGAGAGCGACAGGCCCCCCCTCGGCCCTTAGCGCTGACCAGAGAGCGACAGGCCCCCCCTCGGCCCTTAGCGCTGACCAGAGAGCGACAGGCCCCCCCTCGGCCTTAGCGCTGACCAGAGAGCGACAGGCCCCCCCTCGGCCCTTAGCGCTGACCAGAGAGCGACAGGCCCCCCCTCGGCCTTAGCACTGACCAGAGAGCGACAGGCCCCCCCTCGGCCCTTAGCGCTGACCAGAGAGCGACAGGCCCCCCCTCGGCCCTTAGCGCTGACCAGAGAGCGACAGGCCCCCCCTCGGCCCTTAGCGCTGACCAGAGAGCGACAGGCCCCCCTCGGCCTTAGCACTGACCAGAGAGCGACAGGCCCCCCCTCGGCCCTTAGCGCTGACCAGAGAGCGACAGGCCCCCCCCCTCGGCCCTTAGCGCTGACCAGAGAGCGACAGGCCCCCCCTCGGCCCTTAGCGCTGACCAGAGAGCGACAGGCCCCCCCTCGGCCCTTAGCGCTGACCAGAGAGCGACAGGCCCCCCTCGGCCTTAGCACTGACCAGAGAGCGACAGGCCCCCCCTCGGCCCTTAGCGCTGACCAGAGCGCGACAGGCCCCCCCCCTCGGCCCTTAGCGCTGACCAGAGAGCGACAGGCCCCCCCTCGGCCCTTAGCGCTGACCAGAGAGCGACAGGCCCCCCCTCGGCCTTAGCACTGACCAGAGAGCGACAGGCCCCCCCTCGGCCCTTAGCGCTGACCAGAGAGCGACAGGCCCCCCCCTCGGCCCTTAGCGCTGACCAGAGAGCGACAGGCCCCCCCTCGGCCTTAGGGCTGACCAGAGAGCGACAGGACCCCCCCTCGGCCCTTAGCGCTGACCAGAGAGCGACAGGCCCCCCCTCGGCCTTAGCGCTGACCAGAGAGCGACAGGCCCCCCCTCGGCCCTTAGCGCTGACCAGAGAGCGACAGGCCCCCCCTCGGCCTTAGCGCTGACCAGAGAGCGACAGGCCCCCCCTCGGCCTTAGCGCTGACCAGAGAGCGACAGGCCCCCCCTCGGCCTTAGCGCTGACCAGAGAGCGACAGGCCCCCCCTCGGCCTTAGCGCTGACTAGAGAGCGACAGGCCCCCCCTCGGCCCTTAGCGCTGACCAGAGAGCGACAGGCCCCCCCTCGGCCCTTAGCGCTGACCAGAGAGCGACAGGCCCCCCCTCGGCCCTTAGCGCTGACCAGAGAGCGACATGCCCCCCCTCGGCCCTTAGCGCTGACCAGAGAGCGACAGGCCCCCCCTCGGCCCTTAGCGCTGACCAGAGAGCGACAGGCCCCCCCTCGGCCCTTAGCGCTGACCAGAGAGCGACAGGCCCCCCCTCGGCCCTTAGCACTGACCAGAGAGCGACAGGCCCCCCCTCGGCCCTTAGCGCTGACCAGAGAGCGACAGGCCCCCCCTCGGCCTTAGCGCTGACCAGAGAGCGACAGGCCCCCCCCGGCCCTTAGCGCTGACCAGAGAGCGACAGGCCCCCCCTCGGCCCTTAGCGCTGACCAGAGAGCGACAGGCCCCCCCTCGGCCCTTAGCGCTGACCAGAGAGCGACAGGCCCCCCCTCGGCCTTAGCGCTGACCAGAGAGCGACAGGCCCCCCCCTCGGCCCTTAGCGCTGACCAGAGAGCGACAGGCCCCCTCGGCCCTTAGCGCTGACCAGAGAGCGACAGGCCCCCCCTCGGCCCTTAGCGCTGACCAGAGAGCGACAGGCCCCCCCTCGGCCTTAGCGCTGACCAGAGAGCGACAGGCCCCCCCTCGGCCTTAGCGCTGACCAGAGAGCGACAGGCCCCCCCTCGGCCCTTAGCGCTGACCAGAGAGCGACAGGCCCCCCCTCGGCCCTTAGCGCTGAACAGAGAGCGACAGGCCCCCCTCGGCCCTTAGCGCTGACCAGAGAGCGACAGGCCCCCCCTCGGCCCTTAGCGCTGACCAGAGAGCGACAGGCCCCCCCTCGGCCCTTAGCGCTGACCAGAGAGCGACAGGCCCCCCCTCGGCCCTTAGCGCTGACCAGAGAGCGACAGGCCCCCCCTCGGCCCTTAGCGCTGACCAGAGCGCGACAGGCCCCCCCTCGGCCTTAGCGCTGACTAGAGAGCGACAGGCCCCCCCTCGGCCCTTAGCGCTGACCAGAGTGTGACAGGCCCCCTCGGCCTTAGCGCTGACCAGAGAGCGACAGGCCCCCCCTCGGCCCTTAGCGCTGACCAGAGAGCGACAGGCCCCCCCTCGGCCCTTAGCGCTGACCAGAGAGCGACAGGCCCCCCCTCGGCCCTTAGCGCTGACCAGAGAGCGACAGACCCCCCCTCGGCCCTTAGCGCTGACCAGAGAGCGACAGGCCCCCCCTCGGCCTTAGCGCTGACCAGAGAGCGACAGGCCCCCCCTCGGCCCTTAGCGCTGACCAGAGAGCGACAGGCCCCCCCTCGGCCCTTAGCGCTGACCAGAGAGCGACAGGCCCCCCCTCGGCCCTTAGCGCTGACCAGAGAGCGACAGGCCCCCCCTCGGCCCTTAGCGCTGACCAGAGAGCGACAGGCCCCCCCTCGGCCTTAGCGCTGACCAGAGAGCGACAGGCCCCCCCTCGGCCCTTAGCGCTGACCAGAGAGCGACAGGCCCCCCCTCGGCCTTAGCGCTGACCAGAGAGCGACAGGCCCCCCCTCGGCCTTAGCGCTGACCAGAGAGCGACAGGCCCCCCCTCGGCCCTTAGCGCTGACCAGAGAGCGACAGGCCCCCCCTCGGCCCTTAGCACTGACCAGAGAGCGACAGGCCCCCCCTCGGCCCTTAGCGCTGACCAGAGAGCGACAGGCCCCCCCCTCGGCCCTTAGCGCTGACCAGAGAGCGACAGGCCCCCCCTCGGCCTTAGCGCTGACCAGAGCGTGACAGGCCCCCCCCCTCGGCCTTAGCGCTGACCAGAGAGCGACAGGCCCCCTCGGCCCTTAGCGCTGACCAGAGAGCGACAGGCCCCCCTCGGCCTTAGCGCTGACCAGAGAGCGACAGGCCCCCCCTCGGCCCTTAGCGCTGACCAGAGAGCGACAGGCCCCCCCTCGGCCCTTAGCGCTGACCAGAGAGCGACAGGCCCCCCCTCGGCCCTTAGCGCTGACCAGAGAGCGACAGGCCCCCTCGGCCCTTAGCGCTGACCAGAGAGCGACAGGCCCCCCCTCGGCCCTTAGCGCTGACCAGAGAGCGACAGGCCCCCCCTCGGCCCTTAGCGCTGACCAGAGAGCGACAGGCCCCCCCTCGGCCCTTAGCGCTGACCAGAGCGCGACAGGCCCCCCCTCGGCCCTTAGCGCTGACCAGAGAGCGACAGGCCCCCCCTCGGCCCTTAGCGCTGACCAGAGAGCGACAGGCCCCCCCTCGGCCCTTAGCGCTGACCAGAGAGCGACAGGCCCCCCCTCGGCCTTAGCGCTGACCAGAGAGCGACAGGCCCCCCCTCGGCCTTAGCGCTGACCAGAGAGCGACAGGCCCCCCCTCGGCCCTTAGCACTGACCAGAGAGCGACAGGCCCCCCCTCGGCCCTTAGCGCTGACCAGAGAGCGACAGGCCCCCCCTCGGCCCTTAGCACTGACCAGAGAGCGACAGGCCCCCCCTCGGCCTTAGCGCTGACCAGAGAGCGACAGGCCCCCCCTCGGCCCTTAGCGCTGACCAGAGAGCGACAGGCCCCCCCTCGGCCCTTAGCGCTGACCAGAGAGCGACAGGCCCCCCCTCGGCCCTTAGCGCTGACCAGAGAGCGACAGGCCCCCCCTCGGCCCTTAGCGCTGACCAGAGAGCGACAGGCCCCCCCTCGGCCTTAGCGCTGACCAGAGAGCGACAGGCCCCCCCTCGGCCTTAGCGCTGACCAGAGAGCGACAGGCCCCCCCTCGGCCCTTAGCGCTGACCAGAGAGCGACAGGCCCCCCCTCGGCCCTTAGCGCTGACCAGAGAGCGACAGGCCCCCCCTCGGCCTTAGCGCTGACCAGAGAGCGACAGGCCCCCCCTCGGCCCTTAGCGCTGACCAGAGAGCGACAGGCCCCCCCTCGGCCCTTAGCGCTGACCAGAGAGCGACAGGCCCCCCCTCGGCCCTTAGCGCTGACCAGAGAACGACAGGCCCCCCCTCGGCCCTTAGCGCTGACCAGAGAGCGACAGGCCCCCCCTCGGCCCTTAGCGCTGACCAGAGAGCGACAGGCCCCCCCTCGGCCCTTAGCGCTGACCAGAGAGCGACAGGCCCCCCCTCGGCCCTTAGGGCTGACCAGAGAGCGACAGGCCCCCCCTCGGCCTTAGCGCTGACCAGAGAGCGACAGGCCCCCCCCCTCGGCCCTTAGCGCTGACCAGAGAGCGACAGGCCCCCCCCCTCGGCCCTTAGCGCTGACCAGAGAGCGACAGGCCCCCCCTCGGCCCTTAGCGCTGACCAGAGAGCGACAGGCCCCCCCTCGGCCTTAGCGCTGACCAGAGAGCGACAGGCCCCCCCTCGGCCCTTAGCGCTGACCAGAGAGCGACAGGCCCCCCCTCGGCCCTTAGCGCTGACCAGAGAGCGACAGGCCCCCCTCGGCCCTTAGCGCTGACCAGAGAGCGACAGGCCCCCCCCCGGCCCTTAGCGCTGACCAGAGAGCGACAGGCCCCCCCTCGGCCCTTAGCGCTGACCAGAGAGCGACAGGCCCCCCCTCGGCCTTAGCGCTGACCAGAGAGCGACAGGCCCCCCCTCGGCCTTAGCGCTGACCAGAGAGCGACAGGCCGCCCCTCGGCCTTAGCGCTGACCAGAGAGCGACAGGCCCCCCCTCGGCCTTAGCGCTGACCAGAGAGCGACAGGCCCCCCCCTCGGCCCTTAGCGCTGACCAGAGAGCGACAGGCCCCCCCCTCGGCCCTTAGCGCTGACCAGAGAGCGACAGGCCCCCCCCTCGGCCCTTAGCGCTGACCAGAGAGCGACAGGCCCCCCCCGGCCCTTAGCGCTGACCAGAGAGCGACAGGCCCCCCCTCGGCCTTAGCGCTGACCAGAGAGCGACAGGCCCCCCCTCGGCCTTAGCGCTGACCAGAGAGCGACAGGCCCCCCCCTCGGCCCTTAGCGCTGACCAGAGAGCGACAGGCCCCCCCTCGGCCCTTAGCGCTGACCAGAGAGCGACAGGCCCCCCCTCGGCCCTTAGCGCTGACCAGAGAGCGACAGGCCCCCCCTCGGCCCTTAGCGCTGACCAGAGAGCGACAGGCCCCCCCTCGGCCTTAGTGCTGACCAGAGAGCGACAGGCCCCCCCTCGGCCCTTAGCGCTGACCAGAGAGCGACAGGCCCCCCCTCGGCCCTTAGGGCTGACCAGAGCGCGACAGGCCCCCCCTCGGCCTTAGTGCTGACCAGAGAGCGACAGGCCCCCCCCTCGGCCCTTAGCACTGACCAGAGAGCAACAGGCCCCCTTGGCCTTAGCGCTGACCAGAGCGGGACAGGCCCCCCCTCGGCCTTAGCGCTGACCAGAGAGCGACAGGCCCCCTCGGCCCTTAGCGCTGACCAGAGAGCGACAGGCCCCCCCTCGGCCCTTAGCGCTGACCAGAGAGCGACAGGCCCCCCCTCGGCCCTTAGCGCTGACCAGAGAGCGACAGGCCCCCCCTCGGCCCTTAGCGCTGACCAGAGAGCGACAGGCCCCCCCTCGGCCCTTAGCGCTGACCAGAGAGCGACAGGCCCCCCCTCGGCCCTTAGCGCTGACCAGAGAGCGACAGGCCCCTCGGCCTTCGCGCTGACCAGAGAGCGACAGGCCCCCCCTCGGCCCTTAGCGCTGACCAGAGAGCGACAGGCCCCCCCTCGGCCGTTAGCGCTGACCAGAGAGCGACAGGCCCCCCCTCGGCCCTTAGCGCTGACCAGAGAGCGACAGGCCCCCCCCTCGGCCTTAGCGCTGACCAGAGAGCGACAGGCCCCCCCTCGGCCCTTAGTGCTGACCAGAGCGCGACAGGCCCCCATCAGTCCTCAGCAATGACCAGAGCCCCCCCTCAGCCTTCGTGCTGACCAGAGCGTGACAGGCCCCCCCTCGGCCTTAGCGCTGACCAGAGAGCGACAGGCCCCCCCTCGGCCCTTAGCACTGACCAGAGAGCGACAGGCCCCCCCTCGGCCCTTAGCACTGACCAGAGAGCGACAGGCCCCCCCTCGGCCCTTAGCGCTGACCAGAGTGCGACAGGCCCCCCCTCGGCCCTTAGCGCTGACCAGAGTGTGACAGGCCCCCCCTCGGCCCTTAGCACTGACCAGAGCGTGACAGGCCCCCCCCCCCGGCCTTAGCGCTGACCAGAGCGTGACAGGCCCCCCCCCCTCGGCCTTAGCGCTGACCAGAGCGTGACAGGCCCCCCCCCTCGGCCTTAGCGCTGACCAGAGCGCGACAGGCCCCCTCGGCCTTAGCGCTGACCAGAGAGCGACAGGCCCCCCCCTTCGGCCCTTAGCGCTGACCAGAGAGCGACAGGCCCCCCCTCGGCCCTTAGCACTGACCAGAGAGCGACAGGCCCCCCCTCGGCCCTTAGCGCTGACCAGAGAGCGACAGGCCCCCCCTCGGCCCTTAGCGCTGACCAGAGAGCGACAGGCCCCCCCTCGGCCTTAGCGCTGACCAAAGAGCGACAGGCCCCCCCTCGCCCTTAGCGCTGACCAGAGAGCGACAGGCCCCCCCTCGGCCCTTAGCGCTGACCAGAGAGCGACAGGCCCCCCCTCGGCCCTTAGCGCTGACCAGAGCGCGACAGGCCCCCCCTCGGCCCTTAGCGCTGACCAGAGTGTGACAGGCCCCCCCTCGGCCCTTAGCGCTGACCAGAGCGTGACAGGCCCCCGCCCCGGCCTTAGCGCTGACCAGAGCGTGACAGGCCCCCCCCCTCGGCCTTAGCGCTGACCAGAGCGCGACAGGCCCCCTCGGCCTTAGCGCTGACCAGAGAGCGACAGGCCCCCCCTCGGCCCTTAGCGCTGACCAGAGAGCGACAGGCCCTCCCCCCGGCCTTAGCGCTGACCAGAGCGTGACAGGCCCCCCCCCTCGGCCTTAGCGCTGACCAGAGAGCGACAGGCCCCCCCTCGGCCCTTAGCGCTGACCAGAGAGCGACAGGCCCCCCCCCTCGGCCTTAGCGCTGACCAGAGAGCGACAGGCCCCCCCTCGGCCCTTAGCGCTGACCAGAGAGCGACAGGCCCCCCCTCGGCCCTTAGCGCTGACCAGAGAGCGACAGGCCCCCCCTCGGCCTTAGCGCTGACCAGAGAGCGACAGGCCCCCCCTCGGCCCTTAGCGCTGACCAGAGAGCGACAGGCCCCCCCTCGGCCTTAGCGCTGACCAGAGAGCGACAGGCCCCCCCTCGGCCCTTAGCGCTGACCAGAGCGTGACAGGCCCCCCCCCTCGGCCTTAGCGCTGACCAGAGCGCGACAGGCCCCCTCGGCCTTAGCGCTGACCAGAGCGCGACAGGCCCCCCATCAGTCGTCAGCAATGACCAGAGCCCCCCCTCGGCCTTAGTGCTGACCAGACCATCATAGCTCCCCCTCAGCCCCTAGCGCTGACCAGAGCATGACAGGCCCCCATCAGTCCTCAGCAATGACCAAAGCCCCCCCTCGGCCTTAGCGCTGACCAGAGCATGACAGGCCCCCTCGGCCTTAGCACTGACCAGAGCGCGACAGGCCCCCCCTCGGCCTTAGTGCTGACCAGAGAGCGACAGGCCCCCATCAGTCCTCAGCAATGACCAGAGCCCCCCCTTGGCCTTAGTGCTGACCAGAGCGTGACAGGCCCCCCCTCGGCCCTTAGCGCTGACCAGAGAGCGACAGGCCCCCCCTCGGCCCTTAGCACTGACTAGAGTGCGACAGGCCCCCCCTTGGCCCTTAGCGCTGACCAGAGAGCGACAGGCCCCCCCATCAGTCCTCAGCAATGACCAGAGCCCCCCCTCGGCCCTTAGCGCTGACCAGAGCGTGACAGGCCCCCCCTCGGCCCTTAGCGCTGACCAGAGAGCGACAGGCCCCCCCTCGGCCCTTAGCACTGACTAGAGTGCGACAGGCCCCCCCTTGGCCCTTAGCGCTGACCAGAGAGCGACAGGCCCCCCATCAGTCCTCAGCAATGACCAGAGCCCCCCCTCGGCCCTTAGCGCTGACCAGAGAGCGACAGGCCCCCCCTCGGCCCTTAGCGCTGACCAGAGAGCGACAGGCCCCCCCTCGGCCCTTAGCACTGACTAGAGTGCGACAGGCCCCCCATCAGTCCTCAGCAATGACCAGAGAGCGACAGGCCCCTCCTTGGCCTTAGCGCTGACCAGAGAGCGACAGGCCCCCCCTCGGCCCTTAGCGCTGACCAGAGAGCTACAGGCCCCCCCCTCGGCCTTAGTGCTGACCAGAGAGCGACAGGCCCCCCCTCGGCCCTTAGCGCTGACCAGAGAGCGACAGGCCCCCCCTCGGCCCTTAGCGCTGACCAGAGAGCGACAGGCCCCCCCTCGGCCCTTAGCGCTGACCAGAGAGCGACAGGCCCCCCCTCGGCCTTAGCGCTGACCAGAGAGCGACAGGCCCCCCCTCGGCCCTTAGCACTGACTAGAGTGCGACAGGCCCCCCCTCGGCCTTAGCGCTGACCAGAGAGCGACAGGCCCCCCCTCGGCCCTTAGCGCTGACCAGAGAGCGACAGGCCCCCCCTCGGCCCTTAGCGCTGACTAGAGAGCGACAGGCCCCCCCTCGGCCCTTAGCACTGACTAGAGTGCGACAGGCCCCCCCTCGGCCCTTAGCACTGACTAGAGTGCGACAGGCCCCCCGTCAGTCCTCAGCAATGGCCAGAGCCCCCCCTCAGCCCTTAGCGCTGACCAGAGCACGATAGCCCCCCCATCAGCCCTTAGCGCTGACCAGAGCTTGATAGCCCCCCCTCAGCCCTTCGTGCTGACCCTTCCAAGCTGGCCATGTTGCTGCTAGTGCATGTGGGTGCAGGGGGCACGTCTGAGAGCAGGTTTCACCTGAGGATGCTGTGGCTGGGTGGAGGGAAATCAAGGCACTGAGGCATCAGCATGGCAAAGGTGCCGCGTGCTGATTTATCTCTCACGTGAAGAGGTGTGGTAGGCTGACGCCATGATTGATTATCCCCTATTAGTGATGAACGAAGACATTAGTCATGGTAGAGAGAATCCCGCTAAGGTCAGTCAATCCTGCTGAGCCTGGTGTGGAAGTGTTCTTTGGTGGGGTCCAGGTTGCCAATGTACAGGGGAGCAAAGGGTAGGCTGTGTCCCCCAGCAGGCACGTGGGCATGTCCATGTCCCTGACGCTGACGGTGCCGTTGGGGAAAAAAGTGCTGGTGCACATCCTGTGGAGTTCCAGAAGACACGAGCATTGTGTGCCTTCCCCGACCATGGGGGCTGCAGCACTGGGGGAAAATCCCCTTCCTATTGATTAGTAAGAGGCCTGGTGGGCGGGGGCCAGGATGGGGATGTGCATGCTGTCAATGCTCTCCCCCCTGCAGCTGGGGAAGCCCATGGCAGCAAAGCCAGTGATGAGGGGTCCATGTTGCCCAGCGTGATGACCCTCTGCAGCAGGATGGCATTGATGGCCCTGACCACCTATAGAATCATAGGGTTCCTGGAAGCAGCGTTGCAGGGAGTCTGGAGGAGAATGGTGAAGAGGTCTCCCAGGCTGAGCTGGTCACCGTCCTGCTACAGCACCTTGTGGGCAGTCCGCATGAACTCCGCTGTGAGGTGCAGCAGGAGGCCCAAGAGCCTGGCACTGCTTTGCGGCAACTCCAGCTCCTTGGGCGTCCCCAGGGGCAACCAGAGCACGCAGGGGGTAGGCAATGGAGAAGAGGCGTGTGAGATGCAGTGGTAGAGAGGAGCCCCTTGAAGCTCCAGTCTTAGCTAGCCTCAGCAAGCAGCTGCAGGACAGCTACTGCTCTCCTGATGCCTCCCAGAGCACTTCCAGGGGGCTTGAATGCGATTCAGGCTCTAGTCAGCATGAACATGCTATTTGGTCCAATTCTGTGCTATTTCGATGGGAACTGGTAGTGTGGACGTGCTGGTTCAAAATAACGATGTGGGGAGTTGTTAGTGATAGAAATGTAGCCGTGTTAGTCTGGTGTAGCTGAGACAAAATACAGGACAATGTAGCACTTTAAAGACTAACAAGATGGTTTATTAGATGATGAGCTTTCGTGGGCCAGACCCACTTCCTCAGATCAAATAGTGGAAGAAAGTAGTCACAACCATATATACCAAAGGATACAATTAAAAAAATGAACACATATGAAAAGGACAAATCAAATTTCAGAACATAAGGAGGATGTGGGGAGGGGGGAGGTAAATGTCTGTGAGCTAATGATATTAGAGGTGATAATTGGGGAAGCTATCTTTGTAATGGGTAAGATAGCTAAAGTCTTTGTTGAGACCCCCACGTAGAGTGTCGAATTTTAGCATGAATGACAGTTCAGAGGATTCCATTTCAAGTGCAGATTTAAAAGGCTTCTGAAGCAGGATGCAGATAATTAAGTCGTTGAAATGGCAAGAAACTGTTTTCTCTTTGTGCTCCTGTCTGATATCTGTTTTGTGGGCATTGATCCTTTGGCGAAGTGTCTGAGATGTTTGTCCAATGTACATAGCAGACGGACACTTTCGGCACACGATAGCATAGATTATATTTCTGGATGCGCAGGAATATGTGTTCTTGATCTTGTAACTCACTTGGTTAGGTCCAATAATGATATCAGTAGAGTGAATATGTGGATAAAGCTGGCGACGGGGTTTGTTGCAAGGGAAGGTACCAGGGTTGGTATTAGTGTGGTATGTCCTGTGGTGGTTGGTGAGAATCATCTTGAGGTTAGTTTTATTACTAACTTCCCAGTGTAGACATGCCCGAGTGTCACCCGGTGCCTTGGATAATGTTGCATGCGTTTCAGCAAGGCGCCACCGAGGGTCACTCTCTCCCTTACAGAGCTGTGCATGCATTGCAGTGAGTGGCCACTGCGGGTCACATGTTCCCAGCTACATGTTCGGTTAGTCTTTAAGGTGCTGCAGGACTATTCCTTGTTTTTTAAATTCCTCCATTAGAGAATTGCTACATGCATCACTGGGAGCGGCCACCGGGTGTCGCTGTTGCCCCAGTACAGGATTGCTAAGTGCATTGCCGCGAGTGTCCACTAGGTGTCACCTTTGCCCCAGTACAGGATTGCTAAGTGCAATCAAAAAGTAATAGCAAAATGTGTTTTAAGTACATCAGGAGCAGGAAGCTGGGTAAACAAGCAGTGGGCCCCTGGGTGATCTAGATGCTAAAGGAGCCCTCAAAGATGATAAAGTCATTGCAGAGAAGCTAAATGAATTCTTTGCTTCAGTCTTCATGGCTGAGGATATTGGGGAGATTCCCAAACCTGAGCTATTCTTTTTAGGTGACAAATCTGAGGAATTGTCCCAAACTGAGGTGTCATGAGGGGAGGATTTGGAACAAACTGATAAACTTAGCAGTGACAAGTCACCGGGACCAGATAGCACACACCCAAGAGTTCTGAAAGAACTCAAATGGGAAATTGCAGAATTATTAACTATGGTTTGTAGCCTATCCTTTAAATCGGTTTCTGTACCTAATGACTGGAAGATAGCTAATGTAACACCAATACATAAAAAGGGCTCTAGAGGTGATCCTGGCAATTACAGATCGAGAAGTCAAACGTCAGTACTGGGCAAATTAGTGGAAACTATAGTAAAGAATAAAATTGTCAGGCACATGGATGAACATAATTTGTTGGGGGAAAGGCAACATGGTTTCTGTAAAGGAAAATCATGCCTTAATAATCTGCTAGGTTCTTTGAGGGGATCAACAAACATATGGACAAGGGGGTCTGGTGGATGTAGTGTACTTAGATTTCCAGAAAGCCTTTGACAAGGTCCCTCACCAAAGGCCCTTAAGTAAGTTGCCATGGGATAAGAGGGAAGGTCCTTTCATGGACTGGTAACTGGTTAAAAGACAGGAAGCAAAGGGTAGGAATCAATGGTCAGTTTTCTGAGTGATGAGAGATAACTAGTGGGGTCCCCCAAGGGTCTGACATTTATTCCTCCCCTTTGTTTCCTGTCTTTTACCCAGTTCTCAATCCAAGAAAGGACCTTCCCTCTTATCCCATGACAATGTAATTTACACAAGAGCCTTTTGTGAGGGACCTTGTCAAAGGCTTTCTGAAAATCCAAGTATACTATATCTACTGGATCCCCCTTGTCCGCATGTTGGTTAACCTCTTCAAAGAACTCTAATAGATTAGTAAGACAGGATTTCCCTTTACAGAAACCATGTTGACTTTTGCCAAACAAATTATGTTCATCCATGTGCCTGACAATTGTATTCTTTACTATAGTTTCAGCTAATTTGCCCGGTACCAATGTTAGACTTACTGGTCTGTCATTGCCAGGATCACCTCTAGAGCCCTTTTTAAATATTGGTGTGATCACGTTAACTACCTTCCAGACAGTAGGTACGGAAGCCGATTTAAAGGCTACAAACCACAGTTAACAGTTCTGCAATTTCCCATTTGAGTTCTTTTAGAACCCTTGGATGAATGCCGTCCGGACCCGGTGATTTGTTCATGTTAAATTTTTCTATTTGTTCCAAAACCTCCTCTAATGACACTTCAATCCGGGACAGTTCCTCAGATTCATCACCCACAAAGGACGGTGCAGGTTTGGGAATCTCCCCAACATCCTCAGCTGTCAGGATTAAGGGGGGGGCTAGCTGCACCGCTGCCCGGGGCACCAACCTATGGGGGGCGCCTGATTGAAGTGTGAAGGGGCGCCGTGCACCCAGGGGCGGGGCCGCACATGCACCGCACACCTGGGGCCGGGCTGCGCATGCGCTGCGTGCCCGGGGCCGTGCATCCTCCGCGCACCTGGGGCCGAGCTGCGCATGCTCCGTGCGCCTGCTGCTCGAGGCACAGCTATGGCTTGGTCCGGCACTGTCAGCTGTGAAGACTGATGCAAAGAAATCATTTAGCTTCTCCTCAATGGCTTTATCATCCTTGATTGCTCCTTTTGTATCTTGATTTTCTAGAGGACCCACTGTTTTTTTAGCAGGCTTCCTGCTTCTAATGGACTTAAACATTTTGCTATTTTTTTTAGTTTTTGGCTAGCTGTTCCTCAAAATCTTTTTTGCTTTTCTTATTACATTTTGACACTTGATTTGACAGTGTTTCTGTTCCTTTCTATTTATCTCACTGGGATTGGACTTCCACTTCTTGAAAGATGCCTTTTTGACCCTCACTGCTTCTTTTACATGGTGGTTAAGCCATAGTGACTCTTTTTTAGGTCTCTTGCTATGTTTTTTAATTTGGGGTATACATTTAAGTTAGGCCTCTATTATTGTGTCTTTAAAAAGTTTGCAGGGATTTGGCTCTCGTCACTGCCTTTTAATTTCTGTGTAACTAACCTCCTCATTTTTGAGTAATTCCCCTGTTTGAACTTAAATGCCACAGCTATGACTACGAACAGTTCTGGCCCTGGTGCACCTGACTCTGGCATCCCCATGAGACCACGTTTCTCCAAGAGCCTCCAGCGACATTGGCTACAGCCTCTTCGGGAACCTGCTTCTCTCCTTCTGCTGGCAAACTGCTGTGGATTTCTCTGTGCCGCTGCCAGTGCTTTAAATATTTGAACTGGACAATGAAGTCATGATTCAGTGGCTGACAAATACCGGCCGAACTGGCTGCCTCCCAGGCAGGAAGAGTTAGATCATGTAATGTCTTAAAGACACAGCTCCTCCGTGTCCAAAGAAAACCTGCGCAAAGAACTGGCTCCTTCCCGTAGGGGCCCATTACTGAGGACCCGGCCTCGTGGCAGGCTCCCAGCGCAAACCAACGCCTGACTTAGCTTTCCGTGAACCCAGGGACACGCCTGGGACCGAGATTCCATGGAACTGTTTAGTCTGGGTTTCCTTTCAAGTGGACAATGCCAGTTTGGGATCTGCACAGCCCTGCCGGGTTCAAGTCCTCGTGCCAGGCAGGTATGACAGGCAGAATCGATTGTGCCAATCTCTCTGTACATTGTAGTTTGTGCGGCTGTCTGTCTGAGCCTGTTCAAGAACTCCTCCGCTAGTGGTAAGAGCTAGAACCACCAGATTGGACAGGCAGCTTCCTCTTTTTGGACCGTAAAGCAAACTCAGGGTTTGGCTGTGCCAGGACAATGGGAAATGCCTGGAATGGGGCTGCTGTCCATAACAAGGCAAGGGAGGGGGCTGAGAGCAGGGACGGCTGTGCTCTGAAAGGACCACGGGGGCAGAGAGCACAGAGCACAGTTATACTGCAGAGTGACCGGGGGTGAGTGGAGCAGACCCAGCCCTCTGTCCCCGAGGAGGGCCCGGCGCCACCCCAGAGGGGAAGAGGGTCCTGGCTGGGTAGCAGAGTCCCAGACCTGCCCTCACTCCAGAGGAGCCCTGGGCTAGAGGGGGACAGTGTGCTCCCCCCCCCCCAGGACCCATAGGCCTGGGCCAGGCAGCATGACCCTGGCCCCAAGCTCCCCTGCCCCACCAGGCCGCATGCCCCAAGCAGCAGAGCCAGGGCCCCCTACCCCAGCGGGGCCGCAGGCTGGGCTGCCAGCCGCCCAGTCTGCCCCTGGGCACCCAGGGAGCCGCAGGGCCCGGTGAGTCCTCCCAGCCCGGGGAACCGCCGTCCCTGGCCCCGCTGAGCGGCGCTGGGCCGGCAGGGAAACTGAGGCAGGGACCTTCCGGCCAGCGCACCGCGGCTGCCGCCCGCTGAACAGAGGGCCCTGCCCACGGAGCCGCTCCCCGGGGCGCCGGCCGCTCGCCCCGCCCGGCTGCGCTGCGGCTTTAACGCGGCCCCGCGGGGAGTTTCCGCAGCCCGGGCGGGGCGGAGCCGGGGAGCCGAGCGCCCGGCCGGCCGGCGAGGAGCAGCTGCTGCGGGGCGGCGCGGGGCCGGCGACTCAGGTGAGCGGCCAGTGACTTGGCAGCGGGGCCGGCCCCTGCCGGGCTCCCCGTGGCCGGGCGGCCCCCCGCTAGCAGGGAGCCCGTGGTGGGGCCTGGGCGCAGCCCGGCCTTGGGGGCGGGGCGGGAGAGGAAAACTCCGCGGCCGGTCGCGGGCCGCCGGGCACCGGCGGGTTCGGGGTTTCTGGGCACTGCTGAAGCCAGCCCCCGACGTGCACGTGGGTGTGGCTCTGCGGCCCAGGTTACAGCGGGGGAAACTGAGGCACAATGCGATCTGCGGCCCCACCGGCGCGTGGGGGGAAGGGGCCCCCTGCCTTTCTCTCAGGTGGGTCGTCTCCCCGCAGGGACCAGCTGCAGGATGGCTGAGCAGAGCAACATCCAGTCCGCGGCATCCAAGAGCATCCGGCCCTTCCGGTCCAGCGAGGAGTACCTCTATGCCATGGAGGAGGACCTGGCTGAATGGCTCCACGCCCTCTATGGCCTGAAGATCCAGGTGGAGAATTTCATGGAGCTCCTGGAGACCGGGTGTGTCCTCTGCCAACATGCCAACAACGTCACCCGCACCGCCCTGGCCTTCCAGCAGCAGCACCCACAAGCGGCCGCCCGCAGGCGGGTGCCCCGGGCCGAGGTTGTCTACCAGGCCAAAGGCGCGGTGCCCGGCTCCTTCGTGGCCAGGGTCAACGTCTCCAATTTCATCCAGTGGTGCCGGCAGGACCTGGGCATCCCGGACGTGCTGATGTTCGAGACCAACGACCTGGTGCTGAAGAAGAACGAGAAGAACTTCGTGCTGTGCCTGCTGGAGGTGGCCAGGAGGGGCTCCAAGCTGGGGATGCTGGCCCCCACGCTGATCCAGATGGAGGAGGAGATAGAGGAGGAGATGTGGGACCAGAGAGCCTGCGGGGGGCTGGAGACCCAGCAGGGCAGCCAGGCCCTGGGCCGCGCAGCCCCTGTGTGCCCGAGCAGGGCGCAGAGACGCTCCTTGTGCGACCTCAGGAACCTGGATGAGCTGGTGAGACGCTGTCCCTCTTGCTGGTGCCTGCTGCCCCTGGCAGAGTCCAGGCCGCTGCTCCTCGCATCCCCCCGCAGCTGACTGCGCCTTGTGCTGCAGGGGGGTTGCCGGGAGGCACCGGTCCCTCCAGCTGCCAGGGGCCACAGTCCTCTCCCCTCCCCCCCCGAGCCTCTGCAGGCTTGGTGCACCCCCTCTGCTCCTGCCCTCCCTTGCCCAGCACGGGCAGGGACCGAGGTGGAGTTGGAGCCGAGCTTTCCCCAGGGGTGGGGGCTGGGAGTGCTGTGGTGACAGGTGGGTCCGTGGGGCCGCCTGCTGAGATCCGTGTTGGCCTGGGTGGCTATGGGGAATGCACCAAACCAGCAATGTTCTGGCCACCCCAATGCTTTTGATGGGGCTTGAAATGTCATTGTCCTTAAAATGATTTGCCGGGGAGCCAGCCATTCTGCAGGGCCCCAGAGCAGCGCTGTCTGGTCCTGTCACTAGAAACAGCAGCGCAGGGAATGACGTTCATCTGGCTCCATGGGCGTTAACTCTGAACCCTAATGACGGACAACAGTGCTGCATCCTTCCAGGGGCAGTGCCACCTGACGATGCATTGGAAGCGCGACCTGTGCTCTGCGTGGGCACTTGGCTTTCTGTCCCTCTCGGATGCTGGGAATCAGGGCGGGTGCCTCTTCCACTGTCCACTTCCTGACGCTGCTGGGCTGGGTGCCTGGGCCGCAGGGCCTGGCTTGTGGAAGGAAGGTGGCGTTTCATTAGGGTTGCAGGAGCATTCCTCTCGGGGTTGGGGCTTTTATCAAAGCTGCTTTTTCCATGACAGCCGTTTGGGGCCATATTTTACGGCAGCTTGGGGCTCTCTGCCTATCTCGCTGCTGAGTCATGGTTAGCAGAGAGCCAGGAATGCTCCCTCCCCATGCCCCGTTACGGCCAGTGACTAGGGCAGTCTGGCCCTGGGCATCCAGGGAGCACGGGCCCGTAGCAAAGCCAGAGAGCGGCCTGTGTGGGTGAGGGACGGGACCCTGGGGGGAACAGCTGGCACAGGCAGTCACCCGTCTGCTTTTCTTGGAGCCTTTTATACCGGCGAGGATTTAGATCTTGCTGCTGGTGCATTGATGGCTTCCCAGAGGGGCTCCTTGCACCCACTGCTGGGAACCGGCCAGCGCTCCAGCGGGCTCCGGCAAACTGGGCTGTGGCTCCATGCGCGCCAGCTGCCCGTCTCTCGTGGAGTCTGGGGGCTCCTTGGGGAGACGACTGTTGTAATCAGAGTCTCTCGACTCTGCTGCATCACACGTCTCCATCTCCAGAAAGTGGGGGGCTGGGGGGGGCGATCTCTCGGTATCCCGGCTCTGTCTGCGGGCGGGGGACCGGGGGGGGCGATCTCTCGGTAACCCGGCTCTGTCTGCGGGCGGGGGCGGGGGCTGGGGGCGGGGGACCGGGAGGGGCGCGCTCTCGGTACCGCCCAGCCCAGGAGCTGCTGCGGAGCTGGCGGTGGCTGCCGCGTCCCTTGCAAAGGGGCTGAACGAAGCCCTTGGATCAATCGCTGGCTCTATTTTTAGAGCTGGAGTTTGGTTTATGGCTTTTCCAGTGGAAAGTGCAGGGCCACTGGCTCTGGCCGCGCACCACACCCGCTTTCCGCAAACAGGGCCGGGCCGGGCGGTCGGCACGGGCCCAATCTGCCCCCTGCTGGGGCTGCTCTCAGGACTGGCCCTGGCAAGGCAGGGAGCCAGCCTGGGGCACCCCTGGTTTCTCCCCTGGCAGTGGGACTCGGCCAATGGCTCCGGGGGCCTGACCCCTCCCGGAGGGTGGAAGTGGGGCCGGTGAGGAGTCTGGATCATCGTGCACAAGGATCCGAGGGGAGCTGCTTCCACCAGTTTGACGGCCTCTTGTGTGGCTCCGGCTGTGTCCTGACAGCCCCTGTGCTGTGGGCATTGCAGGGTGCACTTGCGAGGGCCTGACTCCAGGGGAGAGCCCAGAGCTGGGCAGCTGTGCCAGGGGGCGAGGGAGCTGCTGGGACCAGTTGCTCTAGCTGGGGACGTGCTGACGAGAGTCCAGGCGGGTCCTGAGGGCCGGGGGCCGTGTGGGGGCTCACGGGGGCTGCATGGTGGAAGGGGCGTTGGGTGGGCAGGACAGTCTGGGCTCTGTGGGGAGGGTGCTTTGCTCTGTACTGGAGAGCGAGGGCCCCCCATTTCCATAGGCTCCGGGCCTGTGGAGGCAGGAGGATGGGTGCGCCACGTCGCGGCTTCCTTGGCGAGCGCCCTGCTCGTTTCCTGCCTCGCGGCTCCTCCCCAAGGGCAGGGCAAACTGCAGCCTTGTGGCGCTCGCTGCGCCTGGCCCTGCATGCCGGGAGGCCCTGCTGGGACTTTCACTGGCCTTCCGGCCCAGCAATGGGGGCCTGCAGCACCTCCCTGTGCCCTCGGGGCCTTCATGGTGCGTGCTGGGACCGCGGCTCAGGGCCGGTCCAGTGTTTGAGACGCCACCTCCAGCGGTTCCAGGCTCCCTCTCCAATGTGCTGCGCACTAGAAACGTGCTTGTTGGCTGGGACCCGAGCTGCCCAGGTAACCCCCGGGACAAACCTCCCGAGGAGGCCTGGGGCCCCTTCTAAGCAACGCCGCAGCTGCAGCCGCCAGGTTCCTGTCAGGTGCTCCGGGCTGCCCCTGAGACTTGCCACCCACTGAGAGACCTTTGGGATGGGCCGGACACACCAGCGCTGGCTCAAGGCTGCCAAGGGAAGCTGTAGCGGTGCAGTGCCAGGGCCCTTTGCGACTGCGTCTGAGAGCCCAGACCAGCATCTCCTGAACCCGCCCAGCGCACGGCCCCGGGGCCCACGAGCCCCCTGCCCTGCGCTAAACACCAGCAGGAGACACTGGGGCCCTGGCTGGGTTCTTGCCTGAGGTCTCTGCCAGCCCTGCGATTCTAGGGTTCCAAGAAGCCCGGAAGGTCTCGTGTGCAAGCCACGGCGGCGTGAGGCCTTCCCCGAGGCCGCAGAGAGCTGGGGTGGGAACCCACCCGGGGAGAAGGCGCAGGGAGCGGAGCTGGCTCTGGAGACTGCACAGGGCTCCTGGAACTCGCTCCTCTCGGCTTGGCACACGAGGCGTTCCGGGGCGAGTCCTCCGGGCAGTGTCTAAGGAGCAGCCAGACTTGGCATGCTGGATCCATTTTCCATTCCCGGCCGGCCCTGCCTGCCTTGGCTGCCTGCCACCCATTGTGAGGCTGGTATTTTTGTAGCTGTTTGTTCAGGAGCGAAGGCGCTGACGCGGCAGGGTCACTGCCTCTAGCTGCTGGGATGTGCTGGGTTTGGCCCCCAGGCAGCTGAACCGCGGCTTCCCCAGCTGGGGCGCCCCAGTGCCTCTGTGTGTGAAGCCGTAAGCGATGGGAACGGGCACAGAGATTGAGCGCAGTGCAAAGCAGCGCGCACGCGGCAGTGCTGGCCAGGCGCCCCGGTTACAGGCCACGCGGCCGCTCCAGCGATGCTATTTCATTGCCAGTCTTCTCATGCTTGATGGTCTACTTCAAGCCCCAGTCCAGAGACCTGGGATTGCTTGAGACTCTCAGCTCCATTAAAACTTAATATGGGCTAGCCCTTCCTGAGGGCGGGAGCGTGGCTGGGCCCCGGGGAGCCGGGCGGGAGCGTGGCCAAGCCGGGCCCCGGGGAGCCGGGCGGGAGCGTGGCCAAGCCGGGCCCCGGGGAGCCGGGCGGGAGCGTGGCTGGGCCCCAGAGAGCTGGGCGGGAGCGTGGCCAAGCCAGGCCCCGAGGAGCCGGGTGGGAACGTGGCTGGGAGCCGGGCGGGAGCGTGGCCAAGCCGGGCCCCGGGGAGCCGGGCGGGAGCGTGGTCAAGCCGCGCCCCGGGGAGCCGGGCGGGAGCGTGGCTGGGCCCCAGAGAGCTGGGCGGGAGCGTGGCCAAGCCAGGCCCCGAGGAGCCGGGCTGGAGCGTGGCTGGGCCCCAGAGAGCTGGGCGGGAGCGTGGCCAAGCCGGGCCCCGGGGAGCCGGGCTGGAGCGTGGCTGGGCCCCAGAGAGCTGGGCGGGAGCGTGGCCAAGCCAGGCCCCGAGGAGCCGGGCGGGAACGTGGCTGGGAGCTGGGCGGGAGCGTGGCCAAGCCAGGCCCCGGGGAGCCGGGCTGGAGCGTGGCCGGGCAGGGCCCAGCACTGGAGAGAGCTGGAAACGTGTGAGCATCTGCAATAAATGAGCCGTGGCAGCGCACGGAAGGGCCTGTTGCGCCCCTTGGCGGGCGGCTTTGCTGGGCCTGGCCAAGCAGAGGCAGCCTTGGGCGCCAGACGGCTCCATGCCAGCAGTGAGGCGGGAGCGAGCCCCCAGCTGCGGGGGAGGGTTAATGTGTATCGGGGCAGTAGGGCGCCGTGGCCATTGCTGCTGCGCAGGGGCAAAGTCCTGGCCTCCGGGAGCAAGGAGAGGGCGCGGTTCTCCCTGGGGTGGCGGGGCTGGGGCCTCTCCTGGGTGCCCAGCTGGGGGGACACTGGGGGAAGGGGGGTGTGCTTGTGCGCTCACTCCGGGTGCTGTCTGCGTGTGGCGCCAGTCCCGCCTGCACGGGGAGGTAAATCCGGGCCAGTTGGCAGAGACGGAGCCCGGCGGGGCTGTTCCCTGCCACAGTCCTTGGGCATAACCTGTTCCCAGCTGGGCCAGCACACAGGATGACACTGGCCTGGGCTGCCAGTGGGTCAGAAATGGGAGCCCAGAGGTGGTGGAGCTGGGTGGGGGCTCGAGCCCTGAACTCCAGGCTGAGCTCCGACACAGCACTCCTGAATGACCCTGGGCATGTCACCATGGCAGCGGGTCTCAGGACACAGGCTGGGCTGGGTGCGTGGACTCAGCTCCTTGCCAGGGGCCCGAGCCCAGAAGTTGCCCTGCCCCGGGTAGCGCTGTGGCCGGGGTCCTGAGTCTCTGCTGGGGGCCACCTGCCCAAGGGGGCAGAGCCCAGCCCATGCACAGGCTGTAGGCAAGGGAAATCCATTCAAGGCAGTGAGGCTCTCCTGCTCTGGTAATGGGGCCCAGTGCTCCCCTGGGGCGCTAGCAGGCTGCAGGTAGACTTGGAGCTGCCCCAGGCTGCCTGGAACTGTGACGGCTGGGGGGGAGCCCAGGATGACAGTGACGGCGCTGGGGGGGGGAGAGCCCAGGGTGACAGTGACGGCGCCGGGGGGGGGAGAGCCCAGGGTGACAGTGACGGCGCCGGGGGGGGGAGAGCCCAGGGTGACAGTGACGGCGCCGGGGGGGAGAGCCCAGGGTGACAGTGACGGCGCCGGGGGGGAGAGCCCAGGGTGACAGTGACGGCGCCGGGGGGGGGAGAGCCCAGGGTGACAGTGACGGCGCTGGGGGGGAGAGCCCAGGGTGACAGTGACGGCGCTGGGGGGGGAGAGCCCAGGGTGACAGTGACGGCGCCGGGGGGGGGAGAGCCCAGGGTGACAGTGACGGCGCCGGGGGGGGGAGAGCCCAGGGTGACAGTGACGGCGCCGGGGGGGAGAGCCCAGGGTGACAGTGACGGCGCCGGGGGGGAGAGCCCAGGGTGACAGTGACGGCGCCGGGGGGGGGAGAGCCCAGGGTGACAGTGACGGCGCTGGGGGGGAGAGCCCAGGGTGACAGTGACGGCGCCGGGGGGGGGAGAGCCCAGGGTGACAGTGACGGCGCCGGGAGGGGAGAGCCCAGGGTGACAGTGACGGCGCCGGGGGGGAGAGCCCAGGGTGACAGTGACGGCGCCGGGGGGGAGAGCCCAGGGTGACAGTGACGGCGCCGGGGGGGGGAGAGCCCAGGGTGACAGTGACGGCGCCGGGGGGGGGAGAGCCCAGGGTGACAGTGACGGCGCCGGGGGGGGGAGAGCCCAGGGTGACAGTGACGGCGCCGGGGGGGGGAGAGCCCAGGATGACAGTGACGGCGCTGGGGGGGAGAGCCCAGGGTGACAGTGACGGCGCTGGGGGGGAGAGCCCAGGGTGACAGTGACGGCGCCGGGGGGGAGAGCCCAGGGTGACAGTGACGGCGCCGGGGGGGGGAGAGCCCAGGGTGACAGTGACGGCGCGGGGGGGGGGAGCCCAGGGTGACAGTGACGGCGCTGGGGGGGGGGGAGAGCCCAGGATGACAGTGACGGCGCCGGGGGGGGGAGAGCCCAGGGTGACAGTGACGGCGCTGGGGGGGAGAGCCCAGGGTGACAGTGACGGCGCTGGGGGGGGGGGAGAGCCCAGGATGACAGTGACGGCGCTGGGGGGGGGGAGAGCCCAGGGTGACAGTGACGGCGCCGGGGGGGGGAGAGCCCAGGGTGACAGTGACGGCGCGGGGGGGGGGGGAGCCCAGGGTGACAGTGACGGCGCTGGGGGGGAGAGCCCAGGGTGACAGTGACGGCGCTGGGGGGGGGGGGGAGAGCCCAGGATGACAGTGACGGCGCTGGGGGGGGGGGGGGGGAGCCCAGGGTGACAGTGACGGCGCCGGGGGGGAGAGCCCAGGGTGACAGTGACGGCGCCGGGAGGGGAGAGCCCAGGGTGACAGTGACGGCGCTGGGGGGGGGGAGCCCAGGGTGACAGTGACGGCGCCGGGGGGGAGAGCCCAGGATGACAGTGACGGCGCTGGGGGGGGGGAGCCCAGGGTGACAGTGACGGCGCCGGGGGGGAGAGCCCAGGGTGACAGTGACGGCGCCGGGAGGGGAGAGCCCAGGGTGACAGTGACGGCGCTGGGGGGGGGGGGGGGAGAGCCCAGGGTGACAGTGATGGCGCCGGGGGGGGAGAGCCCAGGGTGACAGTGACGGCGCTGGGGGGGGGGAGAGCCCAGGGTGACAGTGACGGCGCTGGGGGGGGGGCCGGGATGACAGAACAGGGCTAGGAAGAGGCAGGTGGATGGACATTAGACCCGGGGTGCCCCAGGCGGCTCTGCATTCTGCACACGGGTACCGACGGCTCCGCCTGTGGGCAGTTACTTGCGGTGGGCACAGGGCTAAGGCCCCGGAAGGGCTCCCAGCTGACTCTGGTGCCCAGATGTCCGGGCTTAGCTGCGGGCTGGGGTTCGTCTCCGGGACGTGGCCGCTGACTCTTACTAGTCTCATTTCCTCCTTTTTTCAGGTGCGAGAGGTTCTGGGCTGCTGTACCTGCCCCTCTCAGTTTCCCATGATCAAAATCTCAGAGGGTAAATATAAAGTGGGAGACTCCAACGCGCTGATCTTTGTTCGAGTAAGACCCTCCGCAGCCGTGTTTCCTTTCTGTCCTGCTCCCTTCTCTGCCATGCGGTACCCGAGCTGGTCCCCCTCCTTGGGCACTGCTACGGTCAGCTGTGGGCATGCCGGCTTCTCCCTCCCTGACGGGCAGTGGTGCCTAGTGGCTGGGGCACACGCGGGGAGCCAGGACGTCCTGGCTTCACTGGGTGACCTTATGGCAAACTGCCACACCTCGGAGCCCAACAGTGGGGACGGGCGGAGGTGCTGGTGAGTACCTCTTCAGTGCTCTAGCACCACCCTGCTCGGGCACCTGTGGGCTAGCAGGGATGCCAGGTGACACCTGAAGTTCTGTCCGTGCCGTGGGGTCTGAGCCTGTGTGATTTTTGGGAGGGCTCTTTGCTGGCCAGGGCCGCTTGATCTGCAGGAGCGGGAGAGGTGCTGTTGGTCCTCCGAGACCATCTGCTCCCCATTGGCTGGCGCTGGAGCTGGCAGCGACGCTGAGGGCGGTGAGGGCTGGGAGCCTGGAAGGGGGGGATCCTGGGTGCAGGGGCTGGGGCCAGGCTGTAGCCCAGTGCAGGGAGGACTAAGCAGCACTGCCTAGTGGTGATTGCTCAGACCTGGGAGCCCGATCGTCTGCAGTGCTGGGCCTCTGACGTTGAGTAAGTCACGTGCTCGACCCCTACCCCCGTACCTCAGTTTCCCCGGATGTAGAGCGGGGCTAATGAGGGGCACAGTGCACGGGGGTGGGTCCGGGAGGGGCAGAGCTGCTGGCGGAGAGCTACAGCCCTGGCGCGTGTTGCGGGCGGGCCGGGGCAGGAAGGGAAACTGAGTCACGCGGCGCCCCTCGTGCGCCGGCAGGCGCGGCCAGGATCCGGCAGGACCACGTGCACAGGGCCAGCGCCGGGGACCGGCATGGGGCGCGCCCGGGCTCTGTGCCCCGCTCGCCAGCTCTCGCTGCCAGGGAAACTGAGGCACGGCCCCCCGCCCGGACTGGGGCTACGAGCTTCGTGCGTCAGCGGGGCAGAGGCGGAGCCACGAGCGGCTGCGCGCGCAACTCTAACGGGCGGGGCGGAGAGCTAGCGGCGAAGGGCCGCGCGCTCCTGGAAGCTTCTCCCCGCTGCTCCCATTGGCGGGAATCCAGCCAATGGCAGCGATGGGAGGCGGGGCCCGACAGCTCGGGCAGCCGCCCTGGGCGGGAAAAGTAAGCCTCCCTTACGTCACGCGCCTCCGCCCCGCCCCCACTGCCCCCCCCGCCCCGGACCCCTCATTCTGGCCCGTGGGGGGCACAAAGCCCGGTCGCCCTGGGACCTAGGAGCGTGGCCGGCAGGGCCCGGCCCCCCGCAGCGCCCCCGCCCAGGGGTTACCCCCCCCCCCGTCCTGCCCTCAGAGCCAGGGGAGCACCCCCTCCCCGGGCCCCTGTAGAGGCTGGAACCCGCCCCGGGGTCCCCCAGGCTGCTCCTCAGGGGCGGAACCAGCCCGGCTGCCCTGAGGGGCGGGGGCGGGCCCCGCTCAGCGCTGCCCACAGGCCTTGGCTTTGTGTGCAGCAGCGACACTGCTGGCTCGCGCCCGCTACGGCCCCCAACTCCCCTGCAGCGCCCCTCCCAGCGCGCGGCCCCCAACTCCCCTGCAGCGCCCCTCCCAGCGCGCGGCCCCCAACTCCCCTGCAGCGCCCCTCCCAGCGCGCGGCCCCCAACTCCCCTGCAGCGCCCCTCCCAGCGCGCGGCCCCCAACTCCCCTGCAGCGCCCCTCCCAGCGCGCGCGGCCCCCAACTCCCCTGCAGCGCCCCTCCCAGCGCGCGGCCCCCAACTCCCCTGCAGCGCCCCTCCCAGCGCGCGGCCCCCAACTCCCCTGCAGCGCCCCTCCCAGCGCGCGCGGCCCCCAACTCCCCTGCAGCGCCCCTCCCAGCGCGCGGCCCCCAACTCCCCTGCAGCGCCCCTCCCAGCGCGCGGCCCTCCCTAGGCGGAGCGCTTCGTACCGGCCCTTCCTCAGCCTCGCCCTGTTCACCTCACACCGTCCTCCCGTCTGCCAGGCCATTTACACTGGGGGCTCTGCCCTCCAGAGCAGCGCTGCCCCTCCCTAGGCGGAGCGCTTCGTACCGGCCCTTCCTCAGCCTCGCCCTGTTCACCTCACACCGTCCTCCCGTCTGCCAGGCCATTTACACTGGGGGCTCTGCCCTCCAGAGCAGCGCTGCCCCTCCCTAGGCGGAGCGCTTCGCACCGGCCCCTCCTCAGCCTCGCCCTGTTCACCTCACACCGTCCTCCCGTCTGCCCGGCCATTTACACTGGGGGCTCTGCCCTCCCAGCGCGCTGCCCCTCCCGAAAGAGACCCCTGCGCACCCACTCCCAGCAGACCTGGGAACCCTTAATAACGACTATCTCAGAACGGTTATCCGGCCGTCCCAAAAGAGACCCCTGCGCACCCACTTCCAGCAGACCTGGGAACCCTTAATAACGACTATCTCAGAACGGTTATCCGGCCATCCCAAAAGAGACCCCTGCGCACCCACTTCCAGCAGACCTGGGAACCCTTAATAACGACTATCTCAGAACGGTTATCCGGCCGTCGCAAAAGAGACCCCTGCGCACCCACTCCCAGCAGACCTGGGAACCCTTAATAACGACTATCTCAGAACGGTTATCCGGCCATCCCAAAAGAGACCCCTGCGCACCCACTCCCAGCAGACCTGGGAACCCTTAATAACGACTATCTCAGAACGGTTATCCGGCCGTCCCAAAAGAGACCCCCGCGCACCCACTCCCAGCAGACCTGGGAACCCTTAATAACGACTATCTCAGAACGGTTATCCGGCCGTCCCAAAAGAGACCCCCGCGCACCCACTCCCAGCAGACCTGGGAACCCTTAATAACGACTATCTCAGAACGGTTATCCGCCCCTCCCAAAAGAGACCCCCGCGCACCCACTCCCAGCAGACCTGGGAACCCTTAATAACGACTATCTCAGAACGGTTATACGGCCGTCCCAAAAGAGACCCCTGCGCACCCACTCCCAGCAGACCTGGGAACCCTTAATAACGACTATCTCAGAACGGTTATCCGGCCGTCCCAAAAGAGACCCCCGCGCACCCACTCCCAGCAGACCTGGGAACCCTTAATAACGACTATCTCAGAACGGTTATCCGCCCCTCCCGAAAGAGACCCCTGCGCACCCACTCCCAGCAGACCTGGGAACCCTTAATAACGACTATCTCAGAACGGTTATCCGGCCGTCCCAAAAGAGACCCCCTGCGCACCCACTTCCAGCAGACCTGGGAACCCTTAATAACGACTATCTCAGAACGGTTATCCGGCCGTCCCAAAAGAGACCCCTGCGCACCCACTTCCAGCAGACCTGGGAACCCTTAATAACGACTATCTCAGAACGGTTATCCGCCCCTCCCAAAAGAGACCCCTGCGCACCCACTCCCAGCAGACCTGGGAACCCTTAATAACGACTATCTCAGAACGGTTATCCGGCCGTCCCAAAAGAGACCCCCGCGCACCCACTTCCAGCAGACCTGGGAACCCTTAATAACGACTATCTCAGAACGGTTATCCGGCCCCTCCCAAAAGAGACCCCTGCGCACCCACTTCCAGCAGACCTGGGAACCCTTAATAACGACTATCTCAGAACGGTTATCCGGCCGTCCCAAAAGAGACCCCCGCGCACCCACTTCCAGCAGACCTGGGAACCCTTAATAACGACTATCTCAGAACGGTTATCCGGCCGTCCCAAAAGAGACCCCTGCGCACCCACTCCCAGCAGACCTGGGAACCCTTAATAACGACTATCTCAGAACGGTTATCCGGCCGTCCCAAAAGAGACCCCTGCGCACCCACTCCCAGCAGACCTGGGAACCCTTAATAACGACTATCTCAGAACGGTTATCCGGCCGTCCCAAAAGAGACCCCCTGCGCACCCACTTCCAGCAGACCTGGGAACCCTTAATAACGACTATCTCAGAACGGTTATCCGGCCGTCCCAAAAGAGACCCCTGCGCACCCACTCCCAGCAGACCTGGGAACCCTTAATAACGACTATCTCAGAACGGTTATCCGGCCGTCCCAAAAGAGACCCCCGCGCACCCACTCCCAGCAGACCTGGGAACCCTTAATAACGACTATCTCAGAACGGTTATCCGGCCGTCCCAAAAGAGACCCCCGCGCACCCACTTCCAGCAGACCTGGGAACCCTTAATAACGACTATCTCAGAACGGTTATCCGGCCGTCCCAAAAGAGACCCCTGCGCACCCACTTCCAGCAGACCTGGGAACCCTTAATAACGACTATCTCAGAACGGTTATCCGGCCGTCCCAAAAGAGACCCCTGCGCACCCACTCCCAGCAGACCTGTGAACCCTTAATAACGACTATCTCAGAACGGTTATCCGGCCGTCCCAAAAGAGACCCCCGCGCACCCACTTCCAGCAGACCTGGGAACCCTTAATAACGACTATCTCAGAACGGTTATCCGGCCCCTCCCAAAAGAGACCCCTGCGCACCCACTTCCAGCAGACCTGGGAACCCTTAATAACGACTATCTCAGAACGGTTATCCGGCCGTCCCAAAAGAGACCCCCGCGCACCCACTTCCAGCAGACCTGGGAACCCTTAATAACGACTATCTCAGAACGGTTATCCGGCCGTCCCAAAAGAGACCCCTGCGCACCCACTTCCAGCAGACCTGGGAACCCTTAATAACGACTATCTCAGAACGGTTATCCGGCCGTCCCAAAAGAGACCCCTGCGCACCCACTCCCAGCAGACCTGGGAACCCTTAATAACGACTATCTCAGAACGGTTATCCGGCCGTCCCAAAAGAGACCCCTGCGCACCCACTCCCAGCAGACCTGGGAACCCTTAATAACGACTATCTCAGAACGGTTATCCGGCCGTCCCAAAAGAGACCCCCTGCGCACCCACTTCCAGCAGACCTGGGAACCCTTAATAACGACTATCTCAGAACGGTTATCCGGCCGTCCCAAAAGAGACCCCTGCGCACCCACTCCCAGCAGACCTGGGAACCCTTAATAACGACTATCTCAGAACGGTTATCCGGCCGTCCCAAAAGAGACCCCCGCGCACCCACTCCCAGCAGACCTGGGAACCCTTAATAACGACTATCTCAGAACGGTTATCCGGCCGTCCCAAAAGAGACCCCCGCGCACCCACTTCCAGCAGACCTGGGAACCCTTAATAACGACTATCTCAGAACGGTTATCCGGCCGTCCCAAAAGAGACCCCTGCGCACCCACTCCCAGCAGACCTGGGAACCCTTAATAACGACTATCTCAGAACGGTTATCCAGCCGTCCCAAAAGAGACCCCCTGCGCACCCACTTCCAGCAGACCTGGGAACCCTTAATAACGACTATCTCAGAACGGTTATCCGGCCGTCCCAAAAGAGACCCCTGCGCACCCACTCCCAGCAGACCTGGGAACCCTTAATAACGACTATCTCAGAACGGTTATCCAGCCGTCCCAAAAGAGACCCCTGCGCACCCACTTCCAGCAGACCTGGGAACCCTTAATAACGACTATCTCAGAACGGTTATCCAGCCGTCCCAAAAGAGACCCCTGCGCACCCACTTCCAGCAGACCTGGGAACCCTTAATAACGACTATCTCAGTACGGTTATCCGGCCGTCCCAAAAGAGACCCCTGCGCACCCACTTCCAGCAGACCTGGGAACCCTTAATAACGACTATCTCAGTACGGTTATCCAGCCGTCCCAAAAGAGACCCCTGCGCACCCACTTCCAGCAGACCTGGGAACCCTTAATAACGACTATCTCAGAACGGTTATCCAGCCGTCGCAAAAGAGACCCCTGCGCACCCACTCCCAGCAGACCTGGGAACCCTTAATAACGACTATCTCAGAACGGTTATCCAGCCGTCGCAAAAGAGACCCCTGCGCACCCACTCCCAGCAGACCGGGGAACCCTTAATAACGACTATCTCAGAACGGTTATCCGGCCGTCCCAAAAGAGACCCCTGCGCACCCACTTCCAGCAGACCTGTGAACCCTTAATAACGACTATCTCAGAACGGTTATCCAGCCATCCCAAAAGAGACCCCTGCGCACCCACTTCCAGCAGACCTGTGAACCCTTAATAACGACTATCTCAGAACGGTTATCCGGCCGTCCCAAAAGAGACCCCTGCGCACCCACTTCCAGCAGACCTGGGAACCCTTAATAACGACTATCTCAGAACGGTTATCCAGCCATCCCAAAAGAGACCCCTGCGCACCCACTTCCAGCAGACCTGTGAACCCTTAATAACGACTATCTCAGAACGGTTATCCAGCCATCCCAAAAGAGACCCCTGCGCACCCACTTCCAGCAGACCGGGGAACCCTTAATAACGACTATCTCAGAACGGTTATCCAGCCGTCCCAAAAGAGACCCCTGCGCACCCACTTCCAGCAGACCTGGGAACCCTTAATAACGACTATCTCAGAACGGTTATCCGGCCGTCCCAAAAGAGACCCCTGCGCACCCACTTCCAGCAGACCTGGGAACCCTTAATAACGACTATCTCAGAACGGTTATCCGGCCATCCCAAAAGAGACCCCTGCGCACCCACTCCCAGCAGACCTGGGAACCCTTAATAACGACTATCTCAGAACGGTTATCCGGCCGTCCCAAAAGAGACCCCTGCGCACCCACTCCCAGCAGACCTGGGAACCCTTAATAACGAGTATCTCAGAACGGTTATCCGGCCGTCCCAAAAGAGACCCCTGCGCACCCACTTCCAGCAGACCTGGGAACCCTTAATAACGACTATCTCAGAACGGTTATCCAGCCGTCCCAAAAGAGACCCCCGCGCACCCACTTCCAGCAGACCGGGGAACCCTTAATAACGACTATCTCAGAACGGTTATCCAGCCGTCCCAAAAGAGACCCCTGCGCACCCACTTCCAGCAGACCTGGGAACCCTTAATAACGACTATCTCAGAACGGTTATCCGGCCGTCCCAAAAGAGACCCCTGCGCACCCACTTCCAGCAGACCTGGGAACCCTTAATAACGACTATCTCAGAACGGTTATCCAGCCGTCCCAAAAGAGACCCCTGCGCACCCACTTCCAGCAGACCTGGGAACCCTTAATAACGACTATCTCAGAACGGTTATCCGGCCGTCGCAAAAGAGACCCCTGCGCACCCACTTCCAGCAGACCTGGGAACCCTTAATAACGACTATCTCAGAACGGTTATCCGGCCGTCGCAAAAGAGACCCCTGCGCACCCACTTCCAGCAGACCTGGGAACCCTTAATAACGACTATCTCAGAACGGTTATCCGGCCGTCCCAAAAGAGACCCCTGCGCACCCACTTCCAGCAGACCTGGGAACCCTTAATAACGACTATCTCAGAACGGTTATCCAGCCGTCCCAAAAGAGACCCCTGCGCACCCACTCCCAGCAGACCTGGGAACCCTTAATAACGACTATCTCAGAACGGTTATCCAGCCGTCCCAAAAGAGACCCCTGCGCACCCACTTCCAGCAGACCTGGGAACCCTTAATAACGACTATCTCAGAACGGTTATCCGGCCGTCCCAAAAGAGACCCCCGCGCACCCACTCCCAGCAGACCTGGGAACCCTTAATAACGACTATCTCAGAACGGTTATCCGGCCGTCGCAAAAGAGACCCCCGCGCACCCACTTCCAGCAGACCTGGGAACCCTTAATAACGACTATCTCAGAACGGTTATCCGGCCGTCGCAAAAGAGACCCCTGCGCACCCACTTCCAGCAGACCTGGGAACCCTTAATAACGACTATCTCAGAACGGTTATCCGGCCGTCCCAAAAGAGACCCCTGCGCACCCACTTCCAGCAGACCTGGGAACCCTTAATAACGACTATCTCAGAACGGTTATCCGGCCGTCCCAAAAGAGACCCCTGCGCACCCACTTCCAGCAGACCTGGGAACCCTTAATAACGACTATCTCAGAACGGTTATCCAGCCGTCCCAAAAGAGACCCCTGCGCACCCACTCCCAGCAGACCTGGGAACCCTTAATAACGACTATCTCAGAACGGTTATCCAGCCGTCCCAAAAGAGACCCCTGCGCACCCACTTCCAGCAGACCTGGGAACCCTTAATAACGACTATCTCAGAACGGTTATCCGGCCGTCCCAAAAGAGACCCCCGCGCACCCACTCCCAGCAGACCTGGGAACCCTTAATAACGACTATCTCAGAACGGTTATCCGGCCGTCGCAAAAGAGACCCCCGCGCACCCACTTCCAGCAGACCTGGGAACCCTTAATAACGACTATCTCAGAACGGTTATCCGGCCGTCCCAAAAGAGACCCCTGCGCACCCACTTCCAGCAGACCTGGGAACCCTTAATAACGACTATCTCAGAACGGTTATCCAGCCGTCGCAAAAGAGACCCCTGCGCACCCACTTCCAGCAGACCTGGGAACCCTTAATAACGACTATCTCAGAACGGTTATCCGGCCGTCCCAAAAGAGACCCCTGCGCACCCACTCCCAGCAGACCTGGGAACCCTTAATAACGACTATCTCAGAACGGTTATCCGGCCGTCCCAAAAGAGACCCCTGCGCACCCACTCCCAGCAGACCTGGGAACCCTTAATAACGACTATCTCAGAACGGTTATCCGGCCGTCCCAAAAGAGACCCCCGCGCACCCACTCCCAGCAGACCTGGGAACCCTTAATAACGACTATCTCAGAACGGTTATCCGGCCATCCCAAAAGAGACCCCTGCGCACCCACTCCCAGCAGACCTGGGAACCCTTAATAACGACTATCTCAGAACGGTTATCCGGCCGTCCCAAAAGAGACCCCCGCGCACCCACTTCCAGCAGACCTGTGAACCCTTAATAACGACTATCTCAGAACGGTTATCCGGCCGTCCCAAAAGAGACCCCCTGCGCACCCACTCCCAGCAGACCTGGGAACCCTTAATAACGACTATCTCAGAACGGTTATCCAGCCGTCCCAAAAGAGACCCCCGCGCACCCACTTCCAGCAGACCTGGGAACCCTTAATAACGACTATCTCAGAACGGTTATCCGGCCGTCCCAAAAGAGACCCCCTGCGCACCCACTTCCAGCAGACCTGGGAACCCTTAATAACGACTATCTCAGAACGGTTATCCGGCCGTCCCAAAAGAGACCCCTGCGCACCCACTCCCAGCAGACCTGGGAACCCTTAATAACGAGTATCTCAGAACGGTTATCCGGCCGTCCCAAAAGAGACCCCTGCGCACCCACTTCCAGCAGACCTGGGAACCCTTAATAACGACTATCTCAGAACGGTTATCCAGCCGTCCCAAAAGAGACCCCCGCGCACCCACTTCCAGCAGACCGGGGAACCCTTAATAACGACTATCTCAGAACGGTTATCCAGCCGTCCCAAAAGAGACCCCTGCGCACCCACTTCCAGCAGACCTGGGAACCCTTAATAACGACTATCTCAGAACGGTTATCCGGCCGTCCCAAAAGAGACCCCTGCGCACCCACTTCCAGCAGACCTGGGAACCCTTAATAACGACTATCTCAGAACGGTTATCCGGCCGTCGCAAAAGAGACCCCTGCGCACCCACTTCCAGCAGACCTGGGAACCCTTAATAACGACTATCTCAGAACGGTTATCCAGCCGTCCCAAAAGAGACCCCTGCGCACCCACTTCCAGCAGACCTGGGAACCCTTAATAACGACTATCTCAGAACGGTTATCCGGCCGTCGCAAAAGAGACCCCTGCGCACCCACTTCCAGCAGACCTGGGAACCCTTAATAACGACTATCTCAGAACGGTTATCCAGCCGTCGCAAAAGAGACCCCTGCGCACCCACTCCCAGCAGACCTGGGAACCCTTAATAACGACTATCTCAGAACGGTTATCCGCCCCTCCCAAAAGAGACCCCTGCGCACCCACTTCCAGCAGACCTGGGAACCCTTAATAACGACTATCTCAGAACGGTTATCCGGCCGTCCCAAAAGAGACCCCCGCGCACCCACTTCCAGCAGACCTGTGAACCCTTAATAACGACTATCTCAGAACGGTTATCCAGCCGTCCCAAAAGAGACCCCTGCGCACCCACTTCCAGCAGACCTGGGAACCCTTAATAACGACTATCTCAGAACGGTTATCCGGCCGTCCCAAAAGAGACCCCCGCGCACCCACTCCCAGCAGACCTGGGAACCCTTAATAACGACTATCTCAGAACGGTTATCCGGCCGTCGCAAAAGAGACCCCTGCGCACCCACTTCCAGCAGACCTGGGAACCCTTAATAACGACTATCTCAGAACGGTTATCCGGCCGTCCCAAAAGAGACCCCCTGCGCACCCACTTCCAGCAGACCTGGGAACCCTTAATAACGACTATCTCAGAACGGTTATCCAGCCGTCCCAAAAGAGACCCCTGCGCACCCACTTCCAGCAGACCTGGGAACCCTTAATAACGACTATCTCAGAACGGTTATCCGGCCGTCCCAAAAGAGACCCCCGCGCACCCACTCCCAGCAGACCTGGGAACCCTTAATAACGACTATCTCAGAACGGTTATCCGGCCGTCGCAAAAGAGACCCCTGCGCACCCACTTCCAGCAGACCTGGGAACCCTTAATAACGACTATCTCAGAACGGTTATCCGGCCGTCCCAAAAGAGACCCCTGCGCACCCACTTCCAGCAGACCTGGGAACCCTTAATAACGACTATCTCAGAACGGTTATCCAGCCGTCCCAAAAGAGACCCCTGCGCACCCACTTCCAGCAGACCTGGGAACCCTTAATAACGACTATCTCAGAACGGTTATCCGGCCCCTCCCAAAAGAGACCCCCTGCGCACCCACTTCCAGCAGACCGGGGAACCCTTAATAACGACTATCTCAGAACGGTTATCCAGCCGTCCCAAAAGAGACCCCTGCGCACCCACTCCCAGCAGACCTGGGAACCCTTAATAACGACTATCTCAGTACGGTTATCCGGCCGTCCCAAAAGAGACCCCTGCGCACCCACTTCCAGCAGACCTGGGAACCCTTAATAACGACTATCTCAGAACGGTTATCCAGCCGTCCCAAAAGAGACCCCTGCGCACCCACTCCCAGCAGACCTGGGAACCCTTAATAACGAGTATCTCAGAACGGTTATCCAGCCGTCGCAAAAGAGACCCCTGCGCACCCACTTCCAGCAGACCTGGGAACCCTTAATAACGACTATCTCAGAACGGTTATCCAGCCGTCCCAAAAGAGACCCCTGCGCACCCACTTCCAGCAGACCTGGGAACCCTTAATAACGACTATCTCAGAACGGTTATCCGGCCGTCCCAAAAGAGACCCCTGCGCACCCACTTCCAGCAGACCTGGGAACCCTTAATAACGACTATCTCAGAACGGTTATCCGGCCGTCCCAAAAGAGACCCCTGCGCACCCACTTCCAGCAGACCTGGGAACCCTTAATAACGACTATCTCAGAACGGTTATCCAGCCGTCCCAAAAGAGACCCCTGCGCACCCACTTCCAGCAGACCTGGGAACCCTTAATAACGACTATCTCAGAACGGTTATCCAGCCGTCCCAAAAGAGACCCCTGCGCACCCACTTCCAGCAGACCTGGGAACCCTTAATAACGACTATCTCAGAACGGTTATCCGGCCGTCCCAAAAGAGACCCCTGCGCACCCACTTCCAGCAGACCTGGGAACCCTTAATAACGACTATCTCAGAACGGTTATCCGGCCGTCCCAAAAGAGACCCCTGCGCACCCACTTCCAGCAGACCTGGGAACCCTTAATAACGACTATCTCAGAACGGTTATCCAGCCGTCCCAAAAGAGACCCCTGCGCACCCACTCCCAGCAGACCTGGGAACCCTTAATAACGACTATCTCAGAACGGTTATCCGGCCGTCGCAAAAGAGACCCCTGCGCACCCACTTCCAGCAGACCTGGGAACCCTTAATAACGACTATCTCAGAACGGTTATCCGGCCGTCCCAAAAGAGACCCCTGCGCACCCACTTCCAGCAGACCTGGGAACCCTTAATAACGACTATCTCAGAACGGTTATCCAGCCGTCCCAAAAGAGACCCCTGCGCACCCACTTCCAGCAGACCTGGGAACCCTTAATAACGACTATCTCAGAACGGTTATCCGGCCCCTCCCAAAAGAGACCCCCTGCGCACCCACTTCCAGCAGACCGGGGAACCCTTAATAACGACTATCTCAGAACGGTTATCCAGCCGTCCCAAAAGAGACCCCTGCGCACCCACTCCCAGCAGACCTGGGAACCCTTAATAACGACTATCTCAGTACGGTTATCCGGCCGTCCCAAAAGAGACCCCTGCGCACCCACTTCCAGCAGACCTGGGAACCCTTAATAACGACTATCTCAGAACGGTTATCCAGCCGTCCCAAAAGAGACCCCTGCGCACCCACTCCCAGCAGACCTGGGAACCCTTAATAACGAGTATCTCAGAACGGTTATCCAGCCGTCGCAAAAGAGACCCCTGCGCACCCACTTCCAGCAGACCTGGGAACCCTTAATAACGACTATCTCAGAACGGTTATCCAGCCGTCCCAAAAGAGACCCCTGCGCACCCACTTCCAGCAGACCTGGGAACCCTTAATAACGACTATCTCAGAACGGTTATCCGGCCGTCCCAAAAGAGACCCCTGCGCACCCACTTCCAGCAGACCTGGGAACCCTTAATAACGACTATCTCAGAACGGTTATCCGGCCGTCCCAAAAGAGACCCCTGCGCACCCACTTCCAGCAGACCTGGGAACCCTTAATAACGACTATCTCAGAACGGTTATCCGGCCGTCCCAAAAGAGACCCCTGCGCACCCACTTCCAGCAGACCTGGGAACCCTTAATAACGACTATCTCAGAACGGTTATCCAGCCGTCCCAAAAGAGACCCCTGCGCACCCACTCCCAGCAGACCTGGGAACCCTTAATAACGACTATCTCAGTACGGTTATCCGGCCGTCCCAAAAGAGACCCCTGCGCACCCACTTCCAGCAGACCTGGGAACCCTTAATAACGACTATCTCAGAACGGTTATCCAGCCGTCCCAAAAGAGACCCCTGCGCACCCACTTCCAGCAGACCTGGGAACCCTTAATAACGACTATCTCAGAACGGTTATCCGGCCGGTTATGCACCCACTTTACAGTAGCCCCTGGCAAAAAAGTTCCCCACCTCTGCCATAAACAAAGACAATGTTGAAACTTTTTTTGTTGAACTTATTTTATTTTGTTTTTTTATTTAGAATGAAGTTTGGTAAACAAACGTGAGAAAGTTCAAGTGCTTAGTCTGTTTAATCATTTTTTGATTAATATTTCCTTTCTTACTGGTTAAACGAAACTGTTCTCCTTAGCTGTGCACTAGCAAAGTGACCCTAACACTAATCCGACCTGATCCTGGGGCAGGCCCTGTAGTCTGGCCCCCATCTGGGTGCAGCAAGGGCTGGTGGCTCCCCCACCCCCAGCTGTGGCACAGGTAGGAGGGGAGGCTGCAGCGATCCTGGCCTAGTCCCATGTCCAGCCACTGCTGCCCAGGTACAGTAGGCCAGTTGTGGCCAGGTAAGGAAATCTGGCCCCAGGCCCCCCCACATACTCTACTTCCCGCCCCCAGCACTGCCCTCTGCACGTCCCACACCCCAGCGCCCTGTCCTGAGCCCCTCAAGCACCCAGCACTGACTCGTGCGCCTCTAGCAGCAGCAGAAGTCCCACTAAATAGTCTGTGAGTCCAGTGTTTCATTGGTGCTATTGTTATCATGTCAGTTATCAGTACGACAAAGATGTCTGTTTTCAGCCATTCTGATACTGACTGTGAGCAGGGAATTAGCACCAGGGCAGGCCTGCTCCGTGGCGAGGGAGCCATGCTGCTCAGGGACAGGCTGTCTGGGCCACAGTGAGCCTGACGGGCAGTGTCTCTCTGGGGCCTGCCAGGTGCTGAGGAGCCACGTGATGGTGCGAGTTGGTGGCGGCTGGGATACCCTGGAGCACTACCTGGACAAGCACGATCCCTGCCGGTGCGCCTCTCTCTGTGAGTGTGGCGAGGGGGGAGGACTCGTCCCTCCACAAGTTCCTGAGGGGCTGGGGCTAGAGAAATGCCATTGCCCCCCATGCCCTGTGCATGTGGCTCGTTCTCACCCCTCTCCAGGGGGACGGTTCTTGGACACTACTGCCCCTCCCCCCGTCCCTTTGGCTCCTTGCTCCTGAGCCATGGAGGCAAGCTGGGCTGGCCCAAGAGGAGAGGCCCTTGCAGCTTTGTGGCTTCTTGAGACCCCCTCTGGTCTCACTCCTCCCCCCTTCCCAAGCCGAGTTCTCTTTCACCTCCCACTATCCTGGGGGACCAGGGCCCATCTCTTGTCCCTTGCCCAGCCCTGCTGCAGGCACAGCAGAGCGGTGGGATCCAGCAGGTGTATTTGCAGCTGTCATGGGGAACGGGGGGCCCATTGATCCTGGCCTGGTCCGTGAGACACTCATGCTGATGTCTCTGTTCCCTCCACAGCGCATCGGCTAACGCAGGCACGTGCCCTGGGCTTCTCCCCACAGAAGGCGGCATCTCCCGGCAGCTTCTCCTCCAGCCCACGAGCTGCTAGCCCCAGCTCCCAGCGCCACTTGGAAATCATGAGCCCCTGCCAGCCAGCAGAGACCCTCCGCACAGGGGACAAGCACCTCGCAGTTGGTGGGGACTTGGGCCAGGCCAAGATGGAGCGGTCCAGCCTTGCGGCCAGGGGGGTGGGAGAGCTGTCTGTCCCATTGGACTCCTCCAGACAGAGCCCCAAAGTGACCTCGCACACCAGACAGGAGAAGCTGGAAGGGCTCCGTCCACAGGCTGGCGCAGGCCCCTCGTCTGCCCAGAGCTCCCCCAGTCCCTTGCGGAGAACCACGGCACAGGCACGCTGCGACGCATCTGAGCCACGACCTGCAGCTGCTCTCAGGTACCATGTGCCGGGGTGCCCAGTGGGAACTGTGCCCCAGAGCACAGGCACGGCTAGGAGACCACAGCTCGCGAGCCAGAGAGCTTCCTCCCCCGCATCCCCGTGCAGTAGGGCCATGGCCCCCTGGGAGGGGGGCCCGGACAGCTCCTGAAGGCCACGGACTGTTGTGCCCGTGCTATGGCAGCCGTCCCCATCTCTGTGCACAGAGAATCTCCTGCACTCCCCCACCTGCTGCTCTGGGGCAACCGGGTCTGCCCTTTCCTAGCCTGGGCTCCTCAAGGGCCTTGCTCCCAAGGCGGGGCTGGGTCCCGCTGGCCAAGGGGCCATGAAACAGCACTCTTCCTGAGGCAGGTTTTGCAGCCACAGGGGTGGGACTCCCCAGCCATGCCTGTAACTTGGGGGGTGGTTAAGGGGCCGGGCTCCAGCGCCACCTTGGTGGGCTGTCACGAGCCTACGTGTCAGAGGAAACCCAGCTCCAGGACGTCCTACCCGCCCCCAGGCAGGGCTTGGCTCAGCCAGCCACTGACTCACTCCCTGGGAATGGCTGCAGGCCACCATGACAACCACTTCCTCAAACAGCAACAAGGTCTCTAGGCCGAGCCGAAGTCTCCCTGTGGCATCGTCCAGCCCCAGATCCCCAGGAAGTATCCCGGAGCCAGGTGCAGCCCTCCCCCAGCGCGGCGCGCCCAGGCATTGTAGCTCTATTCTTAGCTTACTTATCGGCTTTGCTGGGGATCAGCCTTGCTCTCATGCTAGTGAGCCAGGCCGCACAGCTGTGCACGCCTGTACAGGGAGCTAAGGCAGCCACCCGCAGCCTGGGGGAGGGGTGTCACCCTTCGCTACAGCCAGAGGGGGCCCTTCTGGAAATGTTTTGCATTTTACTGTTGCTAGTAACTGTCTCCACCTCCGAATCCCTCCTGGGCTGAATGTATTTTCCAGCTCAAAGGGGAAGGTTTCTGGCAGGCCTGAGCAGGGCTATTTCTGATGGGGGGATAAAAATACTTCCCGCGCCTTTCGGAATGTTACACGCTGTGGCTCGAGCATAGCTGGAGTGAATGACTCAGGCTGGCTTGTGCGGTAACCTCCCTCGGGCTACAAAGCAAGGCCTAGGCGCCAACTCCACGGATGCTCTGGGCCTCAGGCACCCTTAGAAAACACCAGTGGGTGCTCGGTCCCCGGAGCCAGAGCTGGAGTGTGGAATGGGTGTGCCGTGGGGCCAGGCGTTCGGGGGGGGGGGTTAAGAGAACAGAAGGCTTGCTGCACTAAGGATGGGGAGATGATCCAGAAAGCTGCCCTGCATTCCTGTAAAGGTAGGAAGAAATGGGAGAGAAGTTAATAGCAGTGTCCCCAGCGGCTTGGGCTGGGCCAAGTGCTGCTCAACATATTCCTAAATGGTCTGCACAGAGGGAGGTAGCAAGGTTTATGTCGCTCTGTGGTCTGTGTTGGGATCTCACAAACTGGGCAACACAATGGCAGATGAGACTGAGTGAAATGCAAAGTAGTGCATGTGGCAAACCGACTGCAATGGTCTCCCCGTCAGACCTCTGCGGGGAGAGATCGTGTCTTAAAGCGGGACGATAGTGAAGACAGCTTGTAGGGGATGGCAACGTTTTTAATGCACTGATTCATTCCGTAGTTCGTTATTAAAACAGCGACATACCGAAGGCGGCTGCCATTGGTAACTAGGGTATGAAAGATGTACATAACGGTGGTAAAAATAGCCTCCCCTAAGCTGGCAGAGAGCCCCACAACACCCCCTCTTCAAAAGCACCACTAGCAAATCAAGTGTCTGCGCCTGTGGATTCAGTGGCTAGTGCATGGGCAGCATGGGGCACGGGTCACTTGCAGGCTTCTGCTGCGGCAGTGGTGACTCTGCAACCTGAAGTCTTTCTCTCAAGCTTTGAGGACATCCCTGCCTCAGCCAGACACAGGAGCCTGTTCCAGGAGTATGCGGAGGGGGGGAGGTTCCTGTGGCTGGCCTTAGTGTTTGTCTGTCTGGGCAGCAGTGGGGTGCCATGAATAGCAGGCTGGCTGGGCCTGGGTTCTATTCCTGGCTCTCCAGCTGACCTGTGGAATGACCTTGGCCAAATCACAGTGCCGCTCTGTGCCTCAGTTTCCCTTTGTGCAGTTGTCTGTTCGAGGGTAAGCTCTTTGGGACAGGGCCTCCCTCATGTCTGTACAGCACCTAGCACAGCGACCCAGCTCTCGGTTGTCAGTGACAAAAGCCCTGAGCTGCCCAGGCCAGCGGGTGCTGGGGCCCCTGCAGTTTGCTAGTTGAACCAGGAGGGGCAGGGGGCAGTGTGAAGCCGGAGGACTTGCACATCAGGAAAGCTCAGCAGTGGAGGCTTGGCCCCAGGAAGTGGAGCTGTTATGCTGAATGATCTGTGTAGCTACATGTGCCCCATTTCCCCCCCGTCTGGGCAGTGGAAGGCTTGGGTGCAGCAGGCTGCATTCTGGATTCACAGCAGGGTCTGGCTGCCCCGCGCGCTGTACGCCCAGGCCCCTCGCTCCGGAGAACAGAGTGCTGCGCAGAGGCAGGGGCCAGCTGGAGAGGGACCAGAGCTGTGACAGGGCAGCAGAGGGGAAAGGCTCTGGCAGACATTCACGGTGGCAGAGCGGGCTGCCCTCCAGTGGGCTTCTCAGGGAAAACGGTCTGGCTGCGAGCGCCGGGCCACGAGCCTCCTGTTCGGCCCCTGGGCTGTGAGCTCCAGGGCATGACACATCAGCAGCCTCCAAGCCGGCTGTGCAGCCAGGTGGGATTCTGGGCTTGCTGCAGGGCCTCCGGCGAGTGCGAGCTGGGCCTGGCTTTGTGTGAGGGATCCCAGTGCCCCAGCTATGGGGAGGGGACTTTGGATCCCAGCTGGGGCTGTGCCGCCTGCCAGCAGCTAGTATTGACTGGCTGCCCCGGCCCTGGCCGAGGCTTCTGCCGGGCAGTGAAATGTGCTGTCTCCAGCAGTGCCTCTCTCTCCCCCGCCCAGCCGCAGATGGCGCTGACGCCCTTTCCTCCTTGTGCTCCCCTCTGTTCCAGGCTTCGGGACCAGCTGCCCCCCAGGGCCAGACGCCTCTCTGGAGACAGCGACTCCTCCACGTCATCCGCCCAGAGCGGCCCTCTGGGCAGGAGGCATGGCGAGGACGGTGCCTTCCAAAGGGTGCCCAGGAAGGCGGGGGGGAGGCGCGCGTCCGAGGGGACCCCCACAAAGCAGCCTTCTAGCCGGAGCCAGTCTCAGGAGCGCGGGGCCCTCCGGGGGCAGAGGAGGACAGCCCCTGAGGAGCGGGGCCGGCCTCGCCTGGCCAAAGGGCCTGGCAAGCCCAGCCCCCGAGCGCAGAGCCAGGAGCCAGTGCTGCTCATCAGCCGAGGGAAGGACGGGCAGCACTCCTGGGCCAGGACCGCCGGGCTGAAGGAGAGCAGCCGAGCCAGCCCCAGGAACAAAAGCCCGACACGGGGCGGCTCCAGCAGCCCAGCACCTGCCGCTCGCCGAGCCCTTCCGAGCAGCAGTGTGGCCGAGCCCTCGGGCCGGGTGCCGCAGCAGCCCCTGGGGCCTGAGAGACAGTGGCAGGCGGGTGAGTCTGAGTCCGGGGTCCCTGCGAGGGGGCGGCTCCTTGGGCAGAGCCCCCAGGCCCAGGAGCTGGAGGGGCTGGCGAAGAGCTTCCGGACCCCCCTGCGCCTGGACCCTAGCCAGGAGCAGCAGCTGTACCGGCACCTGGAGGAGGAGTTCCTGGCCAACTCCCAGCTGTTGGCGCTGGCCGGGGATGAGGGGGAGCCCCTAGGCTGCACCCAGCAGACCACGCCAGACGCAGGGGCTGTTGACTCTGCCTACTGTTCCTCCAGCTCCTCCTCCTCTTCCCTGAACTTCTTCACTAAGCACGGCCTCCAGGCCGACTTTGAGCCCAAGAGGAACCTGGCGCCCCAGCGCCCATGGGCCCCCACTGAGCTCCCGAACGGCTCTGTCTGGGACTCCGTGGCCCCGGAACTGGCCTCGCGCCGGAGGAAGCCAGCTCTCTCGAGTTCCTCAGATGAAAGTAACTCCCCGGCGGTGGGCTCCGGGCCTTGGACCAGCGTGGAGCTGGCGGGCTCAGACACAGAGGAGCTGACTGAGGCCCAGGAGGGTTCTGTGGCGGGGAGGTGGGGCAAGACGCCGCAGGGACTCCAGCCACAGGAGGCCCCGAAGAAACCGGAGCAAGAGCTTTCCAGCTACAAGCTGAGGCCACGTGTGGATGTGCAGCTGGACAAGAAACCCTCCAAGATCCCCACGCCGCGCAGCTACCAGATGTCAGGCACCTTGTCCACGCGCCCGGCGGAGCACAGGCGCCTGCGGACCTTCTCCTCTGCAGAGCCCCCGTGGGGCCAGACGGAGCCGGGAGGGCCAGAGGAAGGTGCCTGGGCCTAATGGCTGGCGCCCGAGCCTGTAGCATTCCCCGCTGCTGCTTCAAAATCCACTGCCTTGCTGTGCTGCTACGGGAGGGGGACGAGTGGCCAGAGTCCCGGCCTCTTGATTTGTGCCTCTGCAGGGAGCGTCCGTTTGCAGGCCGGAGCAGGGGCGGCTCTCCTACGCTCTGAGCCTGGCTTTCAGGGCCACGGGCTCAGGCTGGAATAGCTGTGCTCTGGGCCACTCCCTCCCTCTGCCCTGAAAGCCACGGGGCTCTGCTCACGGTAGCAGAGGAGGGGGCTGCCCACCAGTCTCCAGGCGAAGGCAGTGGCCTTGGATGTGTGGGGGGTTTTATTGACTGACTGTGGCTTGGGGTGGAGGGAGGGTGAGCAAACCGTGCTGCATGTTCTTGGAGGCGCTGCTGGCCCCGAGCCGGGGCTCCCAGCACTGAGCCTGCGCCGTGCTGTACCGTGTGCTGCACTCAGAGATAATATATTGACCACGTCGCTGCTCGCATAGCTGGCGTTAGCCCTAGGACTGCAGCACTGGGACTTACCCAGGACAGTAAAAGCTAATGAACCCACCCTGTGCTGTCTGGCCCGATTTGTCTCGAGCTGGGGCCGTGGGCTTAGGACCCCCAAAAGCGCAACTGAGGCAGGGTTCACCTGCCCCTCACATTGCCCAGCAATGTTCCCGCTACTCGTCTCCAGCCATGCCAACATGCACCACTGGGAGAAACACAAGCCCAGCTGCGGGCGCGTCTGAACCTCTGCTGAGCAGCTGCACAAGTGCCCAGCTCACAGGGACGCTGTTGGAGGGGCAGAGGAAGTGAAGGCAGCGCTACTTCCCCCCTTGGAGACACTGTGATTGGGGGGGAGTGCCAGCTGGGTTAAATGGCCTGGCCTGACTCGGGGGGATGGGCAGTGGCCCAAGAGCAGCACTTCAAATTCCAGCTGCCCCAGCCCTGTGCGTGTGTGCAAGGGGAAGCTATAGCCTGAGCCACAGCAGATGAGATGGGGCCTCTGCCTAGTAGGCTCAGCACAGTCCTGACCTAAGCATCCAGGGTGCTCCATGCCCCCCCCTTGACACCTGTGGGGTCCTTGCAGGCTCCAAGCAGCTGCAGCGTTCTTGTGCGAGGCCCTGCTGCCCATGTGCTGCGCTAAGCTGCTGTTTGTGCCACCGGTGCACCAAGCAGAGCTTCCCCGCCCTGCCCGTGTATTCTGAGAGGGGACTGCTTAGCCCCAGGGTGGGACTTGGGACCCTCCCACGTTGGCGGGGGGAGGTGCCCTTTCGCTTTACACATGCTGCCCACAGCAGTGGGAGAGCAGGAGAGACGGGGCAGAGCTGTGGGGGAACCAGCCTTCTCCCATCATCCCCAACCCAATACGCTGCAGCACCTGGTACCCAAAAGGCTTTTCCTCCCCTGGCAGTGCAGTAGCGGCCAGGAAGGGGATTCCCTCCACCCCGCTTGAGGGAGAACAGACAGGTTCCCCCCATGGTCAGCGGGGCATGGCCCGGCTCCTGCCCTCGTCAAAGAGGGGGCGTCAGGTGCTGCTCCACGGCAGGCCAGGGAAGCAATGGGCGCAGGCACGCACAGCTGCAGAGCCAAGAGGGGCCTGAGTTTCAGCTTGGCCGCTGCCGAGAAAGTGGTCTGGAGCCCGGCGCCCATCTGAGCCATGGCCAGTACGGTGTAATGTGCGCAGCTCCTCTTCAGTCAGCGCACATCCAGGACAGCCCGGGGCACTCTGCTCTGCTCCGCTCCCAGCTCATAGCCCCTGCAGGCCATGGGCCAGAGAGCCCTGGGTGGGCCCTGCTCTGAGTGCCCCACAGCCAGAAGCCAGGGCAAAGGGCTGAGCCGAGGCTAGGCCTGGGAGAAGGGGGCCGAGTCCCAAGCCAAGCAGCTGCACGATCAGAGGCTGTTTGCCTGGCCCCCGGCGCTGCAGGGCTGGAACAGGGCACCGCTAGGCACTGGTACTTTCCCACACACAAGTACACATACCAGCTCTACTAAATATATTTAGTGGCAGGTGCTGCAGCCTCACCCCGCTCAGGGGGCGAAGCGCTGTGCTGGGATTTCTGGAGGGCGAAGAACATCGGCACTGGTTTCCGGGCCCACAGCCCCTTCCCCGACAGCAGCCACCACCAGGACAAGCCACCATGCTGAGCGGAAGGGCAGCGCTTGCTGCTGCGGTAAAGGAGGCAGGGAGCAGCAAGAGGCGGTGCCTGAGGACACACTCTCCTGGGAAGCGGCCCCCGGGCAGGGAGGGTTACGCAACCTTAGCACAGGGTTCGGCTCCAGCGCCCTCTCCCAGGGCATCAGAGCCCTGCCTGGCAGCAGCCCTCAGCTCCGCTATGGTGCAGGGGCGCCGCTGCCACCAGCCCGAGAGGAAACGCTGACAGGGCTGCTGCAGCCGAGGATGGGGCGTTTTGACGGGCTGGCAGGCGCTCCAGCCCGCTGCTCTGAGGGGACCGGGGAGCTACCCCGTCGGGCGCTGCTGCAGCCGAGGATGGGGCGTTTTGACGGGCTGGCAGGCGCTTCAGCCCGCTGCTCTGAGGGGACCGGGGAGCTACCCCGTCGGGCGCTGCTGCAGCCGAGGATGGGGCGTTTTGCCGGGCTAGCAGGCGCTCCAGCCCTCTGCTCTGAGGGGACCGGGGAGCTACCCCGTCGGGCGCTGCTGCAGCCGAGGATGGGGCGTTTTGACGGGCTAGCAGGCGCTCCAGCCCGCTGCTCTGAGGGGACCGGGGAGCTACCCCATCGGGCGCTGCTGCAGCCGAGGATGCGGCGTTTTGACGGGCTAGCAGGCGCTTCAGCCCGCTGCTCTGAGGGGACCGGGGAGCTACCCCGTCGGGCGCTGCTGCAGCCGAGGATGGGGCGTTTTGACGGGCTAGCAGGCGCTCCAGCCCGCTGCTCTGAGGGGACCGGGGAGCTACCCCGTCGGGCGCTGCTGCAGCCGAGGATGGGGCGTTTTGACGGGCTGGCAGGCGCTTCAGCCCGCTGCTCTGAGGGGACCGGGGAGCTACCCCGTCGGGCGCTGCTGCAGCCGAGGATGGGGCGTTTTGACGGGCTAGCAGGCACTCCAGCCCGCTGCTCTGAGGGGACCGGGGAGCTACCCCGTCGGGCGCTGCTGCAGCCGAGGATGGGGCGTTTTGACGGGCTAGCAGGCGCTCCAGCCCGCTGCTCTGAGGGGACCGGGGAGCTACCCCATCGGGCGCTGCTGCAGCCGAGGATGCGGCGTTTTGACGGGCTAGCAGGCACTCCAGCCCGCTGCTCTGAGGGGACCGGGGAGCTACCCCGTCGGGCGCTGCACTCTGCCTTGTGGGCCACGCGCTTGGGGAGGGCAGGGAATGCAGAACACGGGCCTTTCACATGTTTAAGAGGAAGGGCAGCTCTCCCTGGAGACCTCCCAGCACGAAGCAAAGATCCAAGGCCGCCATTCAGCCTGCAGGGCTGGCCAGGCAGCAGCCAAAGCGCTTTCAGCAATTACCCTACAGCAGCCAAGAGCCCGAAATCATTTTAACTCCTGCTTCATCCCCCGGGCTGAGACTTGGGCCAAGCTTCCGCAGGAATCCCTAGTCGCCAGCCACTCCGCCCAGGAAGGGTGGCTCAGAGCAGCCCCACGGGGGCGCCTGGCTGTCCCAAGCCGACGGGAGACAGAGCCCCATGCATAGGGTGCTCCAGCAGGGCTAGCCCGTCGGCAGAGGGGTTACTAGCGAGGACTTCTGCACCAGCCAGCACATGCGTTCAAGGCAAGGGACGCCAGGCAGCACAAGCCCACCTAAGCACTGGGGCACGTCACTGACTTTGCACGGAGGGGCTGCAGGGAGTGACGAGACAGTGGGCACTGAGCTCTGAAAGGACAGCGGCAGCCAAGAGGACACTGCATGACTTTACAGGACAAAATTCTACACAGAGGCACTGACTCACAGCTCGACCTCCCCCTCCTCCCCCCACCCGGCACAGGATGGCCATTCACGTCACGCACAGCAGCAGGGAGCCAGTGGTCTCCAGGGGTCTTGAGCTTGCAAACGGAGCCGTTCCCTCAGCGGGGCACAGGAGAGGGGAGCAGCTGTGGGCCTCAGTTCTTCACAATGGTCTCGTAGGCTTGGTACACGTATGGGGAGACCTCGGGCGCACGGCACTTCACAGAGAGCTGCAGGAGAGAGGGAGAGAATCCAGCGGACCTCAGGGAGCGCCATCCGAGAGGCACCCGCCGGATGCGCCAGGGCACAGCCTCTAGCAAAAGGCTGTGGATAGGCAGAGACACAGGCTAAAGGCCGGGGTTCAGGGTGGGGCAGACTGGCCTGATGGCCACCGGGGAAGGGGGGTCAGAAAGGCTGTGCCTCCCCTAACAGCCAGGCATGGCCCAGCCCTCCAGCCAGCCTGCCCCACATCCTGGGACACCCCTGGCCATGCCCCTGGAGACACTGGGGAGCCGAGGCTGTGAGGGCAGGGGCCCCGCTAAACACTGCGCTCGTGCACCAGCACAGAAGCCAGGGCCAGGGGGCCCGAGCGCGGTTAGCCCCCTGCTAACCAGGAAGTGCCAATGCTCCATCACCATTACGCAGCGCACCCAGCGTTCCCAGAGAGCCCGGGACAGCCCCAGCTGTTCTCACACTGAGCCCTGGAGCCGGCGGCCTGGGCCAATGCCGGAAGTTTGCCCCAATTGGGATTCCCAAGCCGAGGAGCCCAGGGACTGCTGGCAGCCCAAGGCACCCAGGGATGCCCCGTGGGCCAACAGGCTGGAGAGCTGCAGAAGGCCTCAGGCGAGAACCCTGGCCGACGGGGACGAGCACCACGTGAATCGGCGCCAACACGGGGCTGGGAGGCCAAGAGAACACGGAGCTCAGCGCTGGCGACCCTGGCACTAGCCTCTGGGAGGAGCTGTCTTACCATTAAGCCGGGGCTGCCGGGCTGGATTCGCAGCTCCGCCAGGACCCAGATCCCATTGGTCAGCTTGAGAGACTGGTACAGCATGTCTTGGCCCTCCACGTTGCGCTTGGCTACCGTGAAGATGTTGCTGCCTTGAAGCTTGCTGCTAACAGCATCTGTGCGGACAGACAGAGGCAGCTGAGTCGGGAGTGCTGCAGACACGGCTGGGCGGCTGTCACTGTGCAGTGAGCCCCCCTTGCTTAAAGGGGCTTTGAGACCCCAGAGCAGGACGTGGCGGGCAGTTTGTGTCTCTCCCAGACCCACATTTAGGGGGCTGCTGCCCTGAGCACATGGGACTGAGCTGCCAAACAGGCTGCTCTGCTCCTTCTGTTTGTAAGCAGCCTGCCCCGCAGCGACTCGTCGGCAAGTACCCGGTCCCAGCCAGCCCCAGCGTGATGACATACACAGGCGATTCTCTGGCAGTCCTGCACTCCCCAGCACTTCCTGAGCAGACTCCTGCGAACGAGGTGGCTGCTCTGATGTGCCATGCGCAGAATAAAATTCATTCCCTCTTACTCTGTAGGTGCTTGCGCGGGACACACCTCTCCACCACGGTGCGGAGCCGCCCTCAGAGACCAAGGGACCTGTCCGCATTGGATTTTCACCCTCTGACTCTGCTGGGTTGTGTGGGAAACGGACACTGACCCAAGCCGGGAATCCCAGCCCAGCCCGGTAGCGGCATGGGGCAAGGAACGGGGACTGCACAGCTGGAGTCTCTGACTCAGACCCTACGGAACATGCGATGGGCACTGGGGTGCTGACCGAGAACCATACCAGGCAGGAGGGAGGGACTTATGGCCAGGAACCGCTCGGCATGCGACAGAGCCTGGGTGCGTCACAAAGCAGCCGCTTCCTCCCGACTTCAACCCAGCGCAGCCCCCTCTGCTCACAGGGACGGAGAGGGGGCTGGGCTGCCTTTGCCAGCTCGGGCCCGGTTCCCAAAGCGCTCACCTGCACTGAGAGGACACTCTTTGATCTGGAACTGGGCTTCGTTCTCATTCGGAATGTCCTTCCAGGTGGCCAGGAACATCTGCCGCTCTGGAGACAGAAGCAAGTCTGGGCCATGAAACCCGCGGGATTGGCTACCTCCCCTGCAGACACACATCTGCCCACTGCCCTCAAAGAAGGGCCCCTGCTTCCCACAACCTGGAGAAATGGGTCCCTGCGGGCTTGTCCACGGCAGTGCTAGGAAAATTAATCTGGATTAACTGCAGGTGGGAACTGAAAGGGCATCAGCTAAGCTGTTAAGCCCCGGGCGGGTGCTCATTCAGCACCAAGTGGCCTTCATGAGCTGCCAGAGTTTAGGCCAGCCCTGCTGGAAGCATTTTTTTAGAAGACATGTACAATCAAGGCTCGATTAGCAGAACTGCACTGGATTCTGGCTGAATTTATACGAGGCTGCTCCAATCTTGCCGTATTCGTCAGCATGGTTGTAGTGCCTCGTGCAGACAGGCGTGTGCACGTGTGGAGGCTCTACACACATGCCTGGCAAAAGGTGCACTGTAGCCGACTCCTAGGAGGGACTCACAGGGAAGCGGGTTACCGTCCTCAGTCCTTCCCCAGCCCTGCTGCGGAAAGCAGCAAGGACAAGCGGCTTGGCAAGAGGGCACGGCAGCCCCTGCTCTAGGCTGACTGTCGGGACATCCCAATTCTCTTCCCCCAAGGCCAAGAGTCGGGAGCGACAGGGCTGGAAACGGCGATGTGGATGGTTAATGCTGCCCAGCTCCAGAGCGGCCCCTGAATCGGTCCAGTGATAGCCCCTCGCCGCAAGGATTCCCTCTGGACAGCAAGCAGCATGGGGGGCCAGTGGAGGGACTGCACTTCAGCTGCCTGCGCAGGAGTTCTCCCCCGCTCCTCCCGCCCAGCACTGCAGCAGCCTGGTTCCGCCTTCCCCACGTGCGAGGCAAAGCCCCCTGCTCACCCATCTTCCCGTCTTCCACGAAGAGGATGTGCAGCGGGTACAAGGTGCTGAAGTAGAACACGTCGATGTTGTTCTTCACGGCGACCTGGTGCCAAGGGGCAGTGGGCGTTAGCTTTCCCTCAGGTGCCCCCACCCACGCACGGCTGGCTTGGAGGCGAGGCAAGGGTCCAGGGCAGCCAGCATGGAGCCAGGCCCCAGGAGCGCTCGAGCTCTAATCGGAGCCGTTCGGCTCCTGGGCACAGATCAGCTGAGGGTGGCCGAGCCTGGCCAGTGTTATTACCCGAAGAGCAGGGCCCCTGCCAAACCCACACTCCTACAGGCCCCTTCCCACGCAGGTGCAGCGCCTCCTCCCGAAGTGCTGGCACTCTGCGAAGCTGGGGGCACGGGATCAGTTGCATCTGGCCGGGCCATGTGCAGAGAAGGCTCCCGGAAGCAGAGAGACCGGCTGCAGCCGAGTTCCACACGCAGGAAATACCAACTCTCCCCACGTCCCGGCATCCGCTCCCCCAACGCAGCCTCTTCTGGATGAGGGGAGTCCCTCAAGCCGCTGCCACATTTGGCATCCCTCCCCTCCCATCCCCACGGTGCTACTCAGGCTGGGCCACGTGAGCGCAAAGGCCACGGGCGCCTCACCTGCAGGTTGTTGAGAGGCTCCATCTTCATGACTGAGCCAACCGTGTTGAGAGGCAGGGAGATCTCCACGGTCTGGTTGGGCGCGAGAGGGGCATGGATCTGGAGAGGAGCTGCTGGTGCCAGGCCAAAGCTGTGGGTACACCCCAGAGAGCTGGTGGGTGAGTGGGGAGAGGCAGGCGACTGCTAGAATTCCTGTGGCTCGCGAGTGCCCTGCCAGGCAGGGAGAGGATGCTAGTGGCAGCTCGTGCCAGCGGCCTTCCCTGGGCAGCACATGCACCAGCCTGCTGACCGGGCCGCGTGGCAGGCCGGCCACGCCATTGCTCAGGCCACGGAACCCCCCCTCCTTCTCTGCCTGCTGACCGGGCCGTGTGGCAGGCCGGCCGCCATTGCTCAGGCCACGGAACCCCCCCTCCTTCTCTGCCTGCTGACCGGGCCATGTGGCAGGCCGGCCGCCATTGCTCAGGCCACGGAACCCCCCTTCCTTCTCCGCCTGCTGACCGGGCCACGTGGCAGGCCGGCCACGCCATTGCTCAGGCCACGGAACCCCCCCTCCTTCTCTGCCTGCTGACTGGGCCGCGTGGCAGGCCGGCCGCCATTGCTCAGGCCACGGAACCCCCCTTCCTTCTCTGCCTGCTGACTGGGCCGTGTGGCAGGCCGGCCGCCATTGCTCAGGCCACAGAACCCCCCTTCCTTCTCCGCCTGCTGACAGGGCCGCGTGGCAGGCTGGCCGCCATTGCTCAGGCCACAGAACCCCCCTTCCTTCTCCGCCTGCTGACAGGGCCGCGTGGCAGGCTGGCCACGCCATTGCTCAGGCCACGGAACCCCCCCCCCCTTCTCTGCCTGCTGACCGGGCCGCGTGGCAGGCTGTCCGCGCCATTGCTCAGGCCACGGAACCCCCCTTCCTTCTCCGCCTGCTGACAGGGCCGCGTGGCAGGCTGGCCGCGCCATTGCTCAGGCCACGGAACCCCCCTTCCTTCTCCGCCTGCTGACAGGGCCGCGTGGCAGGCTGGCCGCGCCATTGCTCAGGCCACGGAACCCCCCTTCCTTCTCCGCCTGCTGACAGGGCCGCGTGGCAGGCTGGCCGCGCCATTGCTCAGGCCACGGAACCCCCCTTCCTTCTCCGCCTGCTGACAGGGCCGCGTGGTAGGCTGGCCACGCCATTGCTCAGGCCACGGAACCCCCCTTCCTTCTCCGCCTGCTGACAGGGCCGCGTGGCAGGCTGGCCATGCCATTGCTCAGGCCACGGAACCCCCCTTCCTTCTCCGCCTGCTGACCGGGCCGCGTGGCAGGCTGGCCATGCCATTGCTCAGGCCACGGAACCCCCCCCCCCTTCTCTGCCTGCCTGTGCTGGTACCCACGGGGCAGCACGGTCTCCAGAGCAGCACACGCGTGACCAGCACAGGCTGCGGAGCCAGGCCCATTACACATCTCAGCCATGGTGGGTCCTGGGGCGCGGCAGGCAGCCAGGTCCCGAGAGCCTTCGTTCTAGGCTGCCTCCGAGCATTACGCCTCGGGTCTGTCCCGGCATCGAACGAGCGCTCCAGCGCCCTCTGCAGCCCTGCACCCGTCCCTCCCGCAATCTCTGCTCTGAGCTGAGCGCCAGCCTCCTCAGTCAACTTCTTAGAGGCTCAGGTTACTCATCACCATGGGCACTCAGAGAGAAGGATCATCACGCGAGGCTGCCCAGCCTGGCCCCACGGCCACAGCCCCAGTCAGGCTCCGCCGAGTGCCCAGCGGGCTGGGGCGGTTACCCGCCCTAGCTGGCAGCAGTGCCCCAGAGCGACTCCAGGGAACACGCAGGCTGCCGGGTACATGGGGACGGCGTCTCCAAGGCCTGTCTGGAGGACACTGCAACCAGCTGCAGCCTCGTTCTCCTCCCCACAAGCCTGCTGCAGTTCCCTTTATGCGCCGCCCCGCGTTGCAAGGGGAGCGCTTGTAGTGCATGGCCGCAGGCTAGCCCCTGCCGCTTGCTGGCCCAGGCCCCGCACAGACCCACCGCTGCCCCCTATCCGAGGAGCCTCCCAGCGGCTGGCCAGCCCTTCTCTTGCCAGAGCTGTTCCCGTCCCCAGGTGCTTTTGGAGCCTGGAGCAGACAGCTGGGCCTGCAACACTGCTCGGCAAGGGCGAGCCATGTGCAGCTGGCCCGCTGGCCGGGGGCAAGTCGATTGCACCTGGCTAGTCCTGGCAAACGCCAGCCTCCCCGCGCTGAGCCGGCTGCAGCCCTTTCACCTGTTCCGGTTGAACTGGATGGCGAAGTCGGACATCACCTGCAAGGCCTTGTTCGTCAGCAAGAGGTCCATGGAGATGGTGCCCACCTGACGGCTGAATGTGCCAGAGATCTCCAGCCCCTTGGCCTTCATGGCTGGGAGCCAGACCTGAGGACAGGAAGAAGTCGCTGACCGGTGGCACACGAGGAGAACTGGCAGGTGGCCTCCCTCGATGGGCCCCAGGCCCTTTCCCACAGCCCTGCTGGGCGTCACTAGCGCGGGACGTGCGGGACTCTGCTCAGATGGTCGCAGCTTTCTGGGGAAGATTCCCCTGGGGCCAGCCCTTGCTCTTTCCTAAGAGGTGCCCTGTTCCGGCACCGAGGGGCTCCAGGCCATGTCAGCCTGCAGGCCACGCCCGACTCCCTCGGCACCAAAGGATCCTCCACGTTCCCCTCCGCCTGAGCAGCTTCCCCACCCCAGGTTAATCTTCGGTAGCGCAGCCCCCGCGGCCTGGGAACGCTGGAGCCCGCTAGCCAGGCCACTCACCGTTCGGGGCGCCACGTAGGAGCCTGACAGCGTGCCCACTCCACCGGCCAGATCAAATAGGTCTCCCAAGCCACCACTGAGGGGGGGCCCGAGGCTCGGGGGCACGGCTGCGCTGGTGCCACCCATCTGCATGAAAGAAGGAGGCCCGTTACTCTGAGCCAGGCAAGGGAGGGGGGGGGGAGAGCAGACGGGACAGACAGTAACACGGAAGGTGCACACTCACGGCAGGGCTGCCTCCCACATCGCTTCTCAGCTGCAGAGACAAGAAACAGGAAGGTCAGAGGGCAGCGGCGAGTGAGTACAGGACAGGCCCGCTGGGGAGCTCCGCACTGTCAGAGCCCTGGCTGAGAGCGGGGGCAGGCACCGGGCCCGGGCTGCAAGGTGAGCGCCACCGGGACGCTGCTCTAACAAGCTACGCAGGGCGGAGACAGCCGGAAAGGCCGCCCGGTGCTCGGGGGCACTGCCTGTACTGCGGCATTCCTCTCCTCCAGGGCCGGGAGCAGGGGTACTGGGCGCTGCAGGAGGGTCCCCGTGGGAGCCCCAAAGGGTTACAAGTGGAGTGGGACCGCATCACGTGAAGCCCTGAACTAAGCTAAGCTCCCGGCTTTCCTCCTTGCCCCCTCCAGGCACGCGAGCAGTCACTAATCCCCCCTCCGTCTGTGCTGCATGCCAGGGAGCAGGTGGGCGAGGGGACCCCGTGGGGATGGCCCAGAGCGCTAGTGAAAAGGGCTGATCCATACCCCTTCGGACTCGTCCCCCATCTCCAAGCAGAAAGAGACACAGTGAAGAGAGGAGCCAGCCACATGCAGAGACGCACAAGCCAGGAGACAAGAGAAGGGGAGGGACAGGAGTTAGTCCAGCCCATACATCAGACTGTCCGTGTGTGCAGGGGCCGTACCCCAGGACAGCCAGGGAGATGCCGTGGTGGGGATACCACCGGCTTCAGGAGCTCCCAGCGCCGCCCGCCTCTGGGCTGTCCATGTGGCTATTCTGCCCTGCCAGCCCAACCGCTCCTGACCGAGCTCAGCACCCCCCGTTTCACTGGTCCTGAGCCTTCCCAAGCAGCCTCCCCCCCGCACCAGGGGCTGCGATGGCACGTGCTGGCCTCACGCCAGACCTGCCACAGGCCTGGAGCGCCAAGAGACCTCGCTGGCATCAGCCTGGCTCTCCTGCAGCTCCCAGCGACGCGCAGCCTGCCCAAGGAGCCAAGCCTACGCCACCCACTGAGCTGTGAGCGCCCAGTCCAGAGCCAGGCTCGGGGCGGGGAGAGCCTGGCGAGAGCACACTCCAAGCCAGGCCAGCACCCCCAGGACCTACCAGGCTGTCCAAGCCTTCCCGAGCCCACACCACATGCTGAGCTGTGAGCGCCCAGTCCAGAGCCAGGCTCGGGGCGGGGAGAGCCTGGCGAGAGCACACTCCAAGCCAGGCCTGCACCCCCAGGACCTACCAGGCTGTCCAAGCCGCCTCCGAGAAGGTCCACGGCCCCCAGCTGCACCGAGGATGTAGCCACAGGAGGCCCGCTCGCGGGGGGGCCCAGATCCAGGTTCAGGAGGTCCCCCAGGAGGTCCCCCTGAGTTGGGATAACAGCTGGTGGCTCTGAAGGGGGGGGCCCCGAGGGGGCTGCGTCGGGGCTCTCTGCGCTCTCGCTCCTGCGGAGGGAGAGAGGTGAAGCCTGGGCCTGCCGGAGACGCGCTCCCGCAGGGCAGGGCACTGAAGAGCGAGAGGCTCAGCATCCCGACACCTCAGCATCCTCCCTCTGGCCAGAGAGCCGGCGGCGCTGGGGGGAGGGCGCCTGGCCCCACGGGGAGCCCATGGCTGGGAAGGGGCTCGGCCCAGAGCCTGCCGGGGGCACCGCTAGGTACTCACGAGCCCGTCCGCGGAGGCAAGCTCTTATGCACGATGCCTCTGCTCCCCTCCACGAAGGCAGTGGGGGGCTTGTGGTACACGGAGGCCAGAGTGCCGATGTAGCAGATCAGCTCGTCCAGCAGCGTGGGCTCAATCAGGTCCGTCTCCTCGGAGATGAGCGGCTTCTCCGCCAGCACCACCTCCTTGGCAGCCACGGGGTCCGTGGAGAGCAGGCGCCAGTAGATGTAGCCACGGTCCCGCAGGTCCGGGTTGTCCGAGTCCTTTGGGAAGGCAGCAATTAGAGCAAGGCACGGGCTCCTCACCGGCCCAGGGACCAGCACTGCCAGCAGCCCTCCTGGGCAGGGCCAGCCGCCTCAGCAACCCCTGCTGCAAGGCGGCGGGGCAAACCTGGCACGTAGCGTCAGGTCGGCGGTGCCGCGCGCTGCAAGGTGCAGGCACTTGGGCGCATGTTCACCCATCTCCCTGCCTTATCGCTACGGACGCTCCAGCTCGCCTCAGTCCTCGGCAGCACCTCTGCGGCAAGGCGACCGAGGGCGCCAGATGGGCTCGAGAGGCTGTCTCTCCAGGCATGGCTCACCCGCCCTCCCTGCCATGACAAGAAAATCCTCGGCCTGCTTCCACTCCCATGCTGCAGTGCCTGCAGGTAACAATCTGTGCAGCACCTAGCACAGAGCCCGGAGCCCAGCACGACTGAGCATCTGCCGGGAAAGCCTGCGGCCCGGGCGGCGTCACAGCGGCTGCCTTGCAGCCGGAGGGATATTCTAGCTCAGGTGCAGTGGGAAGCAGGACCCCAGATTCGAACGGGCAGCCCAGAGGTCACGGGCTCCTGGGCAAACAGGCCTGGCAGAGACCTCAGGAGCCAGGAGTACAAGCCGCTAGCGGCTCCAAGCGGGACCGGCCCCGACCGCTGTCAAGCTGGCACCCCTGCCGCCGTGTTAACCCCAGGACAGTGTCTGGCCAACATGGCCGCTGCACGGCTCTCGGGAGCCAGACCACCAGCAGCGCTGCTCGCCAGTCGCCTGCACCGACACGGTCCGTTCTGGGGCGCCCTCCCGCGCCTGCCTCCCCGCCTTGTCCCGGGCCGGCCCCCGAGGCCGCAGGCCCACTCCGGCCAAAGGCGCTGCGGACATGCTACCCACCTGAGTCGCGAGGCTCAGCACCTGCTGCACCAGCTCCTGAGTCTCAGTCGGCTTCTTCAGGAAGAGCTTTACGATGGCCGTCAGCAGCTGCAACTGCACCTGCACCGCGTGGGCAGGGAGGGGTCAGGGAGCAGACCGTGCGCACCCACCAGCAAACGCAGATCCCGTCCCGCACCAGCTGAAATCTGCCCCCCACCCCCCGGATGGCCGAGCTCAGCCCCCGGCCCGGCCACGCAGTCTCTGCCCTCGCCAGTTCAGGGCAGGGATTGGTCCTAGCGCCCGGGGATGCAGGCGAGAGGAACAAGATGACAGCCATTTGCCCTTCCCCCTTGCTACATGGAGATGTGAGGGCTACTTGGCTCCTGCCATGTTTCAGTTCAGAGCACTTTCCCGTCCCTCCCCAAGTACTGCAGGGCAGCACCGCCCCCATTTTGATGATGCAAACAGAGGAACAGGTGGTTAAATGATGTGCCCAAGGTCTCACTGGATCTCAGTGGCAGAGACAGGAACGGACTCGAACCTCCCAGTTCATTGTCTTAATTCCAGAAGAGCCGGAGAGCGAGAGCACCCGTTTCCGTACCTCCCGACTAGGGACAGACGCGAGCCATGCCCAGCGTTTCCAAGGGGCTGACGGCCTTCGTTTACAGCGAGCGTGGGCAGGCCCCGATTTCAGACCAGGCCAGAGCCTTCTGCAGGGGGCAGATGCCACACTCGGTGGCGCGAGAACGGCAAGGGGAGCGAAGCCGCAATTACCCTGCTGCTCAGCCCCGCGCACAGCCAACGAGCAGCCAGACCCCCCCGCTGCAGCGTCAGCAGCCTCCCTCCCTCCCTCCCTCCGCACAGCGGGGCCAGCGAGCCCAGCTCCGAGCAGGTCTCCACGGGCAGGCCACGCAGCCGTTGAGCCATTCACCTGGGTGCTCTCGTCGTGGAAGCCCTCCAGGAAGCTCTCCAGCAGCTCGTCCGCGTTGTCGATCCGCTCCGCGTATTCGCCCACGATCCAGATCATGGCTGCTCGGGCCTCGGGCTCATCCAGGGAGTCCAGGTTCTCGCACAGGGTGGCGATCACGCTCTCGTACCTGCCCGGTCGCAGACAGGGTGAGTGGCTCCCGGCGCCTCTGCCATGCGCGACATGGCACCTGCAGGGCCCCGCCCCGAATGGCTGCTCGCCGAGAGGGGACCGGACGGCTGGGCCTGCGTGACGCGTTGAAATCCTGCCGTGCAACACGACAGGCGCCCCGCAGAGCGGGGACAACCGGACCCACGTCGGTTCGCCTGCGTCACAGCCAGGGGCCCTCGGCCCTGGCCCCGGTCGGTGACTGGGGGAGACCGAGCAGGAGGGACAGGCCATGGCGAGGAGTGCCAACACGAGGTTTGCTCCAGGCCAAGAGCTCAGGAAGCCCTCGCAGGACTCCCAGCAGCCCACCAGAAGGGAGGTCCCATCGCCAGCCAGGCCATTCCAAGGGCTCCCACCTGGGTATTCTCCAGCACCTGGCTCCTTTCCCACCCTGCTGAGACAGCGGCTAGGGGCAGGCCATTCGCTAGCCGCAGTCTGCCCCGGGGCCCTCGTGGACCTAGCGGGAGTCTGCCACGCCCCAAGGCCTCAGCCACATCATGGCTTTTCCTGGAGACGGGCCTGGCCCCGTTCCCTCAGATACGAGCAACTCGCCCGCTGCTCATTTCCCAGCACGGTGGCGGCCTGACCGTTACAGCCAGAGTCGCCTGTGGGACAGTCCCTGAGTCACCCTGAATTGCCCCTCCCTGCTTCGCTGAGGGGACTTCAGCACGTGGCACAAGCAGCCGAAATCTCCCTCCCACGAAGGGCCCTTCACCAGGAACGCGCCTCATCCGAGACTCTGGCTCCTCTTCTCTCACGTTTACAGGGACTGCCACACACCAGCATCAGACACACCGAGCCCAGGGGAGAGGCAGAGCCGGCCGAACGCGGCACCGCCTGGAACCGAACGTCGTGTCGTGCCTGGGTCGGGTCTCAGCTGGGGGCTGGCTTTCCTGAACCTCGTTTTACCTCAGGTAAGACCCACCCCCATTCCGGGCACAGTCCAAGCCTGCTGCCTCACAGACTGCGGTCAGCACCGGTGTGGCCAACCCCAGACTTGCTGCGCCCCCGACGGCACCGGGAAGGCCCCTCTGCAAGGCTGGCACACACCAGCTTCGCATTGGCTCGTGTTCCAAAGAGGCCAATGGGATTGGCTGCTTCCTGAACGGGGTCAAGGAACGGGGCAGGAGCAGCGAGATCTCCCCAGGACAGCCCTGCCCGAGCGCCCGGTGGGGCCAGCGGCCGCATCACGCACTTGTTGGGGTACTTGCGGAAGATGTCTTTGATCACCACAATGGCTTCCTGCACCACATAATTGACTTTGGTCTGAATGAGGTCCAGCAGGGTGCTGACGCAGCGCTCCGCCGATTGCTAGGCAGAGAAGAGAGCGACAGGTAGAGCCCCCGGCACAGCCTGCCCGCCGGGCTCTGCGCGCCCAAGGGTGCCCCGTGTGCTCCCTCCCGTCCTGCCCTCCACTGCCCTGTGCACACGGGAGAGGCACAGCCTGCCCGCCGGGCTCTGCGCGCCCAAGGGTGCCCCGTGTGCTCCCTCCCGTCCTGCCCTCCACTGCCCTGTGCACACGGGAGGGGCACAGCCTGCCCGCCGGGCTCTGCGCGCCCAGGGGTGCCCCGTGTGCTCCCTCCCGTCCTGCCCTCCACCGCCCTGTGCACACGGGAGGGGCACAGCCTGCCCGCCGGGCTCTGCGCGCCCAAGGGTGCCCCGTGTGCTCCCTCCCGTCCTGCCCTCCACCGCCCTGTGCACACGGGAGGGGCACAGCCTGCCCGCCGGGCTCTGCGCGCCCAAGGGTGCCCCGTGTGCTCCCTCCCGTCCTGCCCTCCACCGCCCTGTGCACACGGGAGGGGCACAGCCTGCCCGCCGGGCTCTGCGCGCCCAAGGGTGCCCCGTGTGCTCCCTCCCGTCCTGCCCTCCACCGCCCTGCGCACACGGGAGGGGCACAGCCTGCCCGCCGGGCTCTGCGCGCCCAGGGGTGCCCCGTGTGCTCCCTCCCGTCCTGCCCTCCACTGCCCTGCGCACACGGGAGGGGCACAGCCTGCCCGCCGGGCTCTGCGCGCCCAAGGGTGCCCCGTGTGCTCCCTCCCGTCCTGCCCTCCACTGCCCTGCGCACACGGGAGGGGCACAGCCTGCCCGCCGGGCTCTGCGCGCCCAAGGGTGCCCCGTGTGCTCCCTCCCGTCCTGCCCTTCACTGCCCTGCGCACACGGGAGGGGCACAGCCTGCCCGCCGGGCTCTGCGCGCCCAAGGGTGCCCCGTGTGCTCCCTCCCGTCCTGCCCTTCACTGCCCTGCGCACACAGGAGGGGCACAGCCTGCCCGCCGGGCTCTGCGTGCCCAGGGGTGCCCCGTGTGCTCCCCGCCCAGCCACAAGCCCACTGGGGCCACTCTTCTGCAGAAGTTCCCTGCACGACGCCCCGAGGCTGCGCTCTCTCTCAACTACCCTTTCCACTGCTTCGTATGGCTTAATGCCGCAGGCTACGCCCATTCCCCTCCCCTCTGCCTGCCAGGGAATATTTTAGCAGGTGGGCCAGCAGCCTGGCTCACACCGGTCCAGGACCTGCCCCCCGTGGCTCTGTGTTTGAAGTGCATTAGGAGCTGGGCAGGCAGCCTGGCTCAGGCCTGGCTCACGCCGGTCCGGGACCTGCCCCCCGTGGCTCTGTGTTTAAAGTGCGTTAGGAGCTGGGCAGGCAGCCTGGCTCAGGCCTGGCTCACGCCGGTCCGGGACCTGCCCCCCGTGGCTCTGTGTTTGAAGTGCGTTAGGAGCTGGGCAGGCAGCCTGGCTCAGGCCTGGCTCACACCGGTCCGGGACCTGCCCCCCGTGGCTCTGTGTTTAAAGTGCGTTAGGAGCTGGGCAGGCAGCCTGGCTCAGTCCTGGCTCACACGGGGTCTGGGAGCTCAGACCCCCAGACAGGGGCTGCTGCCCCCCCCCCCGCGCTGCCGCCTGTGTCTCAGGACCAGCGGCGCAGGGCGACAGGGAGCCGGTCCATGAGGGGCTGGTTTTCAAACCCGCAGACCAGCTCCCACCTGCATCCCGCGCTGCTGCCTCTGGTACAACGGCTGCTGGTCCTGCCCCGGGGCTAAGCGCTAAAACGTCACGAGGTTCACCAATCCCCAGGGAACATCCCTCGGAGTGAAGGACGGCCCTTCCCTCCAGCTCCTGTCCAGCACAGCCGGGCTGCTATCCCGAGCCCCGCCTCCGGTTAGCTAGCACCTGCGCACCCAGCCCCACGGGGCAGGGCCAATTGCCCCCCAAGGACCCAGCCCCCGGCTCCTCAGTCCTTCAATACGACCGACTGCCCATCGTCGGCTCACGAAACACCCTTCTCCCTGCCCGTCTGCAACAGCCACCCTTGCACTGGGAAAGGCAGCGCCAGAGCACAAGCCGTGATCACGGAGCCCCGAGAGGATGGACGGCACAAGTTCCAGGCCCCTCTGTGGCAGGGCTGATGGAGATCTCTGGAACAACCGCAGCCCCTCTCACGTGCGCCTCTGCACCGAGACGGTCCGAGCCTTCTAGCTCTGGTGCCTCAAGTCCGAGCGGGCAGAGGGAGTCAGCCTGGGCTGAGCCATTCCACCCCACGAGACGTCGCACCTACTGCTGAACGTGGCCTCCGGGCTAGACACAGCACGAGGGCGCGTCGATCGCCTGCAAGGGCAGCTCCGGCGCACTCCACCGCCCCCGCTTGGATTCTGGTTTGTCCAGCCACAGCCCCTCACCCCCCAGCACCTGCCGCTCACCTCCACCTTGATGGCACAGCGGCCGATGGCTCGCACGGCCTTCCTCACAAAGTCCACGTCCACTTCGGTGGCGTACTCCTTCAGCTCGGCGAGCACCTGCCGGAGGGGCAGAGAGGTGAGCCCTGCCCTTGGCAGTGGGGGCTGGGACCCCCAAAAGGGGCACGGCAGCGGGCTCCTGAGCAGTCAGAGGCTGCGGCTGACCGAACGCGGACAGGGCCGTGGCCTGCGGGCTCTGCCAACGCACCAACCGCCTTCAGCCACCCAACTCCTGAGCCGAGAGCACGGAGGCAGGCGTCACAGCTGGGGCCAGCCACATGCAGCTGCTCGCCAGGGCCCCGCCTGGCATCCGTGCACGCTGACAAAGCCAGGCCACGGGGAGGTGCTGCAGAAGGGGTCGCGGGCACGGAGGCGCGTACGGCCAGACTGCTCCCCTGGGGAGGGGCTGACCTGCGCGATGTTGGCCTGGGAGGCCAGGCGGATCATGATGTCCAGTTTCTCCAGTTTAACGTAGATGGGGTCGTTGTACTTCACGAAGAACACCTTCATCTCATGCTTGAGGATTTCCGGCCTGGAGGCGGACACAGGGGTTAGCACCGCTCGGACCCACCACATTTTGTCACGTGCCCCAGCGAAGCGCCAGTCGCCCCCGCCCCTGCAGTGCATCAGCAGAGGCTGCCCAACAGGCACCAGAGCCAACACCCCTGCGCCGGAGAGGGAATGGGGAGCAGCGGATACCCGAAGGACACAGCCAGCTTGGAGGGGTGCATGGGGCTGGCCAGAGCAGACCTTTCGTCTTGCAGCCCGCTTCTGGCATTGGCAGTCCCTGCGTCTCCCTGGAACGCGCTAGCCGCAGTGAGCCAGGGGAGACACGCCCTGACCGCCGCCATCATCGGATGTCCTGGAACAGCCAAGGGATGCCCTTCGGGGCCAGCCAGCAACACTGACCACGGGCTGCAGAGCGGACAGAGGCTTCGCGAAAGGTCGTAACCAGACGCCCCCCTGCCAGCCCAGCCAACGTGCCTGTCCAGTCGGGGCTCATGCTGTTGGCCTATAACCGAGCTGGCACAGCAGGCTGGGCCGCTCCTGCCGGCGTCTTACCGCGCTGCCCGAGCTCCTGGCGCGAGACCCGGGCCGGCTCCGTCTGCCTGCCCGCCAGCGGCTCACCTCTTCTGCACAATGAGGTTGATGTTGCGCAGAGCCACGTACTGCAGCTCCGGCTCGGCCGAGAGCAGCGTGACCAGAGGAGGAGCCAGCTTCTTCAGCAGGGTGCCATAATAATCCAGGTCCTTCGACAGCATCTCCATGAACTTCATCAGCACTTTCACTGCGGAGAGCACCACGGCAGAGTTGGCGTGGGACAGCCGGGGCGTCACCCGCTCACAGATGCTGCCGGGGCACGGGAGAAAGAGAAAAGCCAATCCAGAGCCACTGGGCAGAAAGGGTCACGCACGGCAGAGCCTGGGGAGCACCGGCGCGGAGCTCGCAGGAGGGACGGCCTGCAGCCACGGAGCCACGCTCTGCTGCCCAGAAAGGAGGCTGGGCTCACAGCCCTGCTGGGGCCCCCATTGCCAGGGCCACTGGACTAACTCCCAGCCCGCCAAGAAAAGGATCTTGGCCACTTCTGAGCCGTCACCTGGAGGCGGCCTAGAAGCCACAAGAGGCTCGGGAGAAAGCAGAGTCTAGATCTCCTGGCTCCGGGAGAACAGCTGGGACCTCACCAGGAGCAGGAAGCAATGTGCCCACTCCAGGCCACTAGTAAAACCTGCCCCCCCAGGGCTGGGCAGAGACCTGGCCTGTACGTGGATACGTCCAACGTACCCTCGAGTCACCGGTCAAGCAGCCTGGTTGCTAGATCCCTCGGGTCCAGGGGCCCCAGCAGCCCAAGAGCAGGATCCACAGGGCCTGCCAGCGTGGGATCTGCCGCTCTCTCCGCCCCCTCCCCCCCAGGCCTGCCAGCGTGGGATCTGCCGCTCTCTCCGCCCCCCCCCAGGCCTGCCAGCGTGGGGTCTGCTGCTCCCCCCCCCCCCGGGCCTGCCAGCGTGGGGTCTGCCGCTCCCCCCCCCCCCCGGGCCTGCCAGCGTGGGGTCTGCCCCCCCCTACCTCTGGGCCTCCCGGTCGTCCTTGGGCATGTAGTTTGCCAGGCAGTCCAGGATGAAGATCTGCCCCCACTCGGTGCACTCGTTCAGGGCCGTCAGCAGCTTGTTAATGGACTGGGGGTTCAGGTCCAGCAGGTTGCTGCTGGGGTGGGACTCTGCTATCTCGGAAAGGGCCGCTACCGCATTAGCCACCACCTGCAGGAGCACGCGGGCTGTTAGCTGCCACTTTCCACCGGGCGGCAGCCAGCCGGGAGCGCCCCGAGGTCCCGTGCCCAGGCCCCTCCGCACTGCTGAGCGTGCTGCAGCCTGGCACGAGCATGGCTCTGGGAGAGGCCGACACCAAGGGCTCTAGGCAAGGAGAGTCCCTGCCCGAGCCCAAAGAAGCCTCCTTAGTCTGGTCAACAAGGCCTCTGAACAGCCCTCACTGTGCTTGTGTTCTGGGGCCCGGCTGAAGCAGCAAATGCCGCACCAGGCAGAGGGCTGTGCCTGGACTGGGGGGCAAGGATGAGGGCCTGGGAGCAGACTGCTGCACTCGGAGAGAGAGGAAGGGCTGGAGGAGCGCTCACCATAGGGTTGGAGTCCGAGATGAGGTCCTTCAGCGTGTCCAGGAAGCCCTGGTCCTCCACCAGCTGGGCGTTGATGTCGTGGAGCTTGGCCACGCAGACGGCTGCGGTCTTGCGCACGTAGGGGTCCTCGTCCTTCAGACACTTTCTCAAGGGCTCACAGAGGTACTCCGTTATCTTATCCACCCGGATGCAGCCCATTGTCCGCACAGCCAGGGCCCGGATCAGGGGGTTGGGGTCCTCACAGTCCTACAGGTGTGGAAAGGGACACTAGAGTCAGCCCGTCTTTGGGCCAGCGTTCAGGCTGGGGGCTCAAGCTCAATCCACACCGAGGAACCGAAACGAAAGCAATCTGCATGGCAGCGGTGCCGCGCACTGACTGCTAACGAGGGCCTCTCCCTTAGGTGCCTCAGTGTGGATTTAGGGCGTCCCTCCACACCGAGGAACCGAAACGAAAGCAATCTGCATTGCAGCGGTGCCGTGCACTGACTGCTAACGAGGGCCTCTCCCTTAGGTGCCTCAGTGTGGATTTAGGGCGTCACGTCACACCGAGGAACCGAAACGAAAGCAATCTGCATTGCAGCGGTGCCGCGCACTGACTGCTAACGAGGGCCTCTCACTTAGGTGCCTCAGTGTGGATTTAGGGCGTCCCTCCACACCGAGGAACCGAAACGAAAGCAATCTGCATTGCAGCGGTGCCGCGCACTGACTGCTAACGCGGGCCTCTCCCTTAGGTGCCTCAGTGTGGATTTAGGGCGTCCCTCCACACCGAGGAACCGAAACGAAAGCAATCTGCAGCGCAGCGGTGCCGTGCACTGACTGCTAACGAGGGCCTCTCCCTTAGGTGCCTCAGTGTGGATTTAGGGCGTCCCAAGTGAGTTTGCCAGCCTGGGCCACAGTGCAGATGTGCAGCTCTTGGCGAGGCGGAGAGTCAGTGCCCAGATACCTGTCGGGGCAAACCTCTCTGCCAAGTGCTTAGATCTTTCTGCCGAAGCTGCCAAACGCAGCCCCGTTCCTCACCTATACATCACCCTACAGAAAGGCTCTCTGGCTCCAAAAGGAACAGGAATGAAGCCATTTCAAGTTCTGCTTTGGCAGCACCTTGGCTCCCAACACGGCCCGTTCCACAGCCTCCGACTCCTACAGCAAGAGGAGCATGAAAACCTTCTCGGCTGCAGTCTCTCTCCCTGGGGAGCCGGCAGGCTCAGGCAGGGACGGAGCCGCCTCTGTTTGTGAGGGTCTACCGGCAGCACAGCCGCCACAGAAGGAGTTCTTCTGAGCTAAAGGAAAGGCCAAGTTCAGCTTCTGCGTACAGTGCTCGAGCCCCAGGGAACCACGGGCTTACCTGAGAGCAGAGGAGGCTGAGAAAAATCGACCCGCACCCACCTGCTCGGCCTATGGGTTTCCCAGCACCTTACTGGTTTCCCATCCGAGGCAGTGAGGGGACTTTGAGACCCTGCTAGTCAGGGTGAGGTTCACAGGCGGAGGGAAGCCCAGGGCCGAAGGCATAACCTGCACAATTACTGGTGGACCGGGTGGCGGGCGTCTCGTTCCTCCCCCAAGCTCAGACAGGACAGCGGCGGAGGTTCCGCCCAGTGACCTAGGTTCTGGCTACACACGGCAAAGCGAGCCTGAGCCCTTCACCTCACCTCTCCCGTCTCACCTTTACGAAGGTGTTGACAGCCATAATGGCCATGTCTGGCTGGCTCTTGGCATAATTCATGAGGTACAGGTAGACCAGCTTCTTCAGCTCCAGGTTATCGGTCTGCATGCAGTTCACCACGTCTGGAAAGAGAGCGCTGAAACACAAAGCGCCAGCATAAACCATCCCAGTGCTACGCAGATAGGCAGCAGGTTTCAAACAAACCAAAGGAAGTTTTTCTTCATGCAGTGCACAGTCAACCTGTGGAACTCCTCGCCAGAGGATGTGAAGACCAAGACTGTATCAGGGTTCAAAGAAGAGCTAGATAAATTCATGGAGGTTAGGTCCCTGAATGGCTATTAGCCAGGATGGGTAGGCACAGTGTCCCTGGCCTGTGTGTGTCAGAGGCTGGGAAGGGGCGACAGGGGAGGGATCACCCGAGGATTCCCTGCTGCGTTCCCTCCCTCTGGGGCACCTGGCATTGGCCGCTGCCAGCAGACAGGACCCTGGGCTACATGGAACTTGGGTCTGACCCCGTCTGGCCGCTCTGATGGGAGGGGAACGAGTTAGCTGGGCTGGCATGCCCGGGCCCAGCCACGTCCCACCTCCCCGGCCCTCCCAGCTCTCACGTTTAGATTTCTAAATGTGAGTCTCCGCCGATCCGAAGGAGCCATTCCAACATCTGGAGTTCTTCATGGATCTGCGCCACCAAGCAGTCCCTAATGGACACCTTCCCCACACCAAAACGCTCTCCCCTGGAATTCCGGCTGCAAACAGAGCTCTCCTATCACTCAGCGCTCTCTACCGGCTACCCACACCTGGAAAACGGGCGCAGAGCCGTGGCTGCCGGAGCACAGGAGCTCAGCCTGACAGCTCATTTTCGGCTCAGCGACAAGAGACGCCGCCCTCTGCGGAAGGGGGCTGGCTCGCTTTTATCGAAGGGACACAAGGTTCGGTTTCCAGAAAGCAGCAATCAGCGCCAGCCCGCTGGTCTGGAATCTAGTCCAAGCCCTCGCAAATTCGAGTTGCGCCTGCCCCCACTAGAACATCCCCCTGCAGGACAGAGGCTGCGCTCCCCCGGAAGCTCTCACCCGAGACCAGAGCCAAAAGGAGCCGTCTGCCATGGAAACTGAGGCAGGCCTCAAGCCACAGGCCCGGTTACGCGGCACTCAGTCTCAAGCCGAGGTCTGGGCCAGCCGCCAGGGCATCCCCGCAGCTGGCTCTCGTTCGGGCCCCCCTGCAGCAAGAGATGGCTTCCCCAGAGCCTCCCCACGCCACGCACGGCAGCACACCTGACATCCTTGCCAACGGTCATGGACGCGATCACCTTCTTCACGGCCTCCTTCTTCTTCTCCTTCTTGTCGCTGTTCAGCTCTGCCTTCAGCTCAAAGATCTCCCCTGCAGATGCAGCCAAAGGGAGCCAGGCGTGAACACTGCCCTGGGCAGACAGCTTCCCGCCTGGACCCTCCTCATCCCGCGTGCCTGCGGAGCAACTGCCTGCCTGCTCTCGTAACCGAAGGTGAGGGACGCGCGGCGAGCCAGGCCGGCGGGGGAACCGCTCCAATGCCACGTCCCAGCCTGGTCTGAGCCTCGCTGGCTGGGAACGCAGCCACGCCAGGCTACGCCCGGGGCGACGAGCAGGAGGGCCCACTGGGCAGGGTCACGACGCGCTACCCGGCTCGGGACGAGTCTGAGGTCTGGGCCTGGCCGCTCCCTGAGGCTGGGCTGCCTCAGCGAGCACAGCTTACGTTTGCCAATGCCCCGGATGGCGGCTCAGAGCCAGCAGAACTGGCCTAGCAGAGAGGCACTAGAAACACTCAGGTGGAAGCAGAGCTGGGAGCCAGCCCCAGGCCCCACTACCCACCACCAAAGGGCGTGGTCCCCAGGCAGGCAGGCACGGCTGTGAGCTGTGCATCCCGTCTGGCCTTGCCATCTACGGGCAGCCTGGACCTTGCTGCCAGGGTGAACTCGGCTCCACACGGACATTCACCGCCCAGCAGCCCTTGCAGGCGGACGGGGGAAGTGACACTTCACGGCGGCTTCTAGGAAGCCGCTCCAATCGTGAAGGAGGCTGCGTGCTCGGCTCTGAGGGCGCGAGCTGTTCATTACCGATGAGCCGTCTCCCGCGCGGAGCCGTGCGCTGGGGTAGCCGAGCCAAAGCTCGCAGGGCGATGCTCTGGGACTGCCCTGTATGAAGCCAGGCGGAGCTGCCTCTCCGAGCACGCTTTCACCGTGGCAAGCAGTGCACCCCGCCTGACTGTCCTGTCTGGCCTGAGCATCCGTGTGGCAGCAGGTCCAGGTGGGCGGGGCCCCCAGCAAGGACTCAGCCAGCCCGCGGTGTGAAACGCAAGGGAGGGAAGCCGCAGGCGCACACGGCAGAACAGAGCTTGTGAGCACAGGACTCAGGGACTCTGTGCCAGCCCATCAGTCAGCAGAGACCAGCGTGTGGCCCAGGGCGGAAAGGAGAGGGACGGGCATTGGACTAGGTGGGTGGAAGGGGCCAGGGGATTCCAGGGGGCTGCGCGCTAGAAAACTGACGCAGCAGAGTGTGTATGTACACACACACACACACACACACACACACACACACACACACACACACACACACACACACACACACACACACACACACACACACACAATTAGAAGCTAGGGGAGTTCTGTGCACTAGGGACGCGTGTGAATGCCAGGGTGAGACAGGCAGAGCTGTGTCCTGCCCGCCGTGTGTTGCTGGGGTCACAGCTAGCTTCCTAAGCTTCCTGTAACTCGCCCCCCGCCCTGCAGAAATCCCTCTGCAGACACCCTCCCCTCCCTGACGGGCACGCAGCACCCCAAGAGTTACTCCTCGGGCTGCTCCAGCCAAGGGCTCAGCCCCCGGGATCCCCCCGCGCCCTTTAACAAGTGCGTTACCAACAGGCCAGGCTGGCAGCTGCACCCGCGGGCATTATTGAGCTGCCACAGCTGATAAAAGCAGCCTAAAGGCATCTCAGCAGTGCCAGGCCCCAGCTCAGGCTCCGCCCGGCCCCTGAGCTGCCGCAGCCCCAAGGCACCGGGCCCCGGCTCGCTCTCCGCCCGGCCCCTGAGCTGCCGCAGCCCCAAGGCACCGGGCCCCGGCTCGCTCTCCGCCCGGCCCCTGAGCTGCCGCAGCCCCAAGGCACCGGGCCCCGGCTCGCTCTCCGCCCGGCCCCTGAGCTGCCGCAGCCCCAAGGCACCGGGCCCCGGCTCGCTCTCCGCCCGGCCCCGGAGCTGCCGCAGCCCCAAGGCACCGGGCCCCGGCTCGCTCTCTGCCCGGCCCCGGAGCTGCCGCAGCCCCAAGGCACCGGGCCCCGGCTCGCTCTCCGCCCGGCCCCTGAGCTGCCGCAGCCCCAAGGCACCGGGCCCCGGCTCGCTCTCCGCCCGGCCCCTGAGCTGCCGCAGCCCCAAGGCACCGGGCCCCGGCTCGCTCTCCGCCCGGCCCCTGAGCTGCCGCAGCCCCAAGGCACTGGGCCCCGGCTCGCTCTCCGCCCGGCCCCGGAGCTGCCGCAGCCCCAAGGCACCGGGCCCCGGCTCGCTCTCCGCCCGGCCCCTGAGCTGCCGCAGCCCCAAGGCACCGGGCCCCGGCTCGCTCTCCGCCCGGCCCCTGAGCTGCCGCAGCCCCAAGGCACCGGGCCCCGGCTCGCTCTCTGCCCGGCCCCGGAGCTGCCGTATCTGGAATGCTCAGCACCTGAGTGACGGGCAGTGCTGTCTGCAGGTAGTGAGCAAGTTAACCCCACTTCACTGGTACCTGCAGGAGACACCTGCACGGAGGCCAGTCACCCCTCAGCAAGCATGTCTCTTTCCCCTCTATGAGAGCAGCGAAACAGACCCCCCCGGCCTGTCAGCCGTGGCACAGGGGAATGGCAGTGACTAGGATCGGGGCAGCGGGCAGGACTCGCACGGGCGGTCGCAGGGAGCGACAGGACCCTGGGGGCTGGCTGGGAAGGGCGAGCGACCCGCACGTGCGCGTTACCTTTCTTCGTCGTGGTGAAGTACTTGGAGTCTGTCATTTTGGTCCCTGGTTTGTGGTGTCTGAGGAGAGAAACAAACCACTGAGGCCGGGCTGCATCCTGGAGGAAATACGCCGAGAATGTGGCAGCTCTGCCCTCAGGAGAAGCAACAAGCACACGCACGCTCCGGCCAGCATGGGGCCACACTCCTACCCCTCAGAGGAAGGGCAGCGAGGCAGGCTGTGCAGGATTTCCTTCCCCTCTCGCTGCACCCAGAGGGCAGCGAAGAAAAGCCAACGTGCCATTATCCCAGCTGGCCATTCGGTGGCCTGGACGAGAATGGAAAAACCCACGGCGCGTGAGTGAGCGAGCATCGGTCCCAGCTTGCTGCCCTGCAGAGCGGGGGGCCGGCGGTGCTGGGGAGATGTCCACGCGCAGCCCAGCCCACGGCTGCTAACGGGCCTGCTCATCAAGAGCCCCAGGACAGGCCTGGGCTGCAGAGACTAACCCCCCCTTGGCTCCGGGTGCTGACACCTCAGGAGGACACTGCCGGAGGGACGTCAGTCCTGCCTGTGCTGGGCTCATTCTGTCGACACCAGAATTTCTGCTCAAGTTCACACGGTTCGTGACCCAAATGGCTGCACTGCCAAGCCATCCCTAAGCAAGACTCCCACAACTAGAGCAATAACCTGCACCGCTGCCTGGAGCGAAGGGACCATTTATTCCAGCGAAGACGCACCCGGAGGCCTGCGCCGCCTGGCACGGGAACGCGCCTCATCCAAAGGAGGAACACGCAGCCTCCCTCTCGGGGAAAGGGAAAGGAACAAGTGCAGCTCAGAGCACAGTGCAGACCCCCACCGCTCGGCAACGTCCCCCGAGACGTGGGCCTTTTCATACCAGCTCTCAGGCACGGCTCCAGCCAGGCGCTCTAGGCCACTTCTACAATCCCAGTCGGCCGAGGTCAGCCTGACAGCCCGGCTCTGCAGGAGGCGGAGAGCTACGGAGTCAGGGGCCTTTGGAGAAGGCTGTAAAAGCACCACAATATAATCAGGCTGGTTTCATAAGAGCAGCCAGGCTGGGTCAGACCAAAGGTCCGTCTCGCCCAGCGTCCTGGCTGCCCACTGCCGTCAGTGCCCGGTGCCCCAGAGGGAGGGAACAGAGCCGAATCACGTGATACCTCTCAGCCTCTGCCAACCACAGGTAGGGCCATGAGCCCTGCCCACCCTGGCTACTAGCCACTAGCAGATGGACCTTATTTATGGATTAATTACATTGGTAATTTATTTCAACTGCAACACAATGGCTGGATATTGGGAGTTGGGAGCATTGGAGAAATCCCCAACTCCCCTTGCCTGTCTAATGTAGCTAGGCCTGATCCTTTATTTCTCACTAGCCCTCAAAAGTTACACGCAGCCAGTGCATGCTCAGCGGTCCCTCACAGGACACGGACAGCAAGTGAGAGGTGGAGACGCCAGCTCCCGGTTCCCGCCGGCCCCCGAGGGTCCGCGCGGAGCCCAGCTCCCGGTTCCCGCCGGCCCCCGAGGGTCCGCGCGGAGCCCAGCTCCCGGTTCCCGCCGGCCCCCGAGGGTCCGCGCGGAGCCCAGCTCACGGAGCACATTTTGACAAGAACATTTTTCAGTCCAAAATGTAGACCAGTTCTAGATCACGGGAGCACAATAAGCACCCTAAGAACGACAGGCACATCTACATTGCAGAGGAAGAGCCAAGCTATTCCTTTCGATCTCAAGCGAAGACAGCCAATTGGAAGGAAGGGGCGCTCCGGCCAATGCTGGTAGCCCTGCTTTCACAAGGTGCAAGGGAAGTCGAAGGGAGCGTGTTCTTCCCTCCACTTTCTGCAGGCGAGACAGCACCGAACGCTGAGTTAAGCTACTCTGGCTTCAGCTACACAATGAACACAGCTGAAGTTGCGTATCTTAACTCCACTTCGTCGTGTGGGGCAGACGCACCCTTACTGTCCTTCATGCCACTCTGGCAACGTACTGGATCCTTCATGCTTTGTTCCTGTTTTATCCTCCTGGGGAAATTCACAAGAAAATGGAAACAACTTACTTAGCAAACACATTGCTGCATTCAGCTCTGCCCAATGGGAACAGGGCCTGTTCCACTCCTACTTCCTCGGAAACACCCTGAAGCCCTGCCCCTCCACGTTGCGAGGACAGAGTCTCTGTCTCTCTCGCACGCACACGACTACCCAAGCCTCTTCCCCAGCAGTGATGTGTGTCTGCTGGCCGCTCGAGGTGCCCAGACCAGCCTGCTTGCACTGCTGCAAAGGGCACCTAACACTTTGCTTTCCAGGCAGAAGTCATTTTTCTACAGGGATGCAAAGAAATCTGCAGGGGGCATGAATTCTGTACATGTGCAGTGATGCAAAATTCCCCCAGGCATAAGAGAGCTGACCGGTTTAGTTTCCCTGCCCAAGCCAAGTGGGAGAGGAGGAAGACTCAAAGCCAGACCTGATGTATTAGGGCAGGGGTGGGCAATAGGGATGTGACTAGCGGACTACCTGTCAAGCCTAGGCTTATCAGTAGTCCAGTTGACCAGTTGCTCCTCCCCGTCCCCTGCTGCCTCTGTTACAAGGGGGGGCGGAGCAGGAGCCAGTGCTGGGGGGAGCTGGCTTAAAAGCCCCACTGGCACGGGGTCCCCCGCTGCTGCACCTCTCCCTGTGAAATGTACAAGGGTCCCAGGTGGCTCGTGTACATTTCAAAGGCAGAGGAGCAGCAAAGCATCCCCCTTACCGGGCAGTTGATGGATCATGGACATCTCGTGAGCAGTCATTTTCACAGGGGAGGGGGGATGACACTGCATTTTGGTACGTGGTCACAGGCTGGTTCCACCGTACCCTGGAAGGGCGGAGTCTGGAGTGGAAGGGGCGGGGCTGGGGACTTGTCCCTACCCAGAGTCGTCTGGGGCCAGAGGCTTTGAATTAAACACACAGCAAGGGGCTTGCGGCTCCCGGCCCTGCCGCTACCGCATTGCCTGGCAGCCGCCTGGGATTGCTGCGGCTATTCAAAGGGCTTGCGGCTCCCGGCCCTGCCGCTACCGCATTGCCTGGCAGCCGCCTGGGATTGCTGCGGCTATTCAAAGGGCTTGCGGCTCCGGCCCTGCCGCTACCGCGTTGCCTGGCAGCCGCCTGGGATTGCTGCGGCTATTCAAAGGGCTTGCGGCTCCGGCCCTGCCGCTACCGCGTTGCCTGGCAGCCGCCTGGGATTGCTGCGGCTATTCAAAGGGCTTGCGGCTCCGGCCCTGCCGCTACCGCGTTGCCTGGCAGCCGCCTGGGATTGCTGCGGCTATTCAAAGGGCTTGCGGCTCCCGGCCCTGCCGCTACCGCATTGCCTGGCAGCCGCCTGGGATTGCTGCGGCTATTCAAAGGGCTTGTGGCTCCGGCCCTGCCGCTACCGCGTTGCCTGGCAGCCGCCTGGGATTGCTGCGGCTATTCAAAGGGCTTGCGGCTCCGGCCCTGCCGCTACCGCGTTGCCTGGCAGCCGCCTGGGATTGCTGCGGCTATTCAAAGGGCTTGCGGCTCCGGCCCTGCCGCTACCGCGTTGCTTGGCAGCCGCCTGGGATTGCTGCGGCTATTCAAAGGGTTTGCGGCTCCGGCCCTGCCGCTACCGCGTTGCCTGGCAGCCCCCTGGGATTGCTGCGGCTATTCAAAGGGCTTGCGGCTCCGGCCCTGCCGCTACCGCGTTGCCTGGCAGCCCCCTGGGATTGCTGCGGCTATTCAAAGGGCTTGTGGCTCCGGCCCTGCCGCTACCGCGTTGCCTGGCAGCCGCCTGGGATTGCTGCGGCTATTCAAAGGGCTTGCGGCTCCGGCCCTGCCGCTACCGCGTTGCCTGGCAGCCGCCTGGGATTGCTGCGGCTATTCAAAGGGCTTGCGGCTCCGGCCCTGCCGCTACCGCGTTGCCTGGCAGCCGCCTGGGATTGCTGCGGCTATTCAAAGGGCTTGCGGCTCCGGCCCTGCCGCTACCGCGTTGCCTGGCAGCCGCCTGGGATTGCTGCGGCTATTCAAAGGGCTTGCGGCTCCGGCCCTGCCGCTACCGCGTTGCCTGGCAGCCGCCTGGGATTGCTGAGGCTATTCAAAGGGCTTGCGGCTCCGGCCCTGCCGCTACCGCGTTGCTTGGCAGCCGCCTGGGATTGCTGCGGCTATTCAAAGGGCTTGCGGCTCCGGCCCTGCCGCTACCGCGTTGCCTGGCAGCCGCCTGGGATTGCTGCGGCTATTCAAAGGGCTTGTGGCTCCGGCCCTGCCGCTACCGCGTTGCCTGGCAGCCCCCTGGGATTGCTGCGGCTATTCAAAGGGCTTGCGGCTCCGGCCCTGCCGCTACCGCGTTGCCTGGCAGCCGCCTGGGATTGCTGCGGCTATTCAAAGGGTTTGCGGCTCTGGCCCTGCCGCTACCGCGTTGCTTGGCAGCCGCCTGGGATTGCTGCGGCTATTCAAAGGGTTTGCGGCTCCGGCCCTGCCGCTACCGCGTTGCCTGGCAGCCGCCTGGGATTGCTGCGGCTATTCAAAGGGTTTGCGGCTCCGGCCCTGCCGCTACCGCGTTGCCTGGCAGCCGCCTGGGATTGCTGCGGCTATTCAAAGGGCTTGCGGCTCCGGCCCTGCCGCTACCGCGTTGCTTGGCAGCCGCCTGGGATTGCTGCGGCTATTCAAAGGGCTTGCGGCTCCGGCCCTGCCGCTACCGCGTTGCCTGGCAGCCGCCTGGGATTGCTGCGGCTATTCAAAGGGCTTGCGGCTCCGGCCCTGCCGCTACCGCGTTGCCTGGCAGCCGCCTGGGATTGCTGCGGCTATTCAAAGGGCTTGCGGCTCCGGCCCTGCCGCTACCGCGTTGCCTGGCAGCCCCCTGGGATTGCTGCGGCTATTCAAAGGGCTTGTGGCTCCGGCCCTGCCGCTACCGCGTTGCCTGGCAGCCCCCTGGGATTGCTGCGGCTATTCAAAGGGCTTGCGGCTCCGGCCCTGCCGCTACCGCGTTGCCTGGCAGCCGCCTGGGATTGCTGCGGCTATTCAAAGGGTTTGCGGCTCCGGCCCTGCCGCTACCGCGTTGCTTGGCAGCCGCCTGGGATTGCTGCGGCTATTCAAAGGGTTTGCGGCTCCGGCCCTGCCGCTACCGCGTTGCCTGGCAGCCGCCTGGGATTGCTGCGGCTATTCAAAGGGTTTGCGGCTCCGGCCCTGCCGCTACCGCGTTGCCTGGCAGCCGCCTGGGATTGCTGCGGCTATTCAAAGGGCTTGCGGCTCCGGCCCTGCCGCTACCGCGTTGCTTGGCAGCCGCCTGGGATTGCTGCGGCTATTCAAAGGGCTTGCGGCTCCGGCCCTGCCGCTACCGCGTTGCCTGGCAGCCGCCTGGGATTGCTGCGGCTATTCAAAGGGCTTGCGGCTCCGGCCCTGCCGCTACCGCGTTGCCTGGCAGCCGCCTGGGATTGCTGCGGCTATTCAAAGGGCTTGCGGCTCCGGCCCTGCCGCTACCGCGTTGCCTGGCAGCCGCCTGGGATTGCTGCGGCTATTCAAAGGGCTTGCGGCTCCGGCCCTGCCGCTACCGCGTTGCCTGGCAGCCGCCTGGGATTGCTGCGGCTATTCAAAGGGCTTGCGGCTCCGGCCCTGCCGCTACCGCGTTGCCTGGCAGCCGCCTGGGATTGCTGCGGCTATTCAAAGGGCTTGCGGCTCCGGCCCTGCCGCTACCGCGTTGCCTGGCAGCCCCCTGGGATTGCTGCGGCTATTCAAAGGGTTTGCGGCTCCGGCCCTGCCGCTACCGCGTTGCCTGGCAGCCGCCTGGGATTGCTGCGGCTATTCAAAGGGCTTGCGGCTCCGGCCCTGCCGCTACCGCGTTGCCTGGCAGCCCCCTGGGATTGCTGCGGCTATTCAAAGGGTTTGCGGCTCCGGCCCTGCCGCTACCGCGTTGCCTGGCAGCCGCCTGGGATTGCTGCGGCTATTCAAAGGGCTTGCGGCTCCCGGCCCTGCCGCTACCGCGTTGCCTGGCAGCCGCCTGGGATTGCTGCGGCTATTCAAAGGGCTTGCGGCTCCGGCCCTGCCGCTACCGCGTTGCCTGGCAGCCGCCTGGGATTGCTGCGGCTATTCAAAGGGCTTGCGGCTCCGGCCCTGCCGCTACCGCGTTGCTTGGCAGCCCCCTGGGATTGCTGCGGCTATTCAAAGGGCTTGCGGCTCCGGCCCTGCCGCTACCGCGTTGCCTGGCAGCCCCCTGGGATTGCTGCGGCTATTCAAAGGGCTTGTGGCTCCGGCCCTGCCAGGGCAGCCCCGTGACTGGGAGCTGGGAGCCATTTCAATACGATCCTGCTGCCTGAGCCCACCTGGAACTCAGCGGCACGGGCAGCAGGATAGAACTAGAAAGCGGCCAGATGCCATCCCGGGGCCGGATCCAAGTGGTAGGTGGGCCGGGTCTGGCCCCCAGGCTGCATGCTACCCAGCCTGTACTAGGGGGTCTGTTCTTTAACACAAACGGGGCTTGAGGATAAACCAGGCTTTACAGCTCCCCTCCTCCCAACATCACCAGGCTAAGCAGCTGCTGAATGTAGACAGCAGCATCCATCGAGAGAACGCCAGGAGCGCTGTGGACACGACTGAATGGAGCCCCCCTCCCGGTGAGGCAGGGAAGAAATCTCTGCTCCAGAAGCAAGGGAGACAAGGCACACAGATGGGGCGTTGCAGTGCAGAGCAGAAGAGCTGGGGTCCCACCCCACTGTCCTGCAATAGGGAAGAGGGCTGTGCTAGTTATGGGGTTATACGTAAAAGGCCAAGCTGCTACACAGAAGGCTGCCCCAACGTCACGTTCACTCCTTGGCCTGTGCCTGGATGGGGACATCAGCTGGCCAGCCCTTAGATGTGCCACCCGGCAGTCACACACCCCCAGCTGGCCCATGCCAGCTGACAAGGTAAGGGGCTATGGGACTGTGATGCAGATGTTCAAGCTCAGGCTCTAGGCCCCAGAGTTCAGGCTGCACCTCCGGATCCGTGCTGAGCTGCTAAATGCAGCAGACGCCCTTCGAGAGACAGCAGCATGGTGGTCACCTTGCTTGTCTGTATTTCGAGGGAGGCAGAGCGGACTAGTGCCCCGACTTCTCTTGATGTAGCCGTGTCCTCCACAGAGAGCCTCGGGAACCGATAACAGAATGCCAGCTTTCCGACCGGCCTGCACTTCGCTTCCGGAGCGTGCTGCAGCATGGGGCTGCACATCGCTGCAGGGATCCTAGGCTTGCCGCGACAAGAGGGAGGGCTTGCTGCAATCCGTCGGCAGAGGACTATCCTGCTTATCAAACTGTCTTACTTGAGCCGGAAAGCAACCTGGCTCCCCCTTCCTGCGAGGCAGCTGGCGTATCGCTGTGTTGGAGACCAGGCGGAACGCTGCTGTGTCCCAAAAGACACAGGAATTGCCAGACGCTCCACTGAAGAGTCAGAGCACAGGCCTGTGGATATTGCAAGGGACCAAGGAGGCGGGGTTTTCCACATAGAGCAACAACAGCCTGGACACTGACAGAACAGTCACTGAAAAGGACTCCTAGCATCTAGGGCAAGAACTGTTTGGCTAGTACATGGGGCTGTCGGGTCTCCCCCCTGCATTCTAGCCTCCGTGCTCTCGGGTATTTCAGCACATGCTTTCGCAGTCAACCTGTAGTTGGACGTCAGATGGGGGCACGTTAAGATCCATTCTAGCTGCATGAATTCCTTGAACTCCAAAGTGCCAACACTGGGATTTAAGAATAGTTTATTGCATCCGATTCAAGTGTGAAGAGGAGTTATCTGGCCTGGGGGGGGGGCGGGGGGAGTCTCAAGCCATATCTCCTGCATCAGTGTTTTATTTGTGCACTTCAACTAGGCAGAGGCAAAGAGGCAGAAATGCTGAAAGGGAAGCAAGTTCTCAAAGCAAGCGTGACAGGGCCAGGCTGTGACCTTGCTTTTGGCTTCCCAGCTCCCTGCTGGAGAGCAGATGGCTTTTACTGCAGCGTGGGGTTCGAGTCCTCTCTCAGACGCCAAACCCAGGAAATGAAAACAAACCGGCTCAGGCTGCAGGCCCATATCACAGGGCTCTGTGGCTGCAGCTCCAGCCCTGCACACTCTCTCCTGGAAAGAGAGGAGGGCCGTGGGTACCGCAGTCCGAGAGAAGAGTCGCTACGTTCCCGGGCACTCTGGAAAAGGCTACAGGATACAAACTGGACAGCTGGGGCGACGAGTGGAAGCGGGTGGTAGGTCTCAGCCCACGCGGCAGTAGCACTATTGCCCATGTCCGGATGAAGGTGTGACGGCGCGTTGGGGGTCCCCCGTCTCCTGCACCCCAAAATGGCACAAACAGACTGCACCAGCCGGTGGAACAGAGGAAGTTTATTGCCTCTCCAGGATACAGCACAGCACAGATGGAATCTGGTCACAGAGCTGGGCTAGGATGCCTCAGGCCCCCTTGAGATGGGGGAGACTGGACCCCTAAACTCCAGTCCCTTTCCCTAGGCTGTCTCCTCCATGCTCCCAGACACCAACTAAACTCACTCTCCTCCAGCCCTGCCCCCCCAGCCAGGGCAGCCTTCACCTTCCTTTGTTCCTCTCCATGGGGGGTATCTGGTTCAACCAGTTTGGCATCACCTTTGCATAGTGAGGTTTTCCCTGCTGGGTCTTGCTCCAGACAGCAGGGGTCACCACAGCCCAGCAAGTACCCCCACTACGTCACAGAAGGGGGCCACACGTGCGCATTATAAGGAAACAGACGGATACCAAACTTTAAAGCAACTCATTTTAGTGGAACTCTGTTCTCCTCTCCAGAACACCTGGACAAGGCTGTAAGCAGCCAAGCCTCAACCCTGACAACATGGCTGTGACCCGAGACTTGGTCCCGGCTACTTGAGCAGGCTAGAATGTGAAGCCAGGAATTCTGGGAGTCAAGTTGAATGATGGAAAGAAGCCAGTGACCCTGAGATTCCAGGGCTCCTTCTACCCCAGAGGCAAATGAGAAGCCCTGCCCCAACTCCAGTGCCCGGTTACAGTTTCTTTAACAATCGACTGCCATCCCAAGCTGCGAGAGCTCCTGCTGAGCCTGCGCCGTGGTGGCCCTGACAGCAGCAGGGAACTCGGTGCTCTGTGACTCTAGGCTGCAGAGGTTTGTGTTGCTCACAAACCAGAAACCACAAGTCAGGTGGGAGCCACAAACCACAAGCTCAGGTTTCACTCTAGGAACTCTGCTGAATAACAGCCTGGCTGTTTGGGGCAGAGGGTTAACAGAGCTTACGGTGGACGATGTTGAGCTTTTAATGACGACAGTGCTGACTTTCCAGAGAGAGAGGAGAGGCAGAGAGAAGTGAGCATCTGAGGACAAGCAAGATGGTCTGAAGTCACAAACATGGCGATTAGACCGCTTGGAAAGCCGCTTCTAGCACACTAGTGAGAACAAGTGGAACACTCACAGTGGAATGCTGACTCTGCCCCTGACCTGCAGCAAGTCACAGTAAAGCTCGGTGCCTCAGTTTCCCTTGCAATCCTTCGATTTATCTGCATAGACCATAAGCTTTCTGGGGAAGGGACTGTAGTACTTACTGTGTGTGGGCAGCATCTAGCACACCGGGACTCCAATACAAACAGTAGGGTCTCCTAGGCCTCACCGACCTCCAGGCATTCAGAGACAAGGTAAAGGGCAGGCACCACAGCGCAGTGGTCTCTAAAGCACCACTGAACCCATCAGCCAGAGGAGGCAAGCCCAGCCAGCCCTCAGATCAAGGAACAGCTGCCCTAGACCGTGCTGCTATGCACGCCTCTGGGTGGCAGCGAAATCAAGTTACATCTGACCCGCATCCGACGAGCTGTCGGAATCCTAGAAGGTGAGCAGGGGAGGAGCCCAGCCACAGCAGAACGTACTAGGGATGTAAGCAACTAGTCGACTACCTGATAAGCATGCAGAGACTCAACTAGTCGCTTCCACCACCCTTGCTGCCTGGGGGGCAGGGGAGGCAGAGGCGTAGCATGGGGACCAGGAATCAGCTGTCCCGGCTCTCGCCTGGTTCCCCTTGCTGCAGCTCTGCCTTTTAAATGCATCCGGCACTTAATATACATCTAAAAGGCAGAGCTGTAGAGGGGTCCCACTGCAGCTCTGCAGTTTCCCCCTTCATCAACTAATCGAGTAGTTCATGGAAATTCCATCAACTACTGTAGTTGAGTAACTGCAATTTAACATCCCTAGAACATACACCTCTAGCAGGCAGTTCCACTAGCTGAGCCGGAGTGTGCCAGTTTTCTGCCATCACCAACTCTTCAGTAGCGTTAGCTGCCACAGAACATACACACAGGGCACTTCCTCTCCCAAACCAGCGCTTTGCCGACTGGCAACTTTGCAGCCCATGCCTCTGCTGCTGGAGTAAGGCAGGTAGCGAGTGCCATGTTCCAGTGGCATGCAGAGCCCACCACAGCAGCTGTGAGAAAGCAGCCTATAAGCCACATTTATACCCCAAGAAGCCCAGCTGAGGTCAACGGATTTCTACACGGGACAAGTCTAGCCCTCTCCAACATGAGCATGGAGTCTCGCGTGCCCAGACACCAGTTTTTCCACTGACACAGTCCTTCCCGTAACGATCAAGCTCCCCAAATCCACCAGCTGCTCTGCCCTCAGCTCTGGGAAGCTGTTGAGAAGGGGGTGGCCTGAGTCCTCAGAAAAGCACAAGTGGGAATGGGGAAAGAAGCCCCCAAACCCTGCAGAGAGCAGGGCTCACAGCTGGGGATATAACCAGTTAACCAGTAAGCATCGCCCTCACTGGGGGATACTTACCGGCTATGGATAACAGGCAGGGGCAGGAGCAAGCAGGGAATTGCTCAAGCCCGGTGGGGCCGTGGCCAGGAGGTGGGGCAGCCCCCCTCCTCAGCAAGCTTGGGCAGGGGCACTGGATAGTGTTTAACCCATGGGATTTTACATCCCTAGTCGCAGCAGTAGCCTCCGGCCCCGCCGCCGGGAGACACCTGCAGGGGGAGGCGGGGCAGCCTGCGCTGCAGCAAAGCCGGAGAGGCCGCGCAGGAGCGCACGGCTCGCCCGCAGATGTGACCGCAGGAGGCGGATCGATGCGGCCCTGCCCGGACGGGGAGTCGCCGCCTGTCGCCCAGGCAGCCCCGACCCACCGGCCCCGCAGCCCCCGCAGCGCGGCGCCGGGAGCGGGAAAGCGAAGGAGCCGCAGCCGCTCGGGCGAGCCCCCGGGGGCAGCACTGGCCCGAGGACGGCTCGGCTCGGCGCGTGCGGCCGGGATCGGGGCCCCCCCACCTACCGCTCGCGGCTCCCTGCGCTGCCTGCGCCTCCAGCGGCCCCGCGGAAGTGAGCGCCCGGGCGGGGAGCACTTCCGGGGCAGGGGCGGGGTGTCACGTGGGGTAGGAGCGCGCGGGCAGGCAGGTGAGGAGGGGCGGGGCGTCACGTGGGGCAGGAGCGCGCGCGGGCGGGCAGGTGAGGAGGGGCGGGGCGTCACGTGGGGCAGGAGCGCGCGCGGGCGGGCAAGTGAGGAGGGGCGGGGGCTGAACGGTCGGGCCTCTCTCCCAGCCGAGAGGGGGCGGGGCGCTGCGCTGCGCGTGGCTGGGGGCGGCGCGTTCTCTGCCCCGGCCGTTGGGCGCGCGGGCCCGGCCGCGGCTGCTCGTCACGTGCAGGGCCCCGCGCGGGATCCGGCTGCCCCCCCCCGCCCGGGCCCTTGCTTGCGGGAGAAGCGCCCCCCCCCCGGACCCCCCCCCCCCGAGCGGCGCCGGCAGGTCAGCGCCCCCCCCCCCCCGAGCGGCGCCGGCAGGTCAGCGCCCCCCCCCCCCGAACGGCGCCGGCAGGTCAGCGCCCCCCCCAGGGCCCCCCCCGAGCGGCGCCGGCAGGTCAGCGCCCCCCCCAGGGCCCCCCCCGAGCGGCGCCGGCAGGTCAGCGCCCCCCCCCCGGGCCCCCCCCGAGCGGCGCCGGCAGGTCAGCGCCCCCCCCAGGGCCCCCCCCGAACGGCGCCGGCAGGTCAGCGCCCCCCCCCCCGGCCCCCCCCGAGCGGCGCCGGCAGGTCAGCGCCCCCCCCAGGGCCCCCCCCGAGCGGCGCCGGCAGGTCAGCGCCCCCCCCGAGCGGCGCCGGCAGGTCAGCGCCCCCCCCAGGGCCCCCCCCGAGCGGCGCCGGCAGGTCAGCGCCCCCCCCGGCCCCCCCCGAGCGGCGCCGGCAGGTCAACGCCCCCCCCAGGGCCCCCCCCCGAGCGGCGCCGGCAGGTCAGCGCCCCCCCCCAGGGCCCCCCCGAGCGGTGCCGGCAGGTCAGCGCCCCCCCCCCAGGGCCCCCCCCGAGCGGCGCCGGCAGGTCAGCGCCCCCCCCCCGGGCCCCCCCCGAGCGGCGCCGGCAGGTCAGCGCCCCCCCCAGGGCCCCCCCCCGAGCGGCGCCGGCAGGTCAGCGCCCCCCCCGAGCGGCGCCGGCAGGTCAGCGCCCCCCCCAGGGCCCCCCCCCGAGCGGCGCCGGCAGGTCAGCGCCCCCCCCAGGGCCCCCCCCGAGCGGCGCCGGCAGGTCAGCGCCCCCCCCGGCGCCCCCCCCGAGCGGCGCCGGCAGGTCAGCGCCCCCCCCAGGGCCCCCCCCGAGCGGCGCCGGCAGGTCAGCGCCCCCCCCGGCCCCCCCCCCGAGCGGCGCCGGCAGGTCAGCGCGCCCCCCCCCCCGGCCCCCCCCCGAGCGGCGCCGGCAGGTCAGCGCCCCCCCCGGCCCCCCCGAGCGGCGCCGGCAGGTCAGCGCCCCCCCCGGCCCCCCCCGAGCGGCGCCGGCAGGTCAGCGCCCCCCCCCCCCCCGAGCGGCGCCGGCAGGTCAGCGCCCCCCCCCCCGGCCCTCTCCCCGAGCGGCGCCGGCAGGTCAGCGCCCCCCCCCGAGCGGCGCCGGCAGGTCAGCGCGCCCCCCCCGCCCCCCCCGAGCGGCGCCGGCAGGTCAGCGCCCCCCCCCCCCGCCCCCCCCCGAGCGGCGCCGGCAGGTCAGCGCCCCCCCGGCCCCCCCGAGCGGCGCCGGCAGGTCAGCGCCCCCCCCGAGCGGCGCCGGCAGGTCAGCGCCCCCCCCCCCCCGGCCCTCCCTCCGAGCGGCGCCGGCAGGTCAGCGCCCCCCCCGCCCCCCCCCCGAGCGGCGCCGGCAGGTCAGCGCCCCCCCCAGCCCCCCCCGAGCGGCGCCGGCAGGTCAGCGCCCCCCCAGCCCGCCCCCCCTTGTCCCCCCTTGCTCCTCTCGCCCCAGGAGCCCACCGAGCCCTTCTGACCGGTGTCCGTACTGTCCCACAGGCGTGTCGGGGAGGCTCCTGTGTGGATTTGCGCAGTCCCTAGGCAGTTCCCTTCCCCCCCCCCGGGCCCAGGGCTTCACGCCGTGCGGTGCCTGACCCGATGCCTGCGGAGACCCCCGAGGAGAGCTTGAAGCGCCTCGGCGCAGGTCATCGAACGGACTCCCGCAGGGTCTGCAAGACCTTCCAACCAAGGACTAAACGAGAGCGACGCCAGACTCAGGTTACTTCAGCGCTTTAACCCGCGGCACCGCAGCCAGCGTCTGAGGAGCGCCCGGGCCGGCATGGGGCATGGGTCCATGTCGAGGCACTCTGTGCGTTGGGGCGACACACGGTCCCCAGCACCGAGCGCTCAAAGAAGGCACGAAGAGGGAGATCACCTTCGAGACGGGTCGGGGCTGCGTCTGCGAGGGGGACGCCCCGAGGCTCCATTGCCGCTCCCGCGCACCATCGGTACAGGTCGAGTCCCGCGCAGGCGAGTAGCCCTGAGGGGTCCCACAGCCGTCAACCCCGGATTTGTTTCTGGCGGCCCGGGAATAGATTGAACTTACATCTTCCCTGGGCCCGACGCTGTGTGGTGCGGAGGGGCCAGGAGCGACAGGGACAGGATGGTGCCACTTCCTCCTCTACCGGTGTGGAAGTCTGGTCCGGCACCGTCTGTAGTGATGGCACAGAGGAACCGGGGCTGGTACAGAGTGCAGCCCTCCCGGCACCGATGCTTTCAGCACCGGAGCGTGTGACTGCCCCCTTCGGCACCGGCGCACTGAGGGAAACCGGCGGCCATGCCACACCACTGCCAGCACTGGGAGCAGGCAGCTTCTGCAGCACTGCCGTGGTCCACATCCGAGTGCTCCTCAGTCGCACATGGAGTTGATGACATCTAGGGCATCTTCAGACGGCTCCTCAAAGTGACGCTGGTCAAGGTCTCCGCACCGGTCCCAGCACTGATCCTGCTCGCAGTGCCACTCAAGGAAGGCCAGTCTGTCTCCATCACAGACTCGGCCCCCACAGTGACAGCTGCCTGCCCAATGGCCTTTTTGGATCCTCTGGCCATATCATCAGACCCAGGGGCACGGACCCTCGGGGTTGGCCTTGGGGCTTAGGGCTGCACCTTCGGCCACCCCACTCATGCGGGTTCCACTGTCGGAGTCCAGGGCCAGTCCTTCGGGGTCAGCAGGGAACCCCTCTGCCCCTTCCCCCTGCCCTCCTCAGCCCCCTTGAAGTGCCCCATGCTCAGCCCTTTCTCCAGCCCCTCCTCCCCTGCCTCCTGCTCAGACCCCTCATGTCTGTTTTTCATAAGAACTAGGTAGTTCTTTGCATCCATGCAGCCAAAGGTGCTGCCTCCCTTTTGGGTATATCAAGATTCTCTCCCCTTCCCCCTCCCTTCGCCCCAAGGCCGGCGAAGAGCAGAGCTGGCTTCTAGGCATTGCAGGGGCCAAAAGGAGCCAAGCTCTTGTTATGCTTAAACTTTCAATCCCAACACTCTTTCACGTGACCCTTTTCTTTGTTCTTCTGCAGGGCCCCCTCTGGGACCGGGGCAGGGATGTGCAAAGGAAGGGGCTGCTGCCCTGCCGTCGCTGACTTCACTGCCGTTTGGAAAACTGCACCCCTAGGGATGCTGCTGGAAAGCCCTTTGTGAGGGTAAGAGTCCTTGTCCTCCCCCTGGCCAGAAGGGTACGATCTGGTGGATAGACCGGGCAGCACTCCTTCAGGCAGCCCCACGTGCCGCAGGGTCAGGCGCCTCTATGCCGCACTGTTGGACGCTTAGCCTGGAAAATGCAGCGGTGGAAGAGCTGGGACCCCCTTGAGTCCCAATTTATTTAACATCAGAGCAGCCAGACGGGGTCAGACCAAAGGTCCATCAAGCCCAGGGTCCTGTCTGCCCACAGTGGCCAATGCCAGGGGCCCCAGAGGGAGCGGCCTGGCCGGGCCCCTGGACAACCATTGCCATTCCTTGTGGTGGTGAAGCCATTTCACAGGCATTGCCCGCCCCAAGGTCAGTTTCAGAAGGTGCTGGTGTAGTTACAGGACTCACTAGGGATTGAGAATAAGACAGAAAATACCTTATTGCCTCTATGTAAACCCATAGGCCTCCCACAGCTTGAATACGGCGTGCAGATGTGGTCGCCTCATCTCCAAAAGATCTCTTGGCATTGGAAAAGGTTCAGACAAGGGCAACAGAATGATGAGGGGTTTGGAACAGGTCTCATATGAAGAGAGAGAAACAAGACGGGGACTTTTTAGCTTGGAAAAGAGGAGACTACATGGACTATGATGGGGGGGTCTATAAACTCATGACTGGTGTGGAGAAAGTGAATAAGGAAAGGTTCTGGACTTGTTCCCATCATATAAGAATGAGGGGTCACCCAATGAAATGGATAGGCAGCAGGTTTCAAACAAACCAAAGGAAGGTTTTCTTCACACAGTGCCCAGTCAACATGTGGAACTCCTCGCCAGAGGACGTGAGGGCCAGGACTTTATCAGGGTTCAAAAAAGAGCTAGCTAGATTCATGGAGGTCAGGCCCATCAATGCCTGTTAGCCAGGATGGACAGGGCTAACGTGCCTATTTCTCTCTGGTTGTCAGAGGCTGGGAAGGGGCCACAGGAGGGATCACGTGAGGATTCCCTGTTCTGTTCACTCCCTCTGGGGCACCTGACACTGGCTGCTGGGCTGGAGGTCCCTGCCTGTGGTTGCAGTTCGCTGCAGTGTGTATGTGGTTGTGTGTACCGGGGGAGGGCCTGTGCTCTTACTGGCGCTTTGCTCTCCTCCTTCCCTGCAACCTTTCCTCTCCATATGCAGCCAGTAGCTGTTGGAAACCCAGCCCCCCAGAGGGAGGGGAAGCGAGGGGAGTTTTGGTAACCAGTGTTTGGTTCTTTAAAGGGTTTCATACCACGGACAGAGGAATACTTCCCTTTGGGGTTAACCAAAGACTTGATTTCTATTTACTTGTATAACTAATGTGTAATTTAAATTAATTCACTATCCTTACAGAGTAGAAAAAAGAGGAGAACAGTAACCCCTTCTACAGTTCTACCCGCCAAAGTTACCTTTGAACAGTTCGTGGCGTTCTCAGACATACCTATGGAATACTTACCTTAAGATGGATAGAAGCATTGTTTAGATTCAGGAGATATTCTTTTCTTTATGTCTTTGCTTTTGGATTTTTTGTTGCAACTTATGACCGGTGTTCCCCTTTCGGAGCTTACGAGCAACAGCAAGATTCAGCGCTGGGGAGGGAGCCCTGGTTGATCAGACCTGGCTTTTCGGATTCGCAACCCATCCGCTTTTGGTCTGTTTAGTTCAACCTTTTTACCGTGTTTCGGTATTTTTCCTCTTGTCTGACTTTGCTGACATTACTTTTTGTTGTCTCATTCGGCTCCCCCCCCCCCCCCTTTTTTTTTTGGCATTGTATTTTACTTTTGTCTGCTTCTTATTTGGGGTTATCAGCACTTTGTTGCTTTTCCTGTTTTTGTTACTTTTACTTCCCTAAAAGCGGGGTTATTGTTGGTCATCCAATCAAATTTGGGTTTCTCGTTTACGTCTCCTGTATCTTGACAATGCTGCCTTCCTTTTACACTTCCAACTAAATTAGTGCTCATTTGACATACACTGGGTAGGCCTTAACATGTCCTTTTCACACTGACGAGAAGCTGTTGCAATTAGCCGTAGAGCGAACCCTGTTTCTGAGCCCTGGTTCTGTTTTGCAGGGTCAGGCCTGCCCGTCTCTTCCCGACGTGGGACCCTGGCGCCGAGCCCACGGCTCAGTTGTGGAGGACCCAAGATGTCTGCGGGTCCGAGTCGGAAACCTGAGCCTGAGGACACACGCCCCTTGCAAGAGAGGAAGCTGCCCTTTGCCAGCACAGCAGTCGGGGCCTTCTGCCAAGAGCAGGCCAGGCTTGGGAACCCGGACTTGGACGACGCTTTCCTTCAGCGTTCCTTGAGAACACACCTGCCGCCCAGGTTTGAACCGCGTGTGTGTGTAGTACAGTCCCTTCGTGCCGAAACGGGGGCACCTTTGCATTGCCGGGACGAGGAGCTGGAACTGTGGTGCTCCAGGCTCCGGCTTACGGGGTTTCCATCCTCTCCTGGGTTTACAGTTCAGTTCAGTGGCTCTCGGTGTTGCCTCTGTGCTGCAGAGCGAAAAGCCCGTACATCTCTGATCCCCTTTACTGCTGAACCGTATTCATGCCCAGGGCTTCCTCTCACCATTCATCCACAAGTGCTGATGAAAACCGGAGAGGGGACATGCGCGTGTTCCCGCCGAAGTGAAAAGGGTTTCACGGAGTCTCGTGGTAGGTTTGGGCGAGAGGCGGCAACTCTGTTCTGTTGGGCTAGCGATGCTAAGCCTGGAGTAAAAAATCAGGGAATAAGCTAATCCCTGGTAACCTAACCCATGCCAGCACAACCCACACTGTGCTGTCATGCCCTCCACCCCCAGGGCTGCGAGAAGCAGCGCAGCTCTCCGAGCTTGTATCCCAGGGTTCGTAGCACCACAGCGCTGTGTGCTCACGTGTCGGGTGTTGTGGGACAGTTTGCCTGCCTGCTCTGGTAGCCGCAGGCTGCTGTGTGGACATTTTTATACTGTGCCACACGCCAGACTTGTATGAAGCTGAAGAAGCACCCAGCTGGGCGCTGAGCGAGGGGAAGAGGTTGTGAATTCAAACCGATCGATTGCTGGTTCCAGGCTTCTGGGAAAGGATCGGACCATCGGGTCTTGATGGTTCACCTAGGTGCTGCCTCCGTGGGGGCTGCAGGGCCGGAGCACCTCTGGGGGTAAAATGGGGGGTTCTCAGCATTCCCCCGATCCACTCCCTGCTTGCCCCGCTGATTGGCTTCTTCCCCGTGCCCCGCCGCAGTCAGACATTTTGCCATGTGCCGGGGGGGAGCGAGGGCACCGCTCAGGGGTGGGGCCGGGTTGAGCACTCCCAGGCAGTTTGGAAAGTCAGCGTCTCTGCTTGTTCTGACCGCGACTGGGGCAACAGGCAGTCTCAGGGTAGTAATGCACGTACAGCAGAGGCAGCAATACTTTTATTGGGTAGCACTTAATGAGTTTTAGTACGTGGTCGCGGGCTGGTGGTATGTAGAAAGCTGCTCCCCATAGGAAGACTTTAGGGGCACTGAGCATGCTCAGTACCTCTGCTGAAGCCCCTGCCCACGCTGGGTATAAGTTTCTGCTGGCTGCATTTCATAGGGGCGAAAGAGGGGACATGAAGCCTCGTAAGGTTTCACAGCTTTGTTTGAGCTTCGGCCGGGGGGTCTCTGACTCACTGCAACCCATTTTCATCGGTGCTTTGCCACCTTGCAGATGGTCCTGCTGTTACTTTGCTAGCCCTGTGCTAGTGTTGGGCTGGCCGGGAAGCCGGAGGTACTGACCTGAGCCATTCGGGCTGTGGTCTTCGGACAGCACTTGCTGCCTTTCATTGGAACTTTACAGCACTTGCCAGCCAGGCAGGCTAACGCCCCAGTCTCGGCTTGAACCAAAGCCGATCGGCAGCCACGGGGGAAGACGCACCTAAACCCCTCCCCTCCTGCGCCTCGCTCCATTCGGACAGAGACTGGAGAACAGATCCAACACAAGAACCGCACAGCCTGCTGGGAATCCCTGCTCCAGGTGCTAATGACCCCTCCCCTGCACACACCCCTGTCGGTAATGCTCAGGTCGATTCGAGGAAAAAGTCCTCGCCTGCCTAATTGAATGAGGCGGCCCCTCTAAGGCCGGGGTGGAAAACCCGCAGGCTGGGAGGCTCTGGACTCCCTCCCACGCCCAGCACCAGGGCAACTCGGCACTGATGCGTCAGCCACGCGGGGAGGGGCTCCTAGGCTTGGAGCAGCGTGTCCTGTCCTGCTACAGGGACCCTGAGTCTCGGGAGCCAGATCCGGGCAAGCCGCAGGCAGCCTCTTCAGAAGGGAGGACGCGGCTCTGTGAAGAGCTGCACAGGGAAGCTCTGTGTCCCCGCTCGCTTGCAAGCTGCACCCCGCTCGGGTACAGGCGCACAGCCGTGTAGGACCGGGATGTAAGGGTGTCACCGTTTCATCAGCTGATTGGCTTCCATTCCGGCTGTGTCGTTTCCCGGCTGCCAGCCCTGCTCCTGGGCGCCGGCTGTCCCCTGCGCTGCAGTATGAAGCTGTGCAGTCCGCAGCGCGTGGGACGGTGTAACTGGGAGGATTGTTAACAGGGACATGCGTACATTGTAGCTGTAGTTTACATCCCTAGTATACAGCCGTTCGCACAGCTCCGGGAGGTGTCCCCAGTAATCCGCCCCTGTCCCGTCCTGCCCAGACCCTGCTCCTGCACCCCACCTCCCTCCAGACTGCCCATCTTCCCTCTGCTCCTGTACCCATCCAATGGCCCAAGCAGACCCTGAATCTCCACCCCCTCGGCATGAACAGCCTGCCTAGACCCGCCCCAGCCTGCTGCCCAGGAAACACCGACGGCACGCCACCCTGGGCCCTAGAAGAGTGCACCTGGACGGTCCCTCAGTGCTTTGGACAGTGGCTCGGAGACCGGGGGCCACCAGGTAACAAACCCCCAAATATAAGGGCAGAAGCCGAGGGAGGCACCTGGGGAGCAAGGAGAGCTGGGGCTGCCTTGCTGTGCCTCCCCCGCTGCTGCCGGGATAGGCAGAGCCGAGGAAGAGAGGGAGGGATGGGCGCGGGGGATTGTCCTGGCCCTTCCCCAGCCCTCCTGCCGTCCCCTCACCTCCCCAGCCCCCTGCACTGAGAGAGTGCCCGCGCAAAGGTGGGGGAATGGTATCCCCGATGCGGTGAATGTCACCATCCCCACTAGGCAGGCACTGCCGGCCCCCGGCTGGGCCCCCGGCTGAGCCACAAGCGTCTGTCCGGGGCATAGGAATAGTCTCAGGACCATACCTGGGGCCAGCAGCTATGGCAGGGGAAACCTAGCCACCAGCTCAGCCGGGGCAGGGTCTCAGGGAAATCCTCTGTCCCGCAGTGGGGGCTCCCTGCTCTCCCTGGGACAGAGGGCCTCCTGTCCAAGCCCTGTGGCCAGAGGGTGGGGCAGGCTGTGCTGGAAGAGGCGCTGGGTGGACGGCTGAGTTCGGTGGCGATTGAAGAATTGTTTGTGTGTGTGTGTACAGCTTCCCTCTGTGTGCTGGCTAGCTGGGGTTTGGAGCAGGGTGTGTGTGCGCGCGCGTGTGTGTGTGTGTGTGGGGGGGGGGGCTGGCTAGCTGGGGTTTGGAGCAGGGTGTGTGTGCGCGTGTGTGTGTGTGTGTGTGTGTGTGTGTGTGTTGGCTGGCTGGGGTTTGGAGCACCTCTGCTATTTGGGTGTTTAGTGTGGAGCAGGTCTGGGTCCATCCCCCATTTTTCCCCCTTCCCCTAAGAATCCCCTAGGGAAACTGCGGGGCAGAGCTGGACTACTGGCTATGTGGGGGGTGACACTTGAATAGTTGGGGGAGCCCTTCAATTGTCCCCCCCATCAGCTCAGTTTGAGGGGGAGCTGCTCTTCTTCCCCAGTGGGAGTGAGTGGGGGGTGAGTTACTGAGGCTTGGCTGGACGAACTTGTCTGGTTTAGGAAGGGGCAGAGTATGTTTGAAGCTTTTTGTCCTTTTACAATTCTCAGTCATTGGGAAGTAATGGGGGAGGTCTGACGATCGGTAATGAGCTGAGCTGCAGTGTTCAGGCGTTAAAGCGGTTGAAAAGAAGCAGACACACGAGGTGGGGGAGGTCAAACCTTTTTAAATTTTGGAACAACTTTGATTGGTGAGACATCAGCCCTTCTGAGCGCCACAGACCCGGAGAAGAGCTCTGAGGCGTTCCAGGGGTCGTCTCTGCCCCCAACCAGTCAGAAATATTCCTTCACTCCCCTTGTGGCTCTCACCCTGGTGACGAGGCAGCAACCACCACCACAGCCCATGCAAGATCCACAAGATCAATATCCTGACGCCAGACAGGTTGGTTGATAGAACTGTTCACTCCCTCGTCCATTTGTAGCACGCCCCTAAGGGCCACTGACCCACCGAAAAGTCATTCGGGCCACGTGCAACTGAGGAGCAAAAACCCAACCAAACGGGACCCGGCCCGACGTGGGCCCCAGCTGGGGCGGGGTGGTAGATCTTGTGTGCTCCAGCCCCGAGGGGGGATGGTGGGAGGCCCCCAATGCCGAGGGGAAGCCGTGTAGCTGTGAAAGGAAGGGTTGGCCAAGAGGGACTGAGAACTCCCTTTGCAAGGGGGAGAGACTATAGCCCTGTACTCAGGCGCCAGGGACAGAGTGGCTTCCAAGGGAAATGGGGGGGAAGGGCGCCAAACGCAAGTTCCCCTACGGCCGGCCCTGCGTGCAGGAGTGGGGACCCCGAGCTGCATGGGCCGGATGCGGCATGTGGGGGAGGCATGGCGCTGCAGCCTGCCGCTCCTCCTCCCCCCAGCCGCGGGAACGCGAGGCTGGATCCCGCTCGTGGGAGGGTTTCCCCGGAGTGCCCCTGGGCCAGATTTCGGGGCCACAGCAGTGAGGGGCTTTGGTTTCTTCTTTGTGCTGGGGGGTGTTGCCTCTCACTTGTGTGGCCCCTGACTGACTTTTCTGTAGGTCAGTGGCTCCCGACCCAAGAAAGATTCCCCCCTGCTCTGCAGTTTTCCATAAGAGCATCATCATCTGCAATGGGTGTTGTCGTTTCTCTCACACACTTATAAGTATCTATACAGATATTTAAATGTACAGTGGGTGGGTGTGTGTGTGTATGAAAAATAATGGGGCCCTATGATATCTCGGATGGAAAACCATAGATTTCTATGGGACGGCTACTTTTTACTTCTGGATACCTGAGTACATGGCATACTTTTGTACTTTTCCAGCAGGATACTTTGACTTTATTACATTTCTTCCAAAGCAGCAGGAGTTTTATGCCAGTAGCTTTTTGGGGTACTACTTAGAGAGTGTCCTTACATAGGTCATGAATGAGAACACATTGAGGGGGGCTTGCAGGTACTTTGGACCACAAGCTCCATACGAGTGAACAGTGTAAAACTCCTGCAACCCCTCCTCCCCCTCCCCCAAAAAACAACAACCCTCAAACCTCAGTGTTGTAAGCAAGACACACGATGTAATTCCTGTGCGAGAAGCCTGAAGCATGGTAACAATCGCTCGGTCTGCAGGAGTTGGCTAGATCTGGTGTTGGTGTTTGACAAGAGCAGCGTTTCACACTTACAGGTGTGTAACGGCTCCCTGTAGGATTGTGCTGACTTGGGCAGCAATATCTGACAGGAGCAGTTCCTTACAATCGTACAAATCAGAAACTGCCACCATTAGCACAGTCTTACGAGGGAGCAGCTTTATAAGTACAGTAAACTTCCGATAATACGGCATCTTTACGACCCAGGGGGTGCCGGATTATCAGATATGCCGGACTATCAGAAGGGGGGACTATGGGGTGGGGATGCCACCCCAGTCCCCTCATAGCCCCCGCTTCTGATAGTCTGGTTCTGCCCAAGGCGTCCCCATTCAGCCGCTGCTGGTCAGTTTCAGTAGCGACCCAGCAGCACCCCAGCTGCTCTGCCCGAGGTGTCCCCAAGTCGGCTGCTGCTGAAACTGATCAGCGGCTGACTCCAGGAAGCCTGGGGCAGAGCAGTTGGGGTGCTGCCGGGTTGGTCCCTTAGTGCCGCCCCGCCCCGCCCCTCAGTGCTGCGGGACCAACCCGGAAGCACCCCAGCTGCTCTGGCCCCGGCTTCCCCAATTCAGCTGCTGGTCAGTTTCAGCAGCGGCTGAATCGGGGAAGCTGGGCGCAGAGCAGCTCCAGTTTTCCAGCTGCCCGGAGCACTTCCGGGTTCCCGATGGTGATGGACCATCAGGAGTGCTGGAGCATTAGATGCTGGACCAATGGAGTTTTACAGTACCACCGGCTCCACTCCTGCAAGGGGCGGGGCCTATGGCAGAAGTGGCGGGGCTGGGGACTAGCCTCCCCCCAGAGTTGTCTGGGGCCAGAGGCTTTGAATTAAACACACAGCAAAGGGCTTGCGGCTCCCAGCCCTGCTGCTGCGGCGTTGCCTGGCAGGCGCCTGGGGTGGCTGCAGCTATTTAAAGGGTTCACGGCTCCGGCCCCTGCCGGGGCAGCGCTGGAACTTGGAGCCTTGAGCCATTTAAACAGGATCCTGGCGCCTGACCCACCGCCTGGGAATTGGGTGGCTGGGGCAGCAGGATATAAGTAGAAAGTGGCCGGATGCTATCCGTGGGCCGGATCGAAGTGTTCGGAGGGCCGGATTTCGAACTGAGCTATTTGGGGATGTCTACACTACAGCGTTATTTCGAAATATCTAATTTCAAATATGCACAAAATGCGTTTCGAAATAGCGTTTTTCTATTTCGAAATAGCACGTCCACACTGGGTGGACGTTGAATCACATTTAAGGCTGGTTGGAACCAGTTCCGGCAGGGCATCAGATCAGAAATTACCTTGAGGCCAGGGCGGCGAGCAGGGCACCCTAGGAAGGGCTGGAGGTCCCCTATTTCGAAATAAGCATCTGCACAGCGCTTATTTCGAAATAGCAATTTCAAAATCGGCGCTATTCCTCGTGGAATGAGGTTTACCAATTTTGAAATAAGCCCTCCGCTATTTCATTTTAAATGTAACACGACTGCCCTATTATGTCCTGTGAGTTTTTAAAAATTAAACTGAACTGAGAAGTAAATTAGCACAATCCGAAGTGCCTGTCCCAGGCTGCAAATATGAGAGGTTCAAAAACAACAAGGGAGAGACTCAGATCTAAGAGTGATTGCTTCAGCCTCGCAAACAATCTAGCCAGCTTTCTATCTACCTTACAGTCCAGTTATCCAATCCATACTCCCTTACCTTGCTGGCAAGAACATTGTGGGAGACCGTATCAAAAGCCTGGCTAAAGTCAAGGTATATCACATCCACTGACTTCCCCACGTCCACAGAGCCAGTTACCTCATCATAGAAGCTAATCAGATTGGTCAGGCACGACTTGCCCTTCATGAATCCATGCTGACTATTCCTAATCCCTTTCCTCTCTTCCAAGTGCTTTAAAATGGATTCCTTGAGGATCCCCTCCATGATTTTTCCAGGGACTGAGTTAAGGCTGACTGGTCTGTAGTTCCTGGATCATCCTTCTTCTCTTTTTTAAAGATGGGCACTACATTTGCCTTTTTCCAATCATCCAGGATCTCTCCCGATTTCCACGAGTTTTCAAAGATAATAGCCAAAGGCTCCACAATGACATTTGCCAACTCCCTTAGTACCCTCGGAGGCATTAAATCTGGGCCCATGGATTTGTCTGTTTAGCTTTTCTACATAGTTCCTAACCTGTTCTTTCCCCACCGAGGGCTGCCCACCTCTTTCCCATACTGCGTTGCCTAGTGCAGTAGTCGGGGAGCTGACATTGTCGGTGAAGACAGAGGCAAAGAAAGCATTGAGTACTTCAGCTTTTCCCACATCATCTGTCACTAGGTTACCTCCCTCATCCAGTAAGGGCCCCACATCCTCTCTGATCACCCTCTTATTGCTAATACGCCTGTAGAAACCTTTCTTGTTACCCTTTACATCCCTTGCCAGCTGCAATTCCAGTTGCGCTTTTGCCTTCCTGATAACTCCCCTGCACTCTTGAGCAGGGTATATTTGTACTCCTCCGCCCTAGTCACCAAGTTTCCACTTCTTGTAAACTTCCTTTTTGTGTTTAATCTCTCCAAGGATGTCCCTGGCAAGCCAATCTGGTCGCCTACCATATTTGCTTTTCTTTCTGTGCATCAGGATGGTTTCTTCCTGTGCCTTTAATAAGGTGTCTTTAAAATACTGCCAGCTCTCTTTTCCCCTTCATGTAAGCATCCTAGGGAATCCTGCCCATCAGCTCTCTGAGGGAGTCAAAGTCTGCTCTTCTGAAGTCCAGAGTGTGTATTTTGCTGCTCTCCTTTCTTCCTTTGGTCAGGATCCTGAAATCTATCATCTCATGATCACTGCTTCCCAGGTTGTCACGCATCTCTACTTCCCCTACTAGTTCCTCCCTGTTTGTGAACCATTAATAACTACTCTCTGGGTACGGTTATCCAGCCAGTTATGCACCCACCTTATAGTAGCCCCATCTAAGTTGTATTTACCTAGTTTATTGATAAGAATATCATGTGAGACCGTATCAAACACCTTACTAAAGTCTAGCTATTCCACATCCACCGCTTCTCCCTTAGCCACAAGACTCATTATGCTATCAAAGAAAGCTATCAGATTGGTTTGACATGATTTGTTCTTTACAATGCCATGCTGGCTGTTCCCTATCACCGTGCCACCTTCCAAGTGTTTACAGATGATTTCCTTAATTACTTGCTCCATTATCTTTCCTTGCACAGAAGTTAAACTGACTGGTCTGTAGTTTCCTGGGTTGTTCTTATTTCCCTTTTTATAAATGGCCACTAGATTTGCCCTTTTTCAGTCCTCTGGAATCTCTCCTGTCTCCCATGATTTTCCAAAGATGTAGCTAGAGGCTCAGATACCTCCTCCATCAGCTCCTTGAGCATTCTAGGGTGCATTTCATCAGGCCCTGGTTACATGCTGCCAGTTCTCTTTCTTGTCCTGTACTGCTCTGGCTGGCTATTCAGCCTGCAGGATTAAATGTTGCCTTCTATCGAGGAAGTCTTCATTCTCTCTATGCCTCCCTCCCCTCCCCCAAAGCTAGGCACTCCCAGCCCTCCCCCTCACCCCGAACCCCATCCCTCTCCCTTCCCCCAGAGCCAGGCACCCCCTCCCCCGCTCTAACCTAATGCCTGGGTTCCAGAGCCGTTGCTGCCACCACACACTTCTCCGTGCAGGCGCTGGGGCACGTGCGCTGAGTGGCTGGCCGTGAGCAGTCCGGGTGTGCGGCTCAGAAGCAGCAGGAGCCACATTTTTTTTAATCCAAGAGCTGTGTGCGGCTCAGCCACCCTGCTCTAGGTGTGCTTGAGCTCACGGACAGATGCTCATTTCTAAAACAGCGAGAGATGCACGTGCCGCAGTACAGGAGCCTGGGAAACCTACACACCAGGCTGCCCTCGATCTTGCCCACCTAGGCAACAGCATGCACTCATGGTTGTTAAAAGGAAGGTTTTCCCACAATGCAGCGAGGCCCTGAGAAAATGGCAGCTTCCGGGGAGGAGCCCACAGCCCCTTGGACAGCCAGAGCCACGTTTGGAGTGGGGCTGGCTGCTTTGGGTGGGCAGAGCCCTGCACAGGAACCAAACGTATCCGCGTGATGCGTGAGGGGGCCGGGTCTCCCAACCTGCCTGCAGCTCCTGGGGCGCGGCGGCTGCTGTCACTGTCTGAGCACAGCTCTGACGTGTTTGGTGGCAGGGCAGACCAGACCCAGCGGTGAGGGGCAGGCTAGCATGGACAGTCGTTGGTACCTGGGCCCGCTGCATGGCCAGCATGGCGGAGCTAGCTCAAAGCTGTCCTCCAAGCAATGGTTTCCGGGTTCAGCTGTCTGGCATGGGGGAAGGTCCAGCCTCTCATCCGTGCCGTGCCCCGCCCCTTCCAGAGGTTTCAGGGGGCTCCAACTGCTTCCTTCGCAGGGCAAGCAGCCACTGGCTGCCAGCGTGTCAGGACTGGACTCGGCTGCGCCGTGGTACAGGATGCTCTGCACCGAGGAGCAGGCACCAGGAGGGCCGCAGCGATGGAGCTGGCAGCAAGGGGCTGTGCCTACTCGCTGGCGAGGACCTACACAGGTAACGGGGAAAGCCAATGCGCTGCTCAGACTCCCAGGGCCCCAGAGCTAGTCCTAGGACACCGGGGGTAGGATTCAGGTGGTGGTAGGAATGCTGGTCTGTGCCTGACGGGGATTCGGGTTGGGACCAGCTTTGGTGGCCGAAGGAAGACCTGACCCTGCTGCTGCAGTTGGGGGAACGGGAGTCTAGGAACACTGATCCCTGATGTGCGCTTTTCACAGGGGCGCTCTCGCTGGAGCATGCGGCCCGGCCAGACGCCTCCTCCGCGAACACCTCCTTGGACCCACACCTGCGGAGGCAGGCAAGTAACAGTCCCGGCGAACTCCCATCAGTCCCCTCCCACTGTCTGTGTTCATGGAACTAGGCGTCTTGGCAGGGACCTGCTAGAGACTAGTGCTCCCAGGGTCAGGTCGCAACGAGGAAGGTCCGTAAACAGTTACTTGCGTTCCCTACTCCGGTGGTGCAGACGGGACCGCTGCCCGGTACGCTCTTGGAGTGCTGGCTCATGTCCACTCCGCTGAGGTGCGCGCCGTGTACATGAGTCCCAGAAGCGTTTTACCCTGAGCAGTGCCCGTGTGGCCAGTGGGCGCCCCCCCCCCAGAGTGGTGCCGGCATATCAGCGCATACAGACCCCCGCTGGCCCTCTTCCCCTCGGTTCCTCTTGCCCCAGGCGGGTGGCTGGAGCGCTCGGCTTGCAGCCCCTTTTATCTTGTCAGTAGTTCTGGGGTAGGTGAGTGGTATCCTAGCTGCTTGTGTGATTAGAAGTAACTTCCGGGGGGGGGGGCGGCGCACGGCTTCACACCCTGTGTGCAGTGCCTGAAGCCTGTGCCCTGCAGAGGTGCACAAGGAGTGCTCGAAGCAGTGGAGGCCTCTGACAGACCCCTCCAGGATCTGCAAGTCCTCCAAACCAAGGCCCAAATGTGAGCGATGCCAGACTCAAGCTGGATTCTGTGTTTCAGCTGGAACTGGCACCGTCCGTGAGGAGTGCCTCCAGGTCGGCATGGGGTACGGGATCCGCGCCAGACACTCCATGGCGTCGGACCGTCAGTTGGCACCTTGGCACCATTCCCAGTCCCTGGTGTGGACCGAGTGCTCGCAAGACGGCGTGGAAAGGGAGGTCGCCTTTGAGACAGAACCGGGGGGTTCATCTGCTAGGGGGACACCCCAAGAGTTTCCCGGGCGAGTAGCCCCGAGGTTCAGGATCTGTCAGTGGAAGAGATCCCTTGGCCATCGACCCCGGACACTTTCATTGCGGGCCGGGAGTTGATCGAACTCGCCTCCTCCCTGGGACTGGTACCCTGCGGAGAGGAGCTGCAAGGGACTTAGGTCGGGGCCGACATTGTACGCGGCGCCACCTTCCTTACTACCGCTGAGGGACTCTCTACAGTTATTCAAGCATTTAATCGGCATCACAGAACAGCAGAAACCCACAGTAGACAAACTATACCTTTAACAAGTTTTATTGCAAGCAATTCTGGAGCAGTTTTAAAAGTGTGTGTGTGTGTGTGTGTGTGTGTGTGTGTGTGTGTGTGTGTGTGTGTGTGTGTGTGTGTGTGTGTAAAATCTAGTAATTAAAAGAAATATTTAAATGGAATAATTAACAGTTTAAACTCACACACACACACATATTCCACTTAGCCTCTGGGGCTGGCTTGATCATTCCCTGTTCGGTTCACTCCCTCTGGGGCACCTGGCATTGGCCACTGCGGGCAGACAGGACACTGGGCTGGATGGGCCCTGGGTCTGACCCCGTCTGGCCAGACCAAAGTACGTACTATTCAATTTAATGTAGGCTATAGCTTAGCTTGGGGGGGGATGGTACACAAGTGAAGTTAAGAAAACATGGGATATTTATAGGATGACCAGGCAATACACCATGTTTGAGTGTATAGAATGGCAAACTAGTTAGTATATGAATATATAGACACACGCACACACCCAGACTGTGCGCGATCTTGCACAAAAACATGCTGCCTGCCTACATGGGTGAGGAGTCCTTGTGCAAGATCACTGACGTTCTAATGTATGAAGTCAGGGCTGCTTGCACAAGAACGATGATGCTCCCGCTCAGGAATAAGCCCTCTTGCGCAAGAGGCCAGTGTAGACAGGCAACATGAATTTCTTGCGCAAGAAAGCGTCTACAGTGGCACGGATGCTCTTGCACAAAGGCACGTGCCAATGTAGATGTAGCCCTATTGTTTTACGGTTTGTGGACTGATTCTGGGCAGAGGAGCGGGGGTTTATTGGCCTACACCAATACTTTGGCAGGCAAAACAGTGTTCTATAAAGTGGGCTTTGGGGTTTTTGTGTGAAGCTGATTTTGATCAGAAATACTCTTTTAATTGCTCAGTGCTGGCTTTGATTTCTTAACTGTTACACTGCGGAGCCAGTGAAGAGCAGGGTGTTAGCGGCTTAACGAAAGGCCAGGGGGGCGGGCATGGGAACCCTGCCTATGTGCTCTGCCTGCCCTGAATGCTGGGGCTGGTCACTGCCATGACGTGACAACTACCTGCAGTGCCAGAGCACCAGCCCAGCACTGGGGCCTGCCAACATGTTTGACACGTTCAATGGGAGGAGGCGGGGCGGTGTGTGCCAGCCTCAGGGAAGGAAATGCCCGAGGGGCTCGCCAGGCAGCAGTGATGGGAGGAAGCCGTGTGAGTCAATCGTTTGCAACCAGGGGCCGGCGGCGGCACGAGTCCAGGCTCCGCCCCGTGGCGCAGCGCGCAATGACGTCGGCAAGCTCGCAATTCGCATTTCAGCGCTGTCTGTGGCCAAGCCAGTCGCGTGTTCGCGAAGAATCATTTCTTCCCCTTTGGAGTTTGCAGAGAGGCTGGTTTTGTCACATTTGTAGGATGAATTTTAAGGAGGCTTTTTAGGCGTCTGTGTTGGATTTTTTTAGCAGTTTCAAAATGTGGCTCGTGTTGTTCGTAGGAATCGATGAGGAGGATTGGATTGTTCAGCTGAAGTTGCGGTGAGCAGTGCTTTATGCAGATTTTTGGAAATGTCTTTAGTTCCTGATTGATGCAAGCAGCTTAATTTGCGACACGTGTATTTCTTTCCCTCTGGTGTTTGGATCAATACTAGACGAAGGGGGTTAAGGCGATTTACTATGGAATGGGGGCAAGTGATTTTAACTGGAACGTGTAGATTGAGAACATGAATTGTTACTAGGATTTTTACGCCGGGAGCGTTGGTAGGGACGGGCGTTGTCAAGAAGGCTTTTGCGTGTTGCTGATGTGTTTGGTGGGTGATAATATTCAGACCTGTCCTTTGAGGCGGTGGGAGTTGGGCTTTTTTAGGTTTTTAACCGAGAGCCCAAACTGTCTTTGGCAGCTTTTCTGTTTGTGTTTTAGTGTTTTAACTAGGAAGATCCCTAGGAGAAGACACATGACTTTTGGCGGGGGTGGGTTTTTTGGTTGGCTTTGTGCTGCATGAATATGTTTTCGATGAGACGAGGGCAGCGGTTCTCAAAGCACGGGCCCAGTGGCCCATGGCTGCCTCCCAGGTGGTCTGCGGCAAGAGCTTCCCCTCCAACCTCCAACCTGCCCTCTCCCCTTCCCTCCAACCTGCAGCCGCGCGGTTGTAGCCCCAGCTCCGGCCAGCTGGCAGGGAAGTGAAAGAAAGCAAAACACCCTCCCTGCATGTGGGCCGCAGAGCTACACGGGGAGGTGCGTGGCCGCCATGGGATGGTCCCACAGGGCAGGCAGCATGTTGGGCTGTGTAGGACGGAGTCTCGTGGCGTGCGAGGGGCCGGGTGTTACGGGGGTGTCCGTGTCTCATGACCTCTGGCACGCTTGGCTCTTGCAAGCCCCCTTCTTTCTACTGCGCCTGTTCGCATCCTGCCGGATGCCGCCCATCCCACCGCTGCCACCACCGTCACGGCGCGTCAGGGAGCCCCCGACCCTACAGCCCCGCCCGCAGCCAGAGGGAACGCTCCGCTGGCAGGTGGAACAGAAGGTTTCTTGGTTTCTGCACCCCGGCCCTGTCGGGGAGATCCTCAGGGCACCTCCCAGTGTGTAGGCAGCAGGGGGGCAGGTACTCGGCCCAGTCCTGCGGGTGTCGGTGCATAAAGGCCTCCAGCATGTTCTTCAGGGTCCCCGGGCACCTCCCCACCAGCCCGCTGGGCCGGGCGCCAGGACAAATTCTGCAGCAGCCTCAGCCGGATGCACCGATCCCCAGGGGCCCCGCGAGTGGGACGGCATGGCCAGGTGGAGCAGCTTGCGGCGATACTATTGGGGACCTCCACGTCCCCACCTTCCCTGGGGGGAGCCGTTCCCGGGACAGGAATCCCCGCTCCCTCCTGGCCACCTCCCCCAGGGGCTGAGCTGCGCCGGCCAGTCCGGTCCCTCGGCCTCTGCAAGGAGGGGTCTGCAATTCAGACCTGTCCCACACCCTTGCCTAGGTCCGGAGACCCAGCCTGGCTGGACCCCGTGTCCCCTGGGATGGGGCCCTGAGCCCTCCCTTGGGTCCGGGTCACCAGCCCCTCTCTGGCTCTGGCTCCGGGTGGTGACCAGGGTCCTGCGGCGTCCGTCTGGCCACTCCTCTAGGTCACCCCCCATCAGCACCTCCGTGGGCAAGTGCCGGTGACCCCCACTTCCGTGGGGCCCCCCATTTCCGATGAACTCGGGCTACGGGCACCTTGAACGGGTCCCGTCTATGCCCCTCGGGGTCAGCTGAGCGTTGGGCACCATGCGGTGCCTTCTGGGTAGCGTCATTCACCGAGCCAGAGTCCTGGGAGGGCCCCGGCAGTAAATCCTGACCCGTCCAAAATTGCTGCCGTTGGCTCTAGAGGGGCGTGCGAGCGAGTGAGGGGCTGGGGGCTGCGGGTTGTTGGGAGGCAGGAGGGGTTGCAAGTGAGGGGCTGGGGAGTTGCAGGTTGTTGGGGGGGGTTGCGGGTTGTTGGCCGGGCGGGGTTGCGAGTGAGGGACTGGGGGGTTACGGGTTGTTGGGGGGGATTGTAAGTCAGCGGCTGGGGGTTGCGGGTTGTTGGGGGGTGTTGCGGGTTGTTGGCCGGGCGGGGTTGCGAGTGAGTGGCTAGGGAGTTGCGGGTTGTTGGGGGGGGTTGCGGGTTGTTGGCTGGGCGGGGTTGCAAGTGAGGGACTGGGGGGTTACGGGTTGTTGGGGGGGTTGTGAGTGAGGGGTTGCGGGTTGTTGGGGGGGATTGCAAGTCAGCGGCTGGGGGTTGCGGGTTGTTGGGGGGGATTGCAAGTCAGCGGCTGGGGGTTGCGGGTTGTTGGCCAGAGAGAGGGGTATGTGAGTGAGTGGGATGTGGGGGGTTGTGGGTTGTTGGCCATGGAGACTGGTAGGGGTGTGGGAGTGAGGGGGTTGGGGGTTACAGGTTGTTTGCCGTGGATGTGAGTGAGGTTATGGGGCGGTTGCAGGTGGTCGGCTGGGTGGGGTTGACAGTGAGGAGGCCGAGGGGTTGTGGGTTGTTGGCCGTGAAGAGGGGTAGGGGACTGTGAGTGAGGGGGTTGGGAGGGTTGCAGGTCATTGGCTGTGAGGGGGTAGGGGGTTGCGAGTTGTTGACCAGGTACATGGATAAGGGTGAGTTAGTGACCTGGGTGGAGTTGTGAGTGAGGTTGCTGGGGGGGTTACAGGTCGTTAGCTGTGTGGGATTGTGAGCGAGGGGACTGGGGGGGGGACAACTGAGGGTTGTTGGCCGGGGGTGGGGGAGGTGCATGTGAGGGAGGGAGTTTGGGGGTTACAGGTTGTTACCACAGATATGAATGATGTGACTGGGGGGTTGCGGGTTGCTGGCCGGGAAGCGGGGTAGGAGACTGTGAGTGAGGGGGCTGGGGGGGTTGCAGGTTGTAGGCCAGGGAGAGGGGGTAGGGTGTGTGTGTGTGAGGGAGCTGGGGGGCGAGGGGGGCGGTTACAGGTGGTTGACCCCAGATATGAGTGAGGATAGTGGGGCGGTTGCAGGTTGTTGGCTGGGTATGGTTGTGAGTGAGGTGGCTGGGGGGTTACAGGTTGTTGGCCACAGAAGTGAGTGAATTGACTAGGGGTTGCGGGCTCTTGGCCGGGCAGAGGAGTGCGTGTGTGTGTGGGGGGGGAGGGGAGTGCAAGTTGTTGGCTGGGTTGTGACTGAGGGGCTGGGGGGTAGCAGTTTTCTGGCTGGGTGGGGTTGTGAGTGAGGGGTTTGGGAGTTGCAGGTTGTTGGCCGAAAGAGGGGGGGGGGGAGAGTTGAGTGAGGGGGCGGGGGGGGGGTTGTTGGCCAGGGAGATGGGTAAGGGGGGTGTGTGTGTGTGTGTGTGTGTGTGAGAGTGAGAGAGTGAGAGAGAGAGAGAGCGAGCTTGGTGGATTTGAGAGTGAAGGGTTGCGGGTTGTTGGCCAGGGACAGGGGTAGGGGTGTGTGAGAGGGGTGACAGGTTGTTGGCTGGATGGGGTTGAGAGTGAGGTTGTGGGGGGTGGGTTGCAGGTTTTTGACCGGGGATGTGAGTGACGTGGCCGGGGGTTGCGGGTTGCTGGTAAGCGTGTGTGAGTGAGGGGGAGGGGCTGTGGGATTGCAGGTGGTTGGCCAGGGAGACAGGCGGTTGCGGGTTGTTGGCTGGTCAGAGTTGAGTGCGAGGTTCGGGGGTTTGCGGGTTGTTAGCCAGGGATGTGAGTGAGGTGGCCGGGGGGTTGCTGGTTGGTGGCTGGGCACAGGGGTTGATCTTCTTGCCAGCAAGTTACGGGCGTGTGGATTGGATAAATGGAGTAAGGTGGGTAGAAAGCTGGCCAGACTGTTGGGCCCAACGGGTCGTGATCAGCGGCTCCATGTCAGGTTGGCGGGCGGTTTCTAGCGAGTGCCCCAAGGATCGGTTCTAGGACCGGTTTTGTTCAACATCTTTACGAATGACCTGGATGAGGGGCTGGATTGCACCCTCAGCAAGTTCACAGATGACACTAAGCCGGGGGAGAGGTAGATACGCTGGAGGGCCGGGATCGGGTGCAGAGCGACCTGGACACATTGGACGGTCGGGCCAAAAGAAATGGGATGAGGTTCAACAAGGACAAGTGCAGAGTCTGCCCTTGGGACGGAAGGACCCCAAGCATTGGTACAGGCTGGGGACCGACCGGCTAAGTCCTTGTAGCCAAGAAGGCTAATGGCATATTAGGTTGCATTAAGAGGAGCATTGCCAGTAGATCCAGAGATGTCATTATTCCCCTTTATCCGGCTCTGGTGAGGCCACATCTGGAGTACTGTGTCCAGTTCTGGGCCCCCCGCTACAGAAGGGATGTGGACGCATTGGAGAGGGTCCAGCGGAGGGCAACCAAAATGATTCGGGGGCTGAACCTACGAGGGGAGACTGAGGGATTTGGGTTTGTTCAGTCTGCGGAAGAGAAGAGTGAGGGGGGATTTGAGAGCAGCCTTCAACTCCCTGAAGGGAGGTTTCAAAGAGGCTGGAGAGAGGCTGTTCTCAGTGGTAGCAGGTGGCAGGACAAGGAGCAATGGGCTCAAGTTGCTGCGGGAGAGGCCTAGGTTGGATATTAGGAAAAACTATTTCAGTAGGAGGGCAGTGAAGCGCTGGGACGGGTTCCCTAGGGAAGTAGTGGAGTCTCCATCCCTAGAGGTGTTTAAGTCCTGGCTTGACAAGGCCCTGGCTGGGTTGACTGAGTTGGGACGGTCCTGCCTCGGGCGTTACCTACCAGCCCTGTGCTCTTGGGAGCCAGGGAGTGACAGTCATGGAAAACCATCCCCCCCCTTCCCATAGGCCTTTGCTAGATTCAGACAAAGCAAGGAAAAGGCCGGGGAAGACACCTCAACTAATTAAGGAAACACCCCAGCTCATCTGCATTGAAGGGAGAACTCATTAGCATACAGAATGGAGAGCCGCTCTTCCAAGGCAGGAACCGCAGTGAACTCTGGGATACTGAGAGCAGAGACGCACGGCCTGATGGGAAATCTCTGCTCCAGATGCTAATGAACCCAGGCCAGCTCGCCCCCAAACTAGTCATGATCAGACCAGTCCTAGTACCGATCCTATTGACATCGAAAATACTGACACTGCCTAGTTGCAGTGCGAGCTCCTTCAAGGGACATTCCCCATCACCAGGGGTGATCAGTGTCTATTGTCTCGCCTCCTTCTCTGTGAACTATTGTCCTGTCCTATCAAAACTCCCCTCCTTGCCCCAAGAAAAACTGTTCTGATTCCTGGATTTAAACGGCATCAGTTCCATTGAGACGTCTTCATCTCCTGTCTGATCGTGCTGGGGGCTCTGTTCTGCTCGTCTCCTGCCCTCAGATCCCCGGCTCACATCTGGGAATCACGATCAGTGCAAGCTGCATGGATTGGTGAGAGGTCTCTCTCTCTCTCCCCCATCTGCTACCTCTCTAAGCACAGCCGCCTGCCCCTGCCCCGTGTAAACTGTTCTCTGGTTCCCTCACGTTTGTAATCAGTTCCCGTTTCGATTGAATAGTGTATCTGTGTGAGATCTATTCACTACTCAGACATAAATCCCGTTCATTGTTAAGCTGGCAGCTTCTCTCTTCCTTTCTCTCTCGCTCACTCTTCCTCCAGGGGGGTTGTTTTGGCTCCCCCATTCGCTCTGCAACAACGCTCTTCGTACCCAGCTCCAGATCCCTGCAGTGCCCCAAGTCCTGCGGGGTTTGCTCATCGTGTGGTTACCAGTGAATGAGGGTGGGGTGAGAGTGGGGATGGGGGTGCTGAACCTGGGGCCGTATGAGGATGGCAGCTGAAAGTGCTGTTTAATCCAGCCCACGGAGTCCAGAGGCACATGAGGGTGCAGTGTGGCATTGCTGTGAACCCAGCCGGCTGAGTCCAGGGACATATGAGGGGGGTCGGCGTGTGAGTGCCGATTCCCCAGTCGTCTCAGACTGCTCCGTTAGTGGGGTGAGTGTCTGGGTGTGTCACTAGGTGGGAAGAACCCGCCCTGAGGAACCTAGTTCCTGCAGGAGAGCTCCAGCGGGAGGGGAATTGGCAGCAGGGAGAATTCAGCTCCACACGAGAGCACAAGTCGCACAAGCAGCACACGGATAGAATTGTGAACCTCCCCAGTCCCACAAGAGTAACCCTGATCAATGAGCATACCCCAGAGTATTGGGCACATCTGGTACCAAATTGGGGGAGAATGTGGGCAGCACGTGCTCCTGATCATGGGGCACTTTTTGAGTAGTTGCTGCAGAGTGGGGAAACTGAGGCACAAGCCTGCGCCAGGTTTTTTTCCCCTCTTTTCTTTCCCTTTTTGTGAGCTCCTTCTGTCATTCACATAGACTACTTGGTAAAGTTCGGAGTAGTTGCTGCAGAGTGGGGAAACTGAGGAAGAGGCCTGAGTCAGTTTTTCTTCTTCTGTCTTTCTTGGGGTTTTTTTTAGCCTTTTTTTTTTTTGAGCTCCTTCTATCATTCACATAGAATACTTGATAAAGTTCTGAACTGTGCGTGGAATGATTGTAGAACTGGGCATTTAGGAATGAATGTGGTAACGGTTCTGAATTGTGCTTGGAATTATTGTGGGACTGCAACTTTAATGAATGTGGTAACGGCTCTGAATTGTGCTTGGAATTCTTGTGGGACTGCAACTTTAATGAATGTGGTAACAGCTCTGAATTGTGCTTGGAATTCTTGTGCGACTGTGCAACTGAAAGTTACATATCGGGCTTGACAGTAAATGTTTTGGAGTTCTATTGACTGCAGGTAACGCTCACTAGTGAAATAAGGACAGCAGAGATGTCCGAGAGAACCCCTTGGGCTGCTCGCTTGAGACAGGAGAGAAGCAAGAGGGTAGAGAGATGGGTAATGAAGAAGGGGAAATGTCCCTGGGAAAGAGGCTGCATTAAGGGGGAGGGTCCCCTGCGTGAAGCAAGTTGGAGCTGTGACCAATCCTGCACAACCAGTAAGCCGCGCGGTCTTGCAAAAGATGCAGCTGCTGCATGGGCATCGCTTTATGCAGGTCTGGACGTGGCCGAAACGGGGAAGGGGAGGCAGGCGCTGGAGCTGGAGCAAGAGCAGTTACAGCAGCGTTTGGACAAGTGTGAGACTGGTGGCTGTGAGTGTAGAGCAGACAAGCTGAAAATGGCGACTTGACTTAGAACTAGGCAGGAGGAAAGGGACAGGGCCGACGTGAAAGTAGAAAGAATTCTATTGGGAGAGGACGATGAATGATACTGTAATAATTGAATAAGTGGAAGGAATCCTGTTTGTCTCTGCACAGGAAAGAGTGGATTATGTTTGTAGGTCTGCAGATCAGGATGAAGCCAGGTGTGCCTGGGATAACAGGAAAAGGAACATTACGCAGACAGTAATTGAGGTAACCGGGGAGATATGGCCAGGAGAGTGCTGTGGAAATGAAGATACTGGACTAGTCTCATACGATCATGTGAGTTTTGCCTCCTTTTTGGATGGTGTGAATTTGGCTTTCTTTCGTGTGTATCAATCAAGGCTTTGAGCCTGGTAGGGCACTCCCATTTTCTGGGTGTATAAACAGAGCGGTCGGACAAATCTGCGAGTCCCGTGTCCGACGTTGACAATTTGGAGGTCCCACCGAGATGGCAACCGTCTTCGCTGAGGCTGCGTGATCCCCGACCGTCTTGCCGGACGACCGTGGCAGCCGGCACCTGGGCGTTTGGCCCGAGCGGTCCTCCGCCAGCACGGACAGGGGCACGACCACAGCAAAGTCTACGCCATCGAACCTGTTGGTTCCCGCTCCCTTCTGGTAGGGATCCTGGGGTCTAACATAAGGACTCTGATCAGGTAATTATTTCTATGTTTTGTCCGGACTGAGGACTGTCTTGTCTCTGTGTCTATCCGTCCTCCCCGTGGTGTGAGTGAGTCTGGGAGCCATCCCTGTCCGGGGACTGGCCGACCAAGGGCTCCTGTCCCCACGGTCTGTGTGACTGGAATCTGCACAATCGCAGCCGCACCGCGCCTCGGATGAAATCCTTGGAGCGAACGCAAGGGCGATTGAGGCAGTAGCCGGCGGGCTCCTTTTGTGTGTTGCACCGGGCACCGCTCTGACGAACCCGAATTTCCTCCTGGTGTGATCGGTGTGTGTGAAGTCCTCCTGTAGGGGTAACCGGCCGTGTCAGGGGGGCCGTTCGCTAAAGGGATCCCGGCTCATTTTAGAAAGGGACCGGACTCTTGTGAATTCCTGGAGACACGGTCTAGGTTCAGCCTAGGGGATCCCAAATCGCAGGGGCCGCTGTTAGGATCCTGGGACAAAGCCCGAGCGGACGTCTTAAAAGACAAACTTCCCCTCCCCCAAACTCAATTGGCTAGAGGGCAGGTCGATTGCTTCCTGCGGTGGTGGGAAGAGGCAAATCGTAGCTGGACCGAATCGAAGCTCGCCTCCCGTAAAAAGGCCCTATTGGATGGAGCTTATCTCACCATTCAAGGTCCCCCAGCCCTGCAAAGAACCCCTCCACGTTTGAACCACAAAGATTCCCCTTTCGAGACTCCCAATTTAATGATCTCACCGTCACCCTGTTGCCTCTTCCCTCCGCTTTCGGGAGAAAACCCCCCGATGGAAGGTGGGAAAGGGCCTACGGCCGACCCGTTCCGGCACCTCTCTAAGAATAGCCTCCCGCCCCGTGTCAACTGTTCTCTGGTTCCCTCACGTTTGTAATCAGTTCCCGTTTCGATTGAATAGTGTATCTGTGTGAGATCTATTCACTACTCAGACATAAATCCCGTTCATTGTTAAGCTGGCTGCTTCTCTCTTCCTTTCTCTCTCGCTCACTCTTCCTCCAGGGAAAGGCTCCCCCATTTGCTCTGCAACAACGCTCCTCGTACCCAGCTCCAGATCCCTGCAGTGCCCCAAGTCCTGCGGGGTTTGCTCATCGTGTGGTTACCAGTGAATGAGGGTGGGGTGAGAGTGGGGATGGGGGGTGCTGAACCTGGGGCCGTATGAGGATGGCAGCTGAAAGTGCTGTTTAATCCAGCCCACGGAGTCCAGAGGCACATGAGGGTGCAGTGTGGCATTGCTGTGAACCCAGCCGGCTGAGTCCAGGGACATATGAGGGGGTCGGCGTGTGAGTGCCGATTCCCCAGTCGTCTCAGACTGCTCCGTTAGTGGGGTGAGTGTCTGGGTGTGTCACTAGGTGGGAAGAACCCGCCCGGAGGAACCTAGTTCCTGCAGGAGAGCTCCAGCGGGAGGGGAATTGGCAGCAGGGAGAATTCAGCTCCACACGAGAGCACAAGTCGCACAAGCAGCACACGGATAGAATTGTGAACCTCCCCAGTCCCACAAGAGTAACCCTGATCAATGAGCATACCCCAGAGTATTGCGCACATCTGGTAACAAATTGGGGGAGAAAGTGGGCAGCACGTGCTGCTGATCACAGGGTACTTGTTGAGTAGTTGCTGCAGAGTGGGGAAACTGAGGCACAAGCCTGAGCCAGGTCTTTTTCCTCTTTTCTTTTCTTTTTTTTCTTTTTTTTTTGCCTTTTAATGAGCTCCTTTTGTCATTTCTATAGACTACTTGGTAAAGTTCTGAGTAGTTGCTCCACAGTGGGGAAACTGAGGCAGAGGCCTGAGTCAGTTTTTCTTCTTCTGTCTTTCTTTCTTTTCTTTAAGTCTTCTTGGGTTTTTTTGAGCTCCTTCTGTCACTCACATAGAATACTTGATAAAGTTCTGAACTGTGCGTGGAATGATTGTAGAACTGGGCATTTAGGAATGAATGTGGTAACGGTTCTGAATTGTGCTTGGAATTATTGTAGGACTGCAATTTGAATGAATGTGGTAACAGTTCTGAATTCATAGAATCGCAGAATACTAGGACTGGAAGGGACCTCGAGAGGTCATCTGTCCCCATGGCAGGACCAAATACTGTCTAGACCATCCCTGATAGACATTTATCCGACCTACTCTTAAATATCCCCGGAGATGGGGATTTCACAACCTCCCTGGGCAATTTATTCCAGTGTTTGACCACCCTGACAGGTAGGAACTTTTTCCTAATGTCCAACCTCAACCTCCCTTGCTGCAGTTTAAGCCCATTGCTGCTTGTTCTGTCCTCAGAGGCCAAGAGGAACAAGCTTTCTCCCTCCTCCTTGTGACGCACTTTTCGATACCTGAAAACGGCTCTCATGTCCCTTCTCAGTCTTCTCTTTTCCAAACTAAACAAACCTAATTCGTTCAGCCTTCCCTCATAGGTCATGTTCTCTAGACCTTTCATCATTCTTGTTGCTCTTCTCTGGACCATCTCCAATTTCTCAACCTCTTTCTTGAAATGCGGTGCCCAGAACCGGACACAAGACTCCAACGGAGGCCTAACCAGCACAGAGTAGAGCGGAAGAATGACTTCTCGTGTCTGGCTCACAACACACCTGTTAATGCCTCCTAGAATCATGTTTGGTTTTTTGCAACAGCATCACACTGCTGACTCATATTTAGCTTGTGCTCCGCTATAAACCCTAGATCCCTTTCTGCCGTACTCCTTCCCAGACAGTAGCTTCCCATTCTGTGTGTGTGACACTGATTGTTCCTTCCTAAGTGCAGCATTTTACATTGGTCTTTATTAAACTTCATCCTGTTTACCTCAGACCAAGCAAGCAAGAATTGTGCTTGGAATTATTGTCGAGGTGTTCAATTAGACATTAAGGTGGTAAAAGTTCTGAATTGTGCTTGGAATGACTTGTAGAACTGGGCATTTAGGAATGAATGTGGTAGCGGTTCTGAATTGTGCTTGGAATTACTGTGGGACTGTGCAACTGAAAGTTACATATCGGGCTTGACAGTAAATGTTTTGGAGTTCTATTGACTGCAGGTAACGCTCACTAGTGAAATAAGGACAGCAGAGATGTCCGAGAGAACCCCTTGGGCTGCTCGCTTGAGACAGGAGAGAAGCAAGAGGGTAGAGAGATGGGTAATGAAGAAGGGGAAATGTCCCTGGGAAAGAGGGTGCATTAAGGGGGAGGGTCCCCTGCGTGAAGCAAGTTGGAGCTGTGACCAATCCTGCACAACCAGTAAGCCGCGCGGTCGTGCAAAAGATGCAGCTGCTGCATGGGCATCGCTTTACGCAGGTCTGGACGTGGCCGAAACGGGAAAGGGGAGGGAGGCAGGCGCTGGAGCTGGAGCAAGAGCAGTTACAGCAGCGTTTGGACAAGTGTGAGACTGGTGGGTGTGAGTGTAGAGCAGACAAGCTGAAAATGGCGACTTGACTTAGAACTAGGCAGGAGGAAAGGGACGGGGCCGAGATGGCCGCAGAGCGGTACAGAAAAGAGTCGTCTCGCACTAAAATGTTGGCGGAGGAAGCAGGAGCAGCAACTGGCTTCCTAGCAGATGACAACAAGGCAGCAGCCGGCCACCAGAAGCGTGAGGCAGAGGTCAGTAAGCTACGTGCCCAATTTAGTGGCCATAAGGGGGTGGTAGCAGCTGTAAGGTGGAGAGAGGACCGTGATTGGGAACCCCTGCAACAATAGAAATACCCCCCCGATACTGAACCCCAAAGCCCATTTAACAATGTTGCCCCTGTTTCCGCAAGGGGGTTAAACACGCAGTTGCAGGAGCCGATCTTCCCACAACAGAGCTAGTCACCGATGTAACACGGTGGTCTCCTAGCCGGGCCAGGGCTATTGCCGACAGGCTGGGACCACCGAACGGTGACATGGCTGTCTCCCCTCTGCCGACAGCACGGACCGTACCCCAATCGGCTCAGTTATGTGCGTCTCCTGGCAATGCAGATGCTCTGGGCATAGGTTCGTGGGAGCGGACTGTCCCCGGGCCCTGGGAATGGCTCTCCAAATATTACTGCCTGCTTCTTCCCTTAAAAAACTCTCTATTCCGGAAGAGCAGGAACCCGGAGAGGTCCCCGTAGCCTTACCTAATTCGCAAGAAGCTGCCGGCAGCCACTTTTGCACAAAAACCTGCCACCTGTCCACACTGGCCGCAAGTATTTGGGGAAGAGCAGACGTAACGTACAAAATCAGGGCTTCTTGCGCAGAGACTCTGAGGCTCCCGCTCGGGGATAAGTCCTCTTGCGCAAGAGGCCAGTGTAGACAGGCAACATCGATTTCTTGCGCAAGAAAGCCCGATGGCTAAAACGGACAGCGGAGCTTCCTTGCGCGAGAGAGCGTCTGCGCCGGCCCGGGTGCTTTTGCGCAAAGGGACGTGCCAGTGTAGACGCTCTCTTGCGCTAGTACTTTAACGGAAAAACTCTTCCGTTAAAAGTATTTGGGCAAAACCGTGGCAGTGTAGACGCAGCCTCCGAGTCCTCGGTGGATCTCGGGAGCAGGGCCGGATTAAGGAAGTGCGGGGCTAGCCGGGCAGCTGCCCGGGGCACCTGACGGCAGCCGTGCGGGGCGCAGGAACGGCTCGAGCCGGCCACCACAAAACAGGCTCGGCTCAGCGAGTGCGGGGGAGAAATCCCGGACGCGCCCGTGGGGCAGGACGGTCCCTTGCCAGCAGACAGACTAGCGGGGGCGAACAGAAAGCTGTGCTCGGGAGGGAATGACAGGGAGCGATCTGGAGACACTTGGGGGACTCACACAAGGGGGCATGAGAAAAATCCCTCCGAGGAAGCACACTGCTACAACGGGGCTGACGCCTCGGTCAACGCTGCTGCTGTCAGCGGCCGTAGCAAAGACACAGCCCGGGTGGAACCAATAGATTGTTGGCCACGGATGGGAGTGAGTTACTGGGGGAGAGGGGGCTTCCGGGTTGTTGGCCAGGGACGGAGACGGGTAGGGGAGTGAGTGCGTCCTGGATGGGGTTGAGGGGGCAGCGGCCTAGGAGGCGGGGGGGGGGGGGGGAGGGGGGTGCGGTGACACAGAGTGACGTGCTGGCTGTCCTCCCACAGGGAAAAACATTTTTCTCAAGATCAAGCTTTGTGTTGAGACTTTGTTGTTGTTTTTTTGGGGGAATAGACGGATGTGCTGTTTTTGTAACTACAGGAAAAATGCTGAGGGGGGTGTGTGTGTGTGTGTGTGTGTGTCATACAATGCACAACAACGCTGGCAAGAAGGCAACCACAGAAAGACAAACCTAAAACACGCTATTTGTTGCGACAGTTGATTTGGTTTTTTAGTGGGTACAATAATTTTTCGAAAAGAGGAAAAAGAACATTTCTTGCGGGGTGTCAGATTCTTGCTTCAACTCACGTACGGACAGACAGATATTCCTTTGGGGTTTGCTTTTGCAGCCAGGCCGGGTTCCGACGGCTTTTGCTTTTCAAGGGTTTAGGGCGAGCTCTGGTCTTGTCGAATCGCTTGAAGAGGCGGCGTATTTTAGGCTTTTAGTTCATAGAGGAGATTAGGCTTGTTACATTTTAAAATAGGTATTACTAGTTGCGAAGAAGGTTTATTTCCGTCACGAGGCGCGTGTTTTCAGACTTTAGCACGCTTAAAGGGTTTCCCTAAAAGACATGAATGTCTATTCTGAACATGGACGGTACCGGTCAATAGCAATACGCACGTGACATTTCTGTTTCTATCCACGGGCGTTAAAGCGTGGCGTTCTATTGTTCGTTTCGTGGAGCTAATATACTTTGGAGGCCAAGGCGTTGCTGATCTTTTTGGAGAAACGTTTGGGAACATTTTATTTATTCGGGACTTGGCCGACCCAGAAGGTAGGCACGTTACGCCTATAAGGAGATATTTTGTATTTCTTTTTAGATTGCCGCAGTCTGCATATACTTTATTTCAGGTTAAAAAAAAAATTCGGTTTCTTGTAATTGTAGGTCATTTGAGCGGGTATATTTACTAGTCGCGGCTTTTTTGTGTGGCGAGCTGAGCGATGTGTATTAATGGGCACTTTTTGGCTCATAATAGATTGGAAGACATTAGCACCTTAGCCATTTTGTTTAAAAAAAAAAGGGGGGGGGGGGGGAAATTCATCATTTTGTAGCGTTTTGATGACGTTTCATTAAGTGTCCGGAAAATAGTAGAACCGGAAGGGACTGTGAGAGGTCATCTGATCCAGTCGAGCACCCCCCAGACGGTCCCCCCCCCCCCAACCTGCTCTTCAGCACCGGCGGAGATGGCGATTCCACTCCACCACCTCCCCGGGCAAAGTATTCCAGTGTTTCACCACCCGGACAGGTAGGAACTTTTCCCCAATGTCTAACCTCAACCTCCCTCACTGCAGTTTCAGCTTCTTGTGCTGTCCTCAGAGTCCGAGGAGAACCTCCCCCTTCCCCCCCCCCCCCCCCTCCCCCTCTTCCTTGTGACACACTTTTAGGTATCTGACAACTGCTATCCTGTACCCCCCCGCCCCTTGGTCTTCCCCCATAGCTCAGGTTCTCTCGACCTCCCCTGTTCTCGTTGCTCTTCTTGGGGCCTTCTCCACATGGTTCCTGCAAAGCGAGCCTGACAGGCGCAGAGCGAAAGCAGGGAAGAAAGACCTTCTGGCGTCTGGCTCACAACAGCGGTGGGACCGTGTCCCCAACTCTTCGTGTCACATTGTTGGCTCCTGTTTAGCTTGCCCTCCATCTCTTCCTAGACCGTCGCTGCCCGTGTGTGTGAATCTGGCCCCTCCACCCTGTTGCATCCCCCCCCAGAGAAACACATTCCACCCGAAAGGGTGGAGGAGAGGCTGTTTCTTGCCATCCCCTCTCCCTTTGGTAAGCAGTGGGAGCCATGTTGAGAAACCACCAAGTCCAGCCCAAATCCTGAGTGGGGGCTCATCTTGTTCCCTCCCTGTGACCCAGAGAGACAGACCCTCCCCCCTCATAGCCACCAATCCCTGGGGCTGGTTTTTGAGCCCCATTAAAATGCTGGGCTCGCGCAGCGGCGAGGAGTTCCGCAGGTCGCCTGAGCACCGGGGGGGGGCCGCTGCTCTCCTTCTCCAGGACGCGACGCGAGTCCAGGCTCCGCCCCGTGACGCAGCGCGCAAGGACGTCGTCGGCGTCATCGTCCCGGGCGGGCGGGGCCGGCGGCGCATGCGCAGTCGCGCGGCCCGCAGCCAATGGGCGGCCGGGGGCGGGGATAAAGGCGCCAGCGGCTCACGCGCGGGGAGCGGCGGTGGCTGCTGCCTCCGGAGCAGGGAGAAGCCGGAGCGGCCCCGTCCGGAGCGACCGACCCGCCCGCAGCCCCCGGAGACCGGAGCCGCCCGGCGGCCTCCCCGCAGGAAGGTGGGTTCGGACCGGCCCGAGGCGCGCGCCCATCCCAGCCCCGGGTGCAGGCAGATTAAGCAACGGGGGGGGGGGGGGGGAAGGAAGGGAATCTGTCCGGGGCTCTGCAGTGCCTGCGCTAGCGCTTCACTCAGAGCCGGGAGCGCTGGAACCGGGCTCCTCGAAACAGCCGCAAACAAGGGTCCCTCCCGCACTGTATTGAGACACCCCCGCCCCGTCCAGCTCCACGGGGAGGGGGAGAGGAGCTGCCACCAGACCGGGGACTGCAGCTCCAGCCAGCTCTGTATGCACAATTACAATCGTCTTATGGCCTAAACAGCGTGTTTGCTCCTGGAGACTGACTGACTCCAAACTGAGTGATTGGGTAAGTGTAAAGTAATGGGGCAAGGCGGCTGTGACAAATAGACACTCAATCTGTCTGAGAGTGAGTCATCTGAGAGAGCGTGTCTATCTATGAGAGAGAGTCTATCTCTCTGTCTATGAGAGAGAGATTCTATCTGAGAGAGTGTCTATCTCTCTGTCTATGAGAGAGAGTGTCTATCTGAGAGAGTGTCTATCTCTCTGTCTATGAGTGAGAGTGTCTATCTGAGAGAGTGTCTATCTGAGAGTGTCTATCTCTCTATCTATGAGTGTGTCTATCTGAGAGAGAGAGTCTATCTCTATCTATGAGTGTCTATGAGAGAGAGTGTCTATCTGAGAGAGAGTCTATGAGTGAGTGTCTATGAGAGAGAGTGTCTATCTGAGAGAGAGTCTATGAGTGAGTCTGTCTATGAGAGAGAGTGTCTATCTCTCTATCTATGAGTGTGTCCATCTGAGAGAGAGTGTCTATCTCTATCTATGAGAGTGTCTATCTGAGAGAGAGTGTCTATGAGAGAGTCTGTCTATCTCTCTGTCTATGAGTGTGTCTATCTATGAGAGAGAGAGTCTATCTCTCTGTCTATGAGTGTGTCTATCTGAGAGAGAGTCTATATCTGTCTATGAGAGAGAGTGTGTGTCTATCTCTATCTATGAGAGAGTCTATCTCTCTGTCTATGAGTGTGTCTATCTGAGAGAGAGTCTATATCTGTCTATGAGAGAGAGTGTGTGTCTATCTCTATCTATGAGAGAGTCTATCTCTCTGTCTATGAGTGTCTATCTCTATCTGAGAGAGTGTATCTGTATCTATGAGAGTGTCTATCTCTGTCTATGAGAGAGAGAGTCTATCTCTCTATCTATGAGTGTGTCTATCTCTATCTATGAGAGAGTGTATCTGTGTCTATGAGAGAGAGTGTATCTGTGTCTATGAGTGAGTCTATCTGAGAGAGAGAGTCTATCTATGAGTGTCTATCTGAGAGAGAGAGTCTATCTCTATCTATGAGTGTCTATGAGAGAGAGTGTCTATGAGTGAGTCTGTCTATGAGAGAGAGTGTCTATCTCTCTGTCTATGAGTGTGTCTATCTATGAGAGAGAGTGTCTATGAGAGTGTCTATCTCTCTGTCTATGAGAGAGAGTGTATCTCTATCTATGAGAGTGTCTATCTCTCTGTCTGAGTGAGTCTATCTGAGAGAGAGAGTCTATCTCTCTGTCTATGAGTGTGTATCTCTATCTATGAGTGTCTATGAGAGAGAGTGTCTATCTGAGAGTGAGTCTATCTATGAGAGAGAGTGAGTCTATCTATGAGAGAGAGTGTCTATCTGAGAGAGAGAGTGTCTATCTCTCTGTCTATGAGTGTGTGTCTATGAGTGAGTCTATCTGAGAGAGAGTCTATCTATGAGAGAGAGTGTCTATCTGAGAGAGAGAGTCTATCTCTCTGTCTATGAGTGAGTCTATCTATGAGAGAGAGAGTCTATCTGAGAGAGAGAGTGTCTATCTCTCTGTCTATGAGTGTCTATGAGAGAGAGTGTCTATCTCTATCTATGAGAGTGTGTCTATGAGTGAGTCTGTCTATGAGAGAGAGTGTCTATCTCTATCTATGAGAGAGAGAGTCTATCTGAGAGAGTGTCTATCTCTCTGTCTATGAGTGAGTCTATCTGAGAGAGAGTCTATATCTGTCTATGAGAGAGAGTGTCTATGAGAGAGAGTGTGTGTCTATCTCTATCTATGAGAGAGTCTATCTCTCTGTCTATGAGTGTCTATCTCTATCTGAGAGAGTGTATCTGTATCTATGAGAGTGTCTATCTCTGTCTATGAGAGAGAGAGTCTATCTCTCTATCTATGAGTGTGTCTATCTCTATCTATGAGAGAGTGTATCTGTGTCTATGAGAGAGAGTGTATCTGTGTCTATGAGTGAGTCTATCTGAGAGAGAGAGTCTATCTATGAGAGAGAGTGTCTATCTGAGAGTGAGTCTATCTATGAGAGAGAGTGAGTCTATCTCTATCTGAGAGTGTCTATCTGAGAGAGAGTGTCTATGAGTGTGTCTATCTGAGAGAGAGTCTATCTATGAGAGAGAGTGTCTATCTGAGAGAGTGTCTATCTCTCTGTCTATGAGTGTGTCTATCTGAGAGAGAGAGTCTATCTCTCTCTATGAGAGTGTCTATCTCTCTGTCTATGAGAGAGAGTCTATCTGAGAGAGAGTGTATCTCTATCTATGAGAGAGAGAGTCTATCTGAGAGAGTGTCTATCTCTCTGTCTATGAGTGTGTCTATCTATGAGAGAGAGAGTCTATCTCTCTGTCTATGAGTGTGTCTATCTATGAGAGAGAGAGTCTATCTGAGAGAGTGTCTATCTCTATCTATGAGAGAGAGAGTCTATCTGAGAGAGTGTCTATCTCTCTGTCTATGAGTGAGTCTATCTGAGAGAGAGTCTATCTATGAGAGAGAGTGTCTATCTGAGAGAGTGTCTATCTCTCTGTCTATGAGTGTGTCTATCTATGAGAGAGTCTATCTCTCTGTCTATGAGAGAGAGTGTATCTCTATCTATGAGAGTGTCTATCTCTCTGTCTGAGAGAGTCTATCTGAGAGAGAGAGTCTATCTCTGTCTATGAGTGTCTATGAGAGAGAGTGTCTATCTGAGAGTGAGTCTATCTCTATCTGAGAGTGTCTATCTCTCTGTCTATGAGTGTCTATGAGAGAGAGTGTCTATCTCTATCTATGAGAGTGTGTCTATGAGAGAGAGTGTCTATGAGTGAGTCTGTCTATGAGAGAGAGTGTCTATCTCTATCTATGAGTGTGTCTATCTGAGAGAGAGTGTCTATGAGTGTGTCTATCTGAGAGAGAGTCTATCTATGAGAGAGAGTGTCTATCTATGAGAGAGAGTCTATCTGAGAGAGAGTGTATCTCTATCTATCTCTATCTGAGAGTGTGTCTATCTGAGAGAGTGTCTATCTCTCTGTCTATGAGTGTGTCTATCTGAGAGAGAGAGTCTATCTCTCTGTCTATGAGTGTGTCTATCTATGAGAGAGAGAGTCTATCTGAGAGAGTGTCTATCTCTATCTATGAGTGTGTCTATCTGAGAGAGAGTCTATCTCTCTGTCTATGAGTGAGTCTATCTGAGAGAGAGTCTATCTCTCTGTCTATGAGAGAGAGAGTCTATCTCTCTGTCTATGAGTGTGTCTATCTGAGAGAGTCTATCTCTATCTATGAGAGAGAGTGTCTATCTGAGAGAGAGTCTATCTCTCTGTCTATGAGTGTGTCTATCTGAGAGAGTCTATCTCTATCTATGAGAGAGAGTGTCTATCTGAGAGAGAGTCTATCTCTATCTATGAGTGTCTGTCTGAGAGAGAGTCTATCTCTCTGTCTATGAGTGTGTCTATCTGAGAGAGAGAGTCTATCTCTCTGTCTATGAGAGAGTGTATCTGAGAGAGAGTCTATCTATGAGTGTCTATCTGAGAGAGAGTCTATCTCTCTGTCTATGAGAGAGAGTGTCTATCTGAGAGAGAGTCTATCTATGAGTGTCTATCTGAGAGAGAGTCTATCTCTCTGTCTATGAGAGAGAGTGTCTATCTGAGAGAGAGTCTATCTATGAGTGTCTATCTGAGAGAGAGTGTCTATCTGAGAGAGAGTCTATCTATGAGTGTCTATCTGAGAGAGAGTCTATCTCTCTGTCTATGAGTGTGTCTATCTGAGAGAGAGTCTATCTCTCTGTCTATGAGAGAGAGTGTCTATCTGAGAGAGTCTATCTCTCTGTCTATGAGTGTGTCTATCTGAGAGAGTCTATCTCTATCTATGAGTGTCTATCTGAGAGAGAGTGTCTATGAGAGAGAGTGTGTGTCTATCTCTATCTATGAGAGAGTCTCTCTCTCTGTCTATGAGTGTCTATCTCTATCTATGAGAGAGTGTATCTGTGTCTATGAGAGAGAGTCTATCTCTATCTATGAGTGTGTGTCTATGAGAGAGAGTCTATCTCTCTGTCTATGAGTGAGTCTATCTGAGAGAGAGAGTCTATCTCTCTATCTATGAGTGTGTCTATCTGAGAGAGAGAGTCTATCTCTATCTATGAGTGTCTATGAGAGAGAGTGTCTATCTGAGAGTGAGTCTATCTATGAGAGAGAGTGAGTCTATCTCTATCTGAGAGTGTCTATCTCTCTGTCTATGAGAGAGTGTCTATGAGTGAGTCTATCTGAGAGAGTGTCTATCTGAGAGAGAGTCTATGAGTGAGTCTGTCTATGAGAGAGAGTGTCTATCTCTCTGTCTATGAGTGTGTCCATCTGAGAGTGTGTCTATCTCTCTGTCTATGAGTGTGTCTATCTATGAGAGAGAGTGTCTATCTGAGAGAGAGTCTATCTCTATCTATGAGAGAGAGAGTCTATCTGAGAGAGAGTCTATCTCTATCTGAGAGAGTGTCTATCTCTATCTATGAGAGAGAGAGTCTATCTCTCTGTCTATGAGTGTGTCTATCTCTATCTGAGAGAGTGTCTATCTCTATCTATGAGAGTGTGTGTCTATGAGAGAGAGTCTATCTCTCTGTCTATGAGTGTGTCTATCTATGAGAGAGAGAGTCTATCTGAGAGAGTCTATCTCTATCTATGAGTGTCTATCTGAGAGAGAGTCTATATCTGTCTATGAGAGAGAGTGTCTATGAGAGAGAGTGTGTGTCTCTGTCTATGAGTGTCTATCTGAGAGAGTGTCTATCTCTATCTATGAGAGAGTGTATCTGTGTCTATGAGAGAGAGTGTATCTCTATCTATGAGTGTGAGTGTCTATCTCTCTGTCTATGAGTGTGTCTATCTGAGAGAGTGTCTATCTGAGAGAGTCTATCTCTATCTATGAGTGTCTATCTGAGAGAGAGTCTATATCTGTCTATGAGAGAGAGTGTCTATCTCTATCTATGAGTGTCTATCTCTATCTATGAGAGAGTCTATCTCTATCTGAGAGAGTGTCTATCTCTATCTATGAGAGAGTGTATCTCTATCTATGAGTGTGTGTCTATGAGTGTGTCTATCTGAGAGAGAGTCTATCTATGAGAGAGAGTGTCTATCTGAGAGAGAGAGTCTATCTCTCTCTATGAGAGAGAGTCTATCTGAGAGAGAGTGTATCTCTATCTATGAGTGTCTATCTCTATCTGAGAGTGTGTCTATCTGAGAGAGAGAGTCTATCTCTCTGTCTATGAGTGTGTCTATCTATGAGAGAGAGAGTCTATCTGAGAGAGTGTCTATCTCTCTATCTATGAGTGTGTCTATCTGAGAGAGAGAGTGTCTATCTCTCTGTCTATGAGTGAGTCTATCTGAGAGAGAGAGTCTATCTCTCTCTATGAGAGTGTCTATCTCTCTGTCTATGAGAGAGAGTCTATCTGAGAGAGAGTGTATCTCTATCTATGAGTGTCTATCTCTATCTGAGAGTGTGTCTATCTATGAGAGAGAGAGTCTATCTCTCTGTCTATGAGTGTGTCTATCTATGAGAGAGAGAGTCTATCTGAGAGAGTGTCTATCTCTATCTATGAGTGTGTCTATCTGAGAGAGAGTCTATCTCTCTGTCTATGAGTGTGTCTATCTGAGAGAGAGAGTGTCTATCTCTCTGTCTATGAGTGAGTCTATCTGAGAGAGAGTCTATCTATGAGAGAGAGTGTCTATCTGAGAGAGAGAGTCTATCTCTCTGTCTATGAGTGAGTCTATCTGAGAGAGAGAGTCTATCTCTATCTATGAGAGAGAGAGTGTCTATCTCTCTGTCTATGAGTGTGTCTATCTGAGAGAGAGAGTCTATCTCTCTGTCTATGAGTGTGTCTATCTATGAGAGAGAGAGTCTATCTCTCTGTCTATGAGTGTGTCTATCTATGAGAGAGAGAGTCTATCTGAGAGAGTGTCTATCTCTATCTATGAGAGAGAGAGTCTATCTGAGAGAGTGTCTATCTCTATCTATGAGAGAGAGAGAGTCTATCTCTCTATCTATGAGTGTGTCTATCTGAGAGAGAGTCTATCTCTCTGTCTATGAGAGTGTCTATCTCTATCTATGAGAGTGTGTGTCTATGAGAGAGAGTGTCTATCTCTATCTATGAGAGAGAGAGTCTATCTCTCTGTCTATGAGTGTGTCTATCTGAGAGAGAGAGTCTATCTCTCTGTCTATGAGAGAGAGAGTCTATCTGAGAGAGAGAGTCTATCTCTCTGTCTATGAGAGAGAGAGTCTATCTGAGAGAGAGAGTCTATCTCTCTGTCTATGAGAGAGAGAGTCTATCTGAGAGAGTCTATCTCTATCTATGAGAGAGAGTGTCTATCTGAGAGAGTGTCTATCTCTCTGTCTGAGTGAGTCTATCTGAGAGAGAGTGTCTATCTCTCTGTCTGAGTGAGTCTATCTGAGAGAGAGAGTCTATCTCTCTGTCTATGAGTGTGTCTATCTGAGAGAGAGTCTATCTCTCTGTCTATGAGAGAGAGTGTCTATCTGAGAGAGAGTCTATCTATGAGTGTCTATCTGAGAGAGAGTCTATCTCTCTGTCTATGAGTGTGTCTATCTGAGAGAGAGTCTATCTCTCTGTCTATGAGTGTGTCTATCTGAGAGAGAGTCTGTGTCTATGAGAGAGAGAGTCTATCTCTATCTATGAGTGTCTATGAGAGAGAGTGTCTATCTGAGAGTGAGTCTATCTATGAGAGAGAGTGAGTCTATCTCTATCTGAGAGTGTCTATCTCTCTGTCTATGAGAGAGTGTCTATGAGTGAGTCTATCTGAGAGAGTGTCTATCTCTATCTATGAGAGAGAGTGTCTATCTGAGAGAGAGTCTATGAGTGAGTCTGTCTATGAGAGAGAGTGTCTATCTCTCTGTCTATGAGTGTGTCCATCTGAGAGTGTGTGTCTATGAGAGAGTCTATCTCTCTATCTATGAGTGTGTCCATCTGAGAGTGTGTCTATCTCTCTGTCTATGAGTGTGTCTATCTGAGAGAGAGTCTGTGTCTATGAGAGAGAGAGTCTATCTCTATCTATGAGAGAGAGAGTCTATGAGAGAGAGAGTCTATCTCTATCTGAGAGAGAGTCTATCTCTATCTATGAGAGAGAGAGTCTATCTGAGAGAGAGTCTATCTCTCTGTCTATGAGTGTGTCTATCTCTATCTGAGAGAGTGTCTATCTCTATCTATGAGAGTGTGTGTCTATGAGAGAGAGTCTATCTCTCTGTCTATGAGTGTGTCTATCTGAGAGAGTCTATCTCTATCTATGAGTGTCTATCTGAGAGAGAGTCTATATCTGTCTATGAGAGAGAGTGTCTATGAGAGAGAGTGTGTGTCTCTGTCTATGAGTGTCTATCTGAGAGAGTGTCTATCTCTATCTATGAGAGAGTGTATCTGTGTCTATGAGAGAGAGTGTATCTCTATCTATGAGTGTGAGTGTCTATCTCTCTGTCTATGAGTGTGTCTATCTGAGAGAGTGTCTATCTGAGAGAGTCTATCTCTATCTATGAGTGTCTATCTGAGAGAGAGTCTATATCTGTCTATGAGAGAGAGTGTCTATCTCTATCTATGAGAGAGAGTGTCTATCTCTATCTATGAGAGAGTCTATCTCTCTGTCTATGAGTGAGTCTATCTCTATCTGAGAGAGTGTCTATCTCTATCTATGAGTGTGTGTCTATGAGAGAGAGTGTATCTCTATCTATGAGTGTCTATCTCTATCTATGAGAGAGTCTATCTCTCTGTCTATGAGTGTCTATGAGAGAGAGTGTCTATCTGAGAGAGAGTCTATGAGTGAGTCTATCTATGAGAGAGTGTGTCTATCTCTATCTATGAGAGTGTCTATCTGAGAGAGAGAGTGTCTATCTGAGAGAGAGTCTATCTCTATCTATGAGAGTGTCTATCTCTCTGTCTATGAGAGAGTGTGTCTATCTGAGAGAGTCTATCTCTCTGTCTATGAGTGTCTATGAGAGAGAGTGTCTATCTCTGTCTATGAGAGCGTCTATCTCTATCTATGAGAGAGTGTGTCTATGAGAGAGAGAGTCTATCTCTATCTATGAGAGTGTCTATGAGAGAGAGAGTCTCTCTATCTATGAGAGAGTCTATCTCTCTGTCTATGAGAGAGTGTCTATCTCTATCTATGAGTGTCTATGAGAGAGAGAGTCTATCTGAGAGAGTGTGTCTATCTCTATGAGTGTCTATCTGAGAGAGAGTCTGTCTCTGAGTGTCTCTGTGATCACTAGTGGTGGCTATTTGAGCCGAGGAAAGCTCGTGTCTAACAACCCAAAGTCCTGCCTAGTCCTTTATTGTGGTAAATTACAAACAGGCTTCCAGCTTCCAGGGCTCAGGCTCCCTTCTCCGTCCGGCCAGTGTCTCCGCCAGCTGCAGTGAGTCACGTGCTGCAGAGAGGGAAACAGCAGCCCTTAGTTATCACTTCTCTCCCCCAAGGGCGGGTTTGCTCGTCCTGACACTGCCCGGGCAATCTAGAGACCAGCCCCCCCCCCGAAACCTCCTTGCCGGGCGCGCGCCTCGGGCCGGTCCGAACCCACCTTCCTGCGGGGAGGCCGCCGGGCGGCTCCGGTCTCCGGGGGCTGCGGGCGGGTCGGTCGCTCCGGACGGGGCCGCTCCGGCTTCTCCCTGCTCCGGAGGCAGCAGCCACCGCCGCTCCCCGCGCGTGAGCCGCTGGCGCCTTTATCCCCGCCCCCGGCCGCCCATTGGCTGCGGGCCGCGCGACTGCGCATGCGCCGCCGGCCCCGCCCGCCCGGGACGATGACGCCGACGACGTCCTTGCGCGCTGCGTCACGGGGCGGAGCCTGGACTCGCCCCGGTTGCAAACGATTGACTCACACGGCTTCCTCCTGTCACCGCTGCCTGGCGAGCCCCTCGGGCGTTTCCTTTCCTGAGGCTGGCACACACCGCCCCGCCCCCTCCCGCGAGGCACCGGCGAAGCCAGACCAACCCCGTGTGCTGCACACCCCCCCCCTCCCGCATTGGTTAGCCAGGCTTGGCTTTTAAGGGTTGCAATTGATGGGCGAGGCCGGGCTCAGTAGCCCACAGAAAATTCCATCAGGAACCAACCCCTGGGACTGAAGGTAGGAGCCAGATTACAGGTGCAAGTTGCAGGCCGGTGTATGAATCACGCCAGCAGGGGAAAGGTGCAAGGAGCAGGGTGATTAAGGGAATCTGGGAGTGTTTGGGGGGCATGAGCAGGGTACTTTATCTGGGAAGGAGAGAGGCCAGAGCGTGGAGGCAGGGTGCAGGTGGATATGTAGCCAGGAGAGCAGGGGCAGAAGTAAGGTAGTGGCACAAGGTGTACCAGTAGTTCGGACTAGCTAGTTCAACCCAGCAGGGATTTAAAAATGGTGGCTCCCTGCTTATGCAAATGAAGCCCAGGAAATTCAAATCCCGGGCTTCATTTGCTGTATGCCTACATTGCCCTGCTAGTTCCAACTAGCAGGGCAGTGTAGACATACCCACAGATACTGAAGAGCGGGTTGGTCGGATGCCTGTCAGGGATGGTCTAGAGGGTGCTTGGTGCTGCTGTGAGAGCAGGGGAGTGGATTCCATGATCTCTCGCAGTCCCTTCCGGTTCTACAATTTTATGGAAACTTAAAAATGAAACAATCAAACCTCTAATAAAATTATGTCCCTTTTTAAATCTAAGGTGCTAATGTCTTCAAATCTAATACAAGCCAAAAAGTGCCTATTAATGCAAATAAACTTAGCTAGCAGCACCAAAAACCTGCAAATATTAAATATACCCGCTCAAACTACTTAAAATAAAAAAGGCATTATAATTCTCAAAAATTAAAAGACACCTACATAAAAAATTAACACAAAATAAAGAAATACTAAAAACAAATACAACAAAGCTGCTTATATGCATAATATTTCTACCTTACAATTCATCCAAATCCTAAATATATAGTTAAAATCTTTTGAAACATTTTTACAAAATATTAAACGCACATTAGCCGCAATGGTATATTAGCTAAATAAAAAGGATAATATAACAAAATACTGTAACACCCGTTTATAAAAAATGTTAATGTGAATACTGATATTTAATAGTACAAAAAATGTAATGTTCAACTATAACCCTGTAACATACATGCATTTATTTTAGGAAAACCCTTTAAACATGCTAAAATATTAAAAAACACACCTCATGCTAAAAACTACAGCATTACAGAAATAAAGCTTCTTAGCAATTATTAATGAATAATTTTAAAATTTTATACAGCAAAAAATGTAACACACGTAATCTGTTATTATGTATAAAACCCCTAAAATACACCACCTCTTTAAGTTATTAAACAATACAGTAACTCAGCCTAAACCCTTTAAAAGCAAAAGCCATTGAAACCTAGCCTGTCTACGAAACCAAACTATAAGTAAACCTAAAAGAAATTGCAAGCCAAACAAAAAAATAAGGAATATCTATCTATAAATAAGTTATTTTAAGCAATAATCTGCCACCCCACAAGAAATGTTCTTTTTCAAAAAATGTTTAAAAAATGGTTGTACTAGCTAAAAAAACCGAATCAACTATCGCAACTAATACTGTGTTTTATGTTTGTTTGTCCTACAATGCTTGCCTTCTTGCCAGCATTATTGTGTATTGTATTTTACACACACACACGATTCAGCATTTTAACTGTATTTACAAAAACCCACCCAACCAACCAAAATCTCAATGCAAAGCTCACTCTTGCTCTCAAGAAAAATGGTTTTTCCGGTGGGATGACAGATTGATACCACCACGTTGATGTTGCCACCGCGTGCACGCCCCCCCCCCCCCAGCTTCATGTCCAGAGCCCGCCCCTCCCTGGACATGGCCGTTCGCAGCACTGCTGGCGCCACCACCAGTCCGTGTCCCCCCCCCCCCCCCCCCCCCCCCCGCTGACCAGCCGCAGCCCCTTCGCACGCCACCCTCACACCCCTACTCCTCTCCCCAGCCCCCTCCTAGAACATCAGAACTGGAAGGGACCTCAAGAGTCAAGCTGAGCAGTCTGTATTTTCCCGAGTGGTTCTTAGGTCTCTTTTTATGGACAGGCACCAGATTTGCCCTTTTCCAGGCTTCTGGAATCTCTCCCGACTTCCATGACTTTTCAAAGATGAGAGCTAAAGGCTCAGACACCTCCTCTCTCTAGATGCATTTCATCAGGCCCTGTGATGTATCTCCCCCCCCCCCCCCAAACACACACCCTTTGAGATACTTGAAAGCTGCTGCTATCACATCCCCTCTCAGGCTTCTCTTTTCCAAATGACACAAGCCCAATTATTTCACTCTTCCCTCCTGGCTCATGTTCTCTAGGCCTTTAATCCTATATCCCCCACATCCACCATCCCCCTTTACCGCACCACCCATCCCCCACACACAACCTACCCGCCTTCCACCCTCTCTATGCGCACCCTGCCCCCTCCCACGAACGGGCAACCTCACAAGCAAGCAAAATACAGGACTATGTAGCACTTTAAAGACTGACAAGATGGTTTATTAGATGATGAGCTTTCGTGGGCCAGACCCACTTCCTCAGATCAAATAGTGGAAGAAAGTAGTCACAACCATTTATACCAAAGGACAATCATTCATTTTTTTAATTGTACCCTTTGGTATATATGGTTGTGACTACTTTCTTCCACTATTTGATCTGAGGAAGTGGGTCTGGCCCACGAAAGCTCATCATCTAATAAACCATCTTGTCAGTCTTTAAAGTGCTACATTGTCCTGCATTTTGCTTCAACTACCCCAGACTAACATGGCTATATTTCTATCACTATTTCACAAGCAAGGAAATGGCCCCAGGGGGTCTGCAGCCGCCCCTTTGTGACACTTCAGGGGTTGCTGGGTTCCTAGGGCGGCTGGGCTCAGGATGTGGCCATGCGGGGTGCAGGGATGGGGCACCCTGAGGTTGCTGGCCTGGCGGCCTGCGAGCACCAAGAGCAACAGCAGCAAGTCAGGGCACTGAGGTCAGTGCACCGGGTGCCTCCTCACCCGCCTTGCCGGCACGTGGCTGGGCCGGAGGGAGCCAGTCTGGCTTGGGGGCTCCTCCCAGACACCCGTAGCGGGGGCGTGAGGGAGGGGGACGTGGGGATTGCAGGCTGTTGGCCGGTGAGGCTTTCTTTGATCAGCTAACAAGTCCTGTGGATAAGGGAGAAGCAGTGGGCGTGGTCTACCTAGACATTAGTAAGGCGTTTGACACTGTATAGCTAGAGGCTCAGATACCTCCTCTATCAGCTCCTTGAGTATTCTAGGTGCATTTCATCAGGCCCTGGTGACTTGCAGGCATCTAACATTTCTAGGTGATTTTTAACTTGTTCTTTTTTTATTTTATCTTCTAACCCTTCCCACTAGCATTCACTATGGTAGGCATTCCTTCAGACTTCTCGGTGAAGACCAAAACAAAGCAACCCTCCCATTTCCAAGTTTCCTGTTACTGTTTCTCCCTCCTCACTGAGCAATGGGCCTACCTTGTCCTGGTTTTCCTCTTGCTTCATGCAAATGATCCAGACAAACCGGAGAAATGGTCTGAGGTCAATAGGATGAAGTGTATTATGGACAAATGCAAAGTGCTCCACTTAGGAAGGAACAATCTGTTTCTCACATACACTGAGCGGCGACTCTCTAGGAAGCAGTCCTGCAGAAAGGGAGGGATCTAGGGGGCAGAGTAGACCACAAGCTAAATAGGAGCCAACATCGTGACAATGTTGCAAAAAAAGCAAACACGATTCTGGGCTGCATTAACAGGAGTGTTGTGAGCAAGACACGAGAAGTCATTCTGCCGCTCTACTCTGCGCTGGTTAGGCCTCAGCTGGAGTACTGTGTCCAGTTCTGGGCACCGCATTTCAAGAAAGGTGTGGAGAAGAGCAACACAAGTTATTTAAAGTCTAGAAAACATGAGCTATGAGACAAAGCTGAAGGAATTGGGCTTGTTTAGTTTGGAAAAGAGAAGACTGAGAGAGGGCAGGAGAGCAGCTTTCAAGTATCTCAAAGGGTGTCACAGGGAGGGGGGGGGATGGTTCTCCTTGGCCTCTGAGGACAGGACAAGAAGCAAGGGGCTTACGCTGCAGTGAGGGAGGTTGAGGTTGAGGTTGGACATTAGGAAAAACCTGTCACCTTACCGGTCAGGGTGATCAAACACTGGAATAAACTGCCCAGGGAGGTTGTGGAATCCCCATCACTAGAGATATTAAGAGTAGGTTGGACAGACACCTGTCAGGGATGGTCTACTCCAGACAGTGCTGGGTCCTGCCATGAGGGCAGGGGACTGGACTCGATGACCTCTCGAGGTCCCTTCCAGTTCTAGTGCGCTATGGTCCTATGAATGGAGGCAGGGGGATGGGCAGGGGAAGTGGTTAGGAGAGAATACGGGTGTAGGACTGGAGAATGGAGGTGCAGGTGTAGGGCTGAGGAGGGAGAGGGGTTAGGGAGGACGGTGGGTGTAGGATGGTGGTTCCCCCCCCCCCATGGATCACCAGTTGCTAATGAAACTCACCGCTAATTCCATAATTATGCCCGAGCCATTTTGCTAGTGCTGCAGCTAGGGAGACTGATTTCAGTTCCATTATTAACCAGATTAAGTGCTTTAACAGTCTCATGTTAGTTTATCAAACTTCATTTTACATAAAATAAAACATTCATTTATGTCCAACATAAAAGGTTTCAATGTTTTCTTTATGGCAGACGTGGGGAACCTTTTTTGGGTCAGGAGCCACTAACCCACAGAAAAATCAGTTGGGGGCCTTATAAAACCCTCCAAAAAACCCCAGCTCTCACTGATGTGACCCCCCCCCCCCCCCAACCGAGATGCCGGACAGAGCGAGGGGAAGGGAAAAGGCAGGGAGGACTGAGGTTCACAGTTTCTCACAGGCCAGATTTACTTTTCTGGGGTTCCAGAGTTAGTGGATTTTATGGGCACCCCCCCCCCTTAGGCTCTGGGGTGGGAACAAAAATGAGGGGTTCAGTGAGCAAGACAGGGCTGCCAGAGAATGGGATAGGGTGCAGGATCTGGGTGGGAGGTGGGGTGCAGAAGCAGGCTGGGAGTAGGGTGTCTGGCCAGGGGACTGAGCAGGAGCAAAGGAGGGTGTAAGGAGCAACCATGGATGCAGGAGCAGGATGGGGGCAGATGTCTGGCCAGCAGGCAGGGTATTTGGCCATGAGAGAGGGTGCAGAAGACATGGGGGAGGGTGTCTGGCCAGGGGCAGGGAGTGCCCGGGACTACAGCTGAGGGGGCAGACTGCCTGAGGGGGTTCAGGGAGCAGGGTGCCCTTGGGAACAGGGCTAGGGTCAAGGTGGCTGGGAGGGGGGTTTCAAGGAAATGGTGGGGCAGAGGGCAGGGAGACTGAGTGCGGTGCAGCAAGGGGGAGACTGAGTAGGTGGGTGGGGTTCTGTCTATGGCACCCTCTGGCTTGGCCCGTCCCCTCAGACCAAGTCCTCATGGGTGCAAAGCCCTGAAGGGCCCCGAGCCCCCAGCTGCCTCCTGCATGTGCAGGGTCCAGTGTCGCCTTCTCTCACCGCTGCCAGCACGGCACAGCCCAGCCTGCCGCCCGGGGAAGTGGGGGAGAAGGAGCTCCCGCCGCAGACCACCTGGGAGGCAGCCATGGACCACTGGCACCGCACTTTGAGAACCGCTGCCCTCGTCTCATCGAAAACATATTTATGTGGCACAAAGCCAACCAAAAAAACCCACCCCCGCCAAAAGTCATGTGTCTTCTCCTAGGGAAGAGACATCTTCATAGTTAAAATATTAAAACACACAGGCTACGTCTACACTGGCATGATTTTCCTGAAATGCTTTTAACGGAAAACTTTTCCGTTAAAAGCATTTTTGGAAAAGAGCGTCTAGATTGGCACGGACGCTTTTCCAAAAAAAGCCCCGATTGCGAAAATGGCGATCGGGGCTTTTTTGCAGAAAACAAATCTCAGCTGTCTACACTAGCCCTTTTGCGCAAAAGGACTTTTGCCCAACCGGGAGCAGCATAGTATTTCCGCAAAAACACTGACCTCTTACATGAGATCGTCAGTGCTTTTGCGGAAATTCAAGCGGCCAGTGTAGACAGCTGGCAAGTTTTTCCGGAAAAGCGGCTGATTTTCCGGAAAAACTGGCCAGTCTAGACACAGCCAAACAGAAAAGCTGCCAAAGACAGTTTGGGCTCTCGGTTAAAAACCTAAAAAATCCCAACTCCCGCCGCCTCAAAGGACAGGTCTGAATATTATCACCCACCAAACACATCAGCAAAACGCAAAAGGCTTCTTGAAAATGCCCGTCCCTACCAATGCTCACAGCGTAAAAATCCTAGTAACAATTCATGTTCTCAAACTACACATTCCAGAATTATTAAGAAAGGGATAGAAAATAAGACCCAGAATATCTTACTGCCTCTGTATAAAACGATGGTACGCCCAAATCTTGAATACTGTGTACAGATGTGGTCTCCTCATCTCAAAAAAGATATTTTGGCCTTGGAAAGGGTTCAGAAAAGGGCAACTAAAATGATTAGGGGTTTGGAACGGGTCCCATATGAGGAGAGGTTAAAGTGACTGGGACTTTTCAGTTTAGAAAAGAGGAGACCGAGGGGGGATAGGATAGAGGTCTATAAAATCATGAGTGGTGTGGAGGGTGAATAAAGAAAACATATTTATTCGTTCCCTAAATAGAAGAACTAGAGGACACCAAATGAAATTAATGGGGAGCAGGTTTAAAACTAATAAAAGAAAGTTCTTCTTCACACAGCGTGTAGTCAACCTGTGGAACTCCTTGCCAGAGGAGGCTGTGAAGGCTAGAACTATAATAGAGTTTAAAGAGAAGCTGGATAAATTCATGGAGGTTAGGTCCATAAAAGGCTTTTAGCCAGGGGATAAAATGGTGTCCCTGGCCTCTGTTTGTCAGAGGCTGGAGAGGGATGGCAGGAGACAAATCGCTTGATCATTGTCTTCGGTCCACCCCCTCTGGGGCACCTGGTGCTGGCCACTGTCGGTAGACAGGATACTGGGCTAGATGGACCTTTGGTCTGACCCAGAACGGCCGTTCTTATGTTATGTTCTAATCACTTGCCCCCATTCCATAGTAAATCGCCTTAACCCCCTTCGTCTAGTATTGATCCAAACAACACAGGGAAAGAAATACACATGTCACAAATTAAGCTGCTTGCATCAATCAGAAACTAAAGACATTTCCAAAAATCTGCATAAAGCACTGCTCACCGCAACTTCAGTTTATCAACAGGGCAACTCCCGGGGAAAGGCAAAGGCTGGCTTTATCCAGTCCAAAAAAGATGAAATATTCAAATAATTGTAAAACATTAAATTAAAAACCTGTCGTCCGTAGGCCAGCATTTAAAAATGGTTCACTTCCTAGCACTAGGGAACGCCGCTGAACAATCCAATCCTCCTCATCGATTACTATGAACACAAGCCACATTTTGAAACTGCTAAAAAAAATCCAACACAGACGCCTACACAAATTTAAAAGCCCTTAAAAAAACGGTCCTTGCCTGTTATTGCTGTTCTTCGAGATGTGTTGCTCATGTCCATTCGAATTAGGTGTGCGTGCCGTGTGCACGGACTACGGAGCCTCTTTCCCCAGTGGTGTCCGTCGGGCCAGCATGGAGCCCCCTAGAGTGGCGCAGACGCAATGGTGAATAAGTGCCCCTGCTGGCCCTCCCCTCCCTCAGTTCCCTCGTGGCAAAAACTCCGAGGAAGGGGAAGTCAAGGGGTGTCAAATGGACACAAGCAACACATCTCGAAGAACAGCAGTTACAGGGACGGAACCGCTTTTTCTTCTTCGAGAGCTTGCTGATGTGCACTGGAATGAGGGATGGTCTAGAGGGTACTGGGGGCTGAGGTCCCTTACGGTTCTAGTGTTCTACGATTGTATAAACCAACGGAGGCGGAGAACACCACCGGTTAAGGCAGGGCCGACTGCAGCACCGCAACACCCTGGGCTGCGTCCTCCCTAGCACGTAATGTGCTGCAAGCGTGTGCACTGACGAGCTTGTGGCTGCCATACAGCTATAGGAACCCGCGCCAGGAAGGCTGCCAAGGAGGCCTGTGCCCGAGTGGAGTGAGCTGCGATGTGAGGCGGCCCCTTGCCTGCCAGTTCCAAACAGGATGCAGTCCAGGAGGACAAGCTCTGGGCCAAAGCCTGCATGCCTTTCATTCTTTCCACTACTGAAATAAAGAGTTGAGGCGACCTGCAAAACTCTGTCGTCCTCTCAATGGAAAACGCCAGCGCTCGCTCTGCGTCTAGCGAGTGCAGGACCCGCTCCCTGGGGGGCTTTGGGAAGTAGATATCCTGCCACCACCACCTTAGGGAGCATGGCTGGATGGGGGCAGACGCACCCTGCCCGCCAAAGAGACGTGTACGGAGGGTCGACAGCGCCCTAAGTTCTGAAACCCTCCCTTGATGATGTGATCGCCACGTTGAATGACAGGTGTCTACGGGAACACATGGCCACCAGTTCGAAAGGCAGGCACAGCAGCCTGGTGAGCACCAGGTTGAGATCCCACGGTGGCACCGGGTACCTGACGCGTGGGCACAGCCTGTCCACTCCTTTACGGAAGAGGAAGTCACTCACCATGGTGCAGTAACGACAGTTCTTAGAGATGTGTCCGCACGGGTGCTCCACTGTAGGTGTCGGGCTCGTCCCTGCACTGCAGCGCTGGGACGAGCCCGACACTCTCGACCACGGGATTAGTGAACACGGATCTCCCTCCCCCCCCAGGGTGGAAAGCCACTAGAGCTGCCAGATGCACCCTCGGGGAGACGTAGATAGACCCGTCTGATGTAACAAAGGTGGCGGGACAGGTGTTCTTAAGGGCTGCACTCCCTTTCGTAATGCCCACTCGGAAAAATGTCTCCACTTGGCCGAGTAAGCGGCTCTCATGGAGGGCTTCCTGCTTCCCAACTGGACCCTCCTAGCTGCTTCCGAACGTGCCTGCTTTGCCTCCGTCAGCCGGTCAGGTGGAGAGAGAAGTTCGGGTAGCCCTCCCCCTGGTCCTGGGTGATTAGACCGTGGGCAGGGCTATGGGTTCAAAACCCATCCTGTCTGGGCCATTCAGGGCTATTAGACTGACCGTTGCCTTGTGTATCAGGGGAAACATGGAGGAGGCCTGGGGGCCAATCGGTTACTAAAGCACCCCCCGGAGCCAGGTAAGGGTAGTAAGCCGGACACTTCTTGTTTCTGTGAGAAGCGAAGAGCTCCACCATGGGATAATCCCACTGGAAGATCTCCTCTCACAGCTGTCCCTTGAGCGACCGCTCATGGCCCTCTACTCCTCTGGGTCTGACCGAGACCTCCGTCCCCATTGGTGTTATTGTTATTATTGCCTGGGTTACGAGGCCTGCGCCTGGCTCGGTCAGGTCTAAAGGCCTGGTAAGGAGGCCTCTGCGTGGCCGGGGTATGTATGCCCAGAGGTCTAAGCGTCTGCTGAGAGAACACGTCTTTTCCCTCAAATGGCAGGTCCTGGAGAGTGTTCTGCATGTCAGGGACTATCCCAGAGACCTGTGACCAAGCCCTGCGGTGCATCACGATCCCTGTGGCCACTGTGCCTGCCGCCGAGACAGCCACCTCCAGTGCCGCCTGCAGCGCTGTGCGCGAAAGGATCCTCCTTGAACCTGTCTAGCATCCGCATGCCTGCGGGTTAGCAATGCGCCGCTGAGGGCCCTCCGGCACGTACGCCTTTCTGCTCCCTGCTTTTGGGGGTAGGCCTCGGTTGGCCTCGTCCCGCCACCTGAACCAGCAGGGAGCCCATGCCTGGTCTGGGGAACGAAACAGCATCGTTGCACCCCGTTCTGAGTGGGCGGGAGAGATGCCGGCGTCTGCCCTGGACACAGTGGTAATATTAGCCCCAGGTTTATTCAGTGGCAGTGCCCCCTACCTTGGTGCATCGGTGGATAAAATGTCGACCATGGGGTCCGAATCCTCGTCGACGACCTCCGCCTGTACCCCCAGCTTTGCTGCCAAGCGATGTAGCAGCTCCTGGTGGGCTCTAGCGTCCCTGCTTCGCACGGATGGAGCAGGGACTCGTCGGGAGGAAAAGGAGGACTCCCTGATTGGCAGTTGGTCCTGGGGTGGCAGGAGTTCCCAAGCCCTCACCCTCATGGGACAAGGTACCTCTCTCTGCGGGCTGCCCCTGTACTCAGAGGTGGGGGCCCTGGACACCAATGGGGGACCCCTGGACCGAGAAACATCAGAGCCCTCAGAGAGTAGCAGCGGGCCCTGCATTTGGTGGTAGGCCCGTTGTGGCTGCATGGGAGATGGCCATGTCTGATGGGGCTGGGACTCCCGGTGCTGAGGTCTAATCGAAAGATGCCCCTGACTGCACTGATTCTGCATCAGATTCTGCCGAAGAGTCCGATACAGACCAGGGCGGAGCCAAAGACTCATTTTCCCCGGTGCACGGGGGGGGCCCTCATCTGTGACGGTGCCGCCGGAAGCAGGCCACTCCTCCCGTCCCCGTGCCCCGACCATCCTGGTGCCGATGATGTTCCCGGTGCCACCAAGGCTACCGGTGCCGCAGTGAAATGACTTGTCTGTCCCGAGTGTCTGATTTGCTGAGACGTCTGGACCGGTGAGGCCATGAGCTCTAGCAGCTCCCTCGCAGAGGCAAAGGTCTCAGAGATGGATGGTCTGTCCACGCGTAAGGGCCCTTGGCCTGGGCTTGTCTGCGTTGAGCCAAGTGGTGCCTAGAGGGCCCTGGAACGTCTCGGTGTCGCAGAGGCGAGTCTTGTCAGGTGTGCGAGCCCGGTGCCGACTCCCATGCCCTCGCTTCCCCAGAGAGCTCCCTCTAGGCTGTCTCTTCTTCGGTAGCGGCGACTGGGACCGGTGCCATGGCGTGTCCCGGTGCGGCTGAGACGTCACATACCGACACCGGTGCCCGCTCTGACGCTGACTGACGTGCAGACTCCATAAGGGGTAACTTCAGACGGGACGCTCTATCCCTCTTCATGCGGGGTTTAAAACTCTTGCAGATTTTGCAAGGATCTGTCCGGTGGCCCTCCCCTGGATACTTTAAACACGAGTCATGGGGGTCCGCACAGGGCTTAAATTCCTGCGGGCCTGGCATCACCCTCCCCCGGAGGGGAAAGGAACGTTAATACTAAAACACCTACCTACGTAAGTGCGCCACAGACCACAACTGCGCTGGGCTGCGACATCAGAGAGACAAGGCGCTCCAGCTGTGTCACGGGCGGCAAGAGGGACCGGAGGGAGGGGAGGCCGGCGGGGGCACATTCACCATTGCGTCGGCGCCACTCCAAGGGGCTCCCTGCTGGCCTGACGGATCCCGCCGGGGAATCCGGGCGCACGTGCACATCTAATTCAAACACACGTGGGCAAGCATCCGAAGAAGAATTCTTCGTACAAAAAACAAACAAAAACAAACAATTCTTCACAAACACCCTTGGCTAGACAAAGCACAGAAATGTGAATTGTGAGCTGGCACAGAAAGCACCGCAACGTGTCACCGTGTTAGCACATCTTTTCCAAAAAACCATCGTTTTTCAACACAAATATATTAGGGGCGGGGCCCCGCTCTCCAGCCACGCCCCCTCCCCCAGGATAGACAACCCCAGCTGCTGGGTAAGACCAGGCTGAGGTGTGGCATTCCTGGCCTGCCCCAGCTCTCTCCCCTGGACGATGCCCCTCCTCCCCCCACCCCCACTATCAGAGGGTTGCGCCAGGCCACAGCCGGCCCAGCTCTCTCCCTCCACATGCCGGACGCCAGTGGGGTCATGCCGGGCCAGGGCAAGGACCGCGGCTCTCTTCCTCCGGACGCCGGTGGGGTCGTGCCGAGCCGGGGCCGCAGCTGGCCCTGCTCTCTCCCTCCGGATGCCGGTGGGGTCGTGTCCGGACGCCAGTGGGGTCGTGCCGGGCCGGGGCCAGGACCGCGGCTCGCTCCCTCCGGACGCCGGTGGGGTCGTGCCGGGCCGGGGCCAGGACCGCGGCTCGCTCCCTCCGGACGCCGGTGGGGTCGTGCCGGGCTGGGGCCAGGACCGCGGCTCGCTCCCTCCGGACGCCGGTGGGGTCGTGCCGGGCCGGGGCCAGGACCGCGGCTCGCTCCCTCCGGACGCCGGTGGGGTCGTGCCGGGCCGGGGCCAGGACCGCGGCTCGCTCCCTCCGGACGCCGGTGGGGTCGTGTCCGGACGCCAGTGGGGTTGTGCCGGGCTGGGGCCAGGACCGCGGCTCGCTCCATCCGGACGCCGGTGGGGTCGGGCCAGCAGCTGGGCGGGAGAGGAAGGGGGAAGAGCTGGAGCTGGCGTGGCCTCGGAGGGACTACCTACCCCCAGAGAGAGGAGGGCTGGCGAGTGTAGCGAGCAGGAGGCGCAGCCCCCTACTTATTCCTAAATAATGACAAAAAAGCTGCCATGGATCTAAACTGAAGCTCTCTGCCAAGTCCTGGCCCTCAGTGGCCGTTGCCAGCCCTCTTCCGAAACTAAACCCCTTCCCCTTCCCAGTGGCAAAGTGCCGGCCGCACTCCTGGGTCTGGAGCGAATCCCAAGGCCAATGTACAATCACTCCTAGGTACTCTTCAGAGCGATCTAGCGGGGGGATTATTTTGGGGAGGGTCTGTGGCCTGTGCGATCCATCTAGATCAGCGCTCCCCAACGTGTGCTGTGGGCCCACCTAACGGGTCTGCAGCCACAAAGCCTCGCAGCTGCCGTGTCGGCCAAGAGGAGCTGCGGGAGGCGGCGTGGCCCAGGCCGCCGGACCTAGCAGTGAAATCGCAGCCCACGCTGAGCAACACTGATCAGGAGGATCACAGTGACCCCTCGTGGCCTGATTCCTTGGGCCTGTCCTGGTTCCCTATTTCGGAAGGGAAACGAGGCTGCCTTTGAACTGTCTGCGATGCGCAGTGGGTCACAGAACGGCCCAGAGCAGAAAGTGCCCTGCAGTGGGGACACCTGAGGCTCTGCCCTAGGGCCCCCAACACGGAGGGGGGGGTCGAGCCCAGCCTGGCTGGGGAGACAAGGACTGGCACCCAGGATAGTGGGAGCAAGGTCTCGGACCCTTTCCTTCCCCCATTTCGTGGGCTGGCACGGAAGCCGGAGAGCTCGCCGCCTGCCCAGGACCACTGGCCCACTTCGCTAGGTAACTAGTCTCACTTGTTCTGAGCACAATGGCTCATGCCCCCGCACAGGCAGGCGGCCCAGAGCATTCTGGGAATCTACGAGAGTTGCTTTGCTTGCCTGCTGAGCGCTGGCTGCACCCCGAAGGGTCAGCCATGGCTGGGAGACGTGGTCCCGTCCCCAGGCTAACACTTCGTACTATTCACAGCAATTGCTTAAAGAGCGGCACCAAATCCATAGCTGGGCAAATGACGGGCCAGCCTGACGCGGGCGTTTCCTGCCCACTCTGCTCTCTGCTGCGTATCGACAGAAACTCGGCCCCCGCCCCACCTTGTTCTCCCGAGCGCCGGGCCGGGCCGCTCCCTGCTGCAGTGACACGTACCTTGGCGAGGCTGTCCCTTGGCTGTGGCAACGGCAGGCGATCCTGGTGCAGGCCTACGGCCATCACGGCGACGCCGGCGCCCGCGGGGACGTGCGGGGCCCGCTCGCCTCGGGTGGCTTCCGCGCGGGGCTGGGAACGCGGCCGCTGAAGAACACAAACATACAGAGGTGAAAGCTGCCCTGGCCCCTTCCCACGTTATTGGAGTCTAAAGCTCACTGCTGCGCCCATGGGGGGGGGTTGCCCCCAAAGTCTGTACAAAGGGGCCACGTGAGGTGACCCATGAAAGCTTCTGTTTACTGACGCTGTGTGTGCTACTCACAGGCTTGTACAGTATCTGTGTGTGGAGTGATACAGACGCACTCCGGGCTGGTGCTGGGGAATTCTGTCTGAGGCTGCGGGGGGCATGTGCACAGGAGAGCAGCCCCAGCTCCTCCCAGCAGGAGGCGCTGAAGGGAGGCCGGGGGGGGGGCGCCGCGCACAGGAGAGCAGCCCCAGCTTCTCCCAGCAGGAGGCGCTGAAGGGAGGCCGGGGGGGGGCGCCGCGCACAGGAGAGCAGCCCCAGCTCCTCCCAGCAGGAGGCGCTGAAGGGAGGCCGGGGGGGGGGGGGGCGCTGCGCACAGGAGAGCAGCCCCAGCTTCTCCCAGCAGGAGGCGCTGAAGGGAGGCCGGGGGGGGGCGCCGCGCACAGGAGAGCAGCCCCAGCTCCTCCCAGCAGGAGGCGCTGAAGGGAGGCCGGGGGGGGGGGGGGCGCCGCGCACAGGAGAGCAGCCCCAGCTCCTCCCAGCAGGAGGCGCTGAAGGGAGGCCGGGGGGGGGGGGGGGGGGCGCGCTGCGCACAGGAGAGCAGCCCCAGCTTCTCCCAGCAGGAGGCGCTGAAGGGAGGCCGGGAGGGGGGGGGGGGGGGGGGGGCGCCGCGCACAGGAGAGCAGCCCCAGCTCCTCCCAGCAGGAGGCGCTGAAGAGAGGCCGGGGGGGGGGGGGGGGGGGGGCACCGCGCACAGGAGAGCAGCCCCAGCTCCTCCCAGCAGGAGGCGCAGAAGGGAGGCCGGGGGGGGGGGGGGGGGGGGCACCGCGCACAGGAGAGCAGCCCCAGCTCCTCCCAGCAGGAGGCGCTGAAGGGAGGCCGGGGGGGGGGACACACCGCGCACAGGAGAGCAGCCCCAGCTACACCAGTCCCAGCCTACGGATAAAGGGAAGCAGCGCGCTCCGAGTCTCGTTTGTCCAGGACAGGCCGTGGCAGGGCGCTGCATGCGCCCCACCCCCTGCATGGGTTACCAAGAGGCGAGTAAATCTTGAAGGTCACCAGACACCAATGCCATTAAAAGAGTTACCGTGTCGCATCCCTAATGAGGGGCCGGAGACGGAAGCGGCGCTAGAATCATTAGAGTGCCAGACACTGGAGACTGCAGCCAGGAAAGTGCTGCACAAGGCTTTTCGCCTCAGTCCCCCTCCGCCCTGCGCACCCTTGGCAGAAAGCTCTCCTGCTGTAAATCAGTCCTTCCGAGTCTCAGATTGCAGGGAAAATCCCTTCAGCCAGCATCTTCCAGGGATGGCAGGGAGCGGTGCGGCAGCGCCTGTCCCCTCTGCGGGCGGCTGAGAGGCTGCTCGGAGCTGTACCACAAAGGTGAGACTGGACTCCAGGGAGCGCCCTAAAGCCCCACGTAGATCAGCATGGCCTTACGTAGACAGCCTGCCTTGTAAGGACTCGGGACAGAACACAAATCTGCCCCAAAGAACTTCTCTAACCACATATGTATATCACCTATCAGGCCCACCCAGGAGGGGGAGATGGGCTCATCGCCTCCGGGCCCAGAGACTGCAGCAGCAGTGGCAGCTGGAGCTGAGGGCCCTTTAAATCACCCCACATGGCACATGCTGGGTGGCAGAGGGCTGGGGAGAGGGGGGCAGTGCAGCATGGTCTAGGTGGCACTAAGAGCTGGCTGCTCCCAGCATCCTTGTTAAAGTCCTGGCCTTCACATCCTCTGGCAAGGAGTTCCACAGGTTGACTGCACTGTGTGAAAAATACTTCCTTTTGTTTTAAACCTGCTACCTACTCATTTCATTTAGTGACCCCTAGTTCTTGTGTTATGGGAACAAGTCGATAACTTTTCCTTAGTCACTTTCTCCACACCCATCATGATTTTATGGACCTCTATTCTAGCCCCTCCATGGACTCCTCTTTTCTACGCTGAACATTCACAGTTTTATTCAACTCACCTCCTACAGCAGCCATTCCAAACCCCGTTTCTGAACAATCCCGAGATCTCTTTTTTGAGCTATCCCAGCATAGGCACTTTTATGCAGGAGTAATATCGCCCCTTGGGGTGGGGTGTGTACGGCTTTCACCATACTGGGCCACAATGACAACACTTAATCCGTGCCTTCGATGCAACCCATGGAATTACTGAACACACCTCACAAGCCCCTGCTTCATCTTTAAACAGGGCGCTTGGCTGCGGAAGCACCAACATCTACAGAGTTGCGGGGTTTTTAAAGCAGCGCCCAGCCCTTGCAATAGCGAAGACAACCCTGCAAACATGGACAGACTGCAGCCCATCCGTGGTGTTTTGCTGAGTCAGCAGACAGCTTCAGTGCCTTTGCAGTTGCTCAGACTGTGTCAAGCTGCAGCCGAGGGACGAGAGGAGCCCCAGCCCTCGGCAAACGTCTCGTTTGACGGATTTCACTGAATGCAGACAAGCACTTCTTGGGCACTTTCTCCTGCAATATTTCACCAACTACTTTGGCCAGATACTCAGCACAGATTTTGTTCAAACACCACGGATGCAGTGCGTCCAACCGTTCCATAGACAGCTTCCAGCCACGTGGCCAGCCCTAGGGACAGGTTACACTTTTCAAATGCATTAACCAGAGCAGGTAGTGCCACAAGCAGCACCCACACTCTGCAGCTAGGCCGTGGATGTGCGGAGGTTTTAAATACAGTCATTATGACAACGAACAGTGCCTTCGTTCACTCACCCCACGTTCTCCGCTCCCGAGGAGCTGCACAGACCTGCCCCGACGACACGCGACAGCGCTAACGGCGCTGAGACCTGGGAGGGGGAGGAGGACGCTTGGGGCTGTAGAGGCTTTCTGCAGACTCAACTCTGCAGCAGCAGCTCCACTCCCTCACATTCCCAAGGGCACCCTTGCCACCATGAGAGCTAGAGGAGAAGTACATTAGCTGGTGCCTCCACACAAATACAGCTTGGACCGCCCTGGTCCGGCACTGAAATAATTACCAAGTAGGCTATTTCAGAATCAACCCCACGACGAGACGAGCGGGAGCTCACATCTGTGCAACTCTTGTGTCAGGCTCTCTGCAGACTCAACACCGCTGCAGCAGCTCCACTCTCTCACATTCCCAAGGGCACCCTTGCCACCCGAGAGCTAGACACACAGACAGGCAATGAAAGTGGAGATCCCGGGGCAAAGGACTGACTTGGAAACAAACCCTGCAGCTGTGGAATCGCAGGCCCTTACCAATGCCTCGTGATTACACACAGTGCACAACCGCTCCACTCCTGCCAACGGAAAGGGCTGAGGGAGGAGAACGCAGCACAGGTATCTGTCACTATTCAAGCCCTATTTTTATCAAGGGAAAAAGTGGGGCGTGCGCCCCGTTTGGTTCCTTTAAGACGTTTAAAGAACACGTGAAAGGAGGTTCCGTATACATTTTTCTGCTTGTTTTTTGAGACAATGCAAAAGTATCTTATACCTTCAAAATAGCAGGAATATCAAGTTTCATCCTCCTTGTTTTCACTAAAGGATTCCATTGATGACTCAGCATGCCTCGGTTCGACTTCCTCGGGCAATGTTTCACCGCTGCGGGATCTATGCTGTCGTACGTCTGCTAGTCCTCTCCTCGGCCGTCCAGTCCCATGGCAAGGCCTGCATTTCTAATGGAGAAAAGACACTTGTTTTTAATCGGTCATGCTTTAACAACAAAAGGAGCCCAGCATGTTTTCCTTTCCCATGAGCTGTGTCTGCAGCTCCCAGCGCACCTAACCACAGTGGGCCTTCATCAAGAGACAGGCGCTCCACAAAACTCAGCCAGCCAGCTGCTCCCTCCACGCGTGGCAGCTCCAGACAAGAGCATGGCCTGCTGGGATCATCTGTCTGTGTCCCTCACTCCTCCGTACTAAAGACGATGGGCAACTGCAATTGGTTTCACTTCATGCGTGTCTGCAGAGGCTCTTGGACACTGTGGGCACAACTGACTTCATTAGTCTAGCGCACGATTGCATAAGAACATGAGAACGGCCGTACTGGGTCAGACCAAAGGTCCATCCAGCCCAGTATCCTGTCTGCCCACAGTGGCCAGCACCAGGTGCCCCAGAGAGGGTGGACTGAAGACAATGATCAAGCGATTTGTCTCCTGCCATCCCTCTCCAGCCTCTGACAAACAGAGGCCAAGGACACCATTTTATCCCCTGGCTAAAAGCCTTTTATGGACCTAACCTCCGTGAAATTATCTAGCTTCTCTTTAAACTCTGTTCTAGTCCTAGCCTTCACAGTCTCCTCCGGCGAGGAGTTCCACAGGTTGACAACACGCTGTGTGAAGAAGAACTTTCTTTTATTAGTTTTAAACCTGCCACCCATTCATTTCATTTGGTGTCCTCTAGTTCTTCTATTATGGGAACTAATAAATAACTTTTCTTTATCCGCCCTCTCCACACCACTCATGATTTTATAGACCTCTTATCATATCCCCCCTCAGTCTCCTCATCTGTGACGTAGTGGGGGTACCTTGCTGGTTGCTATGCTGGGCAGTGAGCTGTGGGTGACCTCCACTGGCTGCTGGCTGTAGCACGGCCCAGCAGGGCAGGGGATGAGTCATTATGCAAAGGGGTCAAGTATCAGAGGGGTAGCCGTGTTAGTCTGAATCTGCAAAAGCGACGAGGAGTCCTGTGGCACCTTATAGACTAACTGAAGTGTAGGAGCATAAGCTTTCGTGGGCAAAGACACATGCATCTGACGAAGTGGGTCTTTGCCCACGAAAGCTTATGCTCCTACACTTCAGTTAGTCTATAAGGTGCCACAGGACTCTTCGTCGCTTATGCAAAGGAGGTCTCTCAACCTGTCAGACCAGCTACCCCCAGGGAGAGGAACAAAGGAAGGTGGAATGCTGCCCTGGCTGGGGGGCAAGGCTGGAAGAGAGTTGGTTAGTTTCTGTCTGGGAGCATGGAGGAGACAGCCTAGGGAAAGGGGCTGGAATTTAGGGGCCCAGTCTCCCCCATCTCAAAGGGGACTGAGGCATCCTGGGGTACAGGAGACGGGAAAACCCGATGCGCCGTCACAGCATCTCCAGCAGGACTGGCAAAAGACACCCCCAAAATGAAAATCACCACCGAATAAACGCAAGCAAATAACCTGCAGCTGCTCAGTTAATGCCTCACACACCTAAGCAGCGCTCCCGCTGCTGTACGACATGGCCAGATCCGAGGCAGTGACTAAGCAGCAGCTGGTGTGCACGCAGCTACTCCCTGTGTGCTGCAGTCACTGCTCCCGCTAAGTCCGGGGACAGCAACCTCTGGCTCTCAATTCTGCAGCTCGAGCTCAGCACCTCGTTGCTTCCCCCCACAGCAGGTAACTCGCGCTGGTGCTCGAGCCTCGCAGCCCCTCACAAGATTCAAGAGCCAAAACGAGGTTCCTGGGGGGGGAAGGAAGAAGGCAGAAAGCCCTGAGCCCCCCGCCGGATCCGGCTCGCAGGGAAGAAAGGGCCGTGTGCTGCAGCTTTCCTTTCCCCTCCCTCAGCTGGGGGAACAACAGTGCAGACACGCACTTCATGGAGGCTTGTCCTGCCGTTCCCACTGGTCGGAATCCAGCCAATGGGAGCAGCAGGAGGCCGTGCCAGGGATGCCAGGCACGTGAAACCAAGTGCCCTGAGGCTAAGACCCTGCACCCCCCAGCCCACTCACTAACGGCCCTGCCGAGACCCGACACCCCCCAGCCCACCTCATCAACGCCCTGCCGAGACCCGACACTCCCCAGCCCCCCTCACTCACCGCCCTGCCGAGACCCCCCCAGCCCCCCTCACTCACTGCCCTGCCGAGACCCGACACCTCCCAGCCTCTCTCACTCACCGCCCTGCCGAGACCCGACACCCCAGCCCCCCTCGCTCACCGCCCTGCCGAGACCCGACACCCCAGCCCACCGCATCAACGCCCTGCCGAGACCCGACACCCCAGCCCACCGCATCAACGCCCTGCCGAGACCCGACACCCCAGCCCCCCTCACTCACCGCCCTGCTGAGACCCATCACCTCCAACTCGCCTCACTCACCGCCCTGCCGAGACCCTACATCCCAGCTCCCTTACTCACACCCCCGAAGCCGAGACCCACACCCCCAACTCTCTCTCACACACTGGGGATGTTAAATTTTGATTCATTAACTACTCAAATAGTTCATGGGATTCCCCTCGACTATTCAGTTAGTCCCACGTTTCTCAAACTGTGGGTCCCAACCCTCCAGGGGGTTGCGAGCAACTTAGAGGGGGGTCGTGGTATCACAAAGTTTGAGAACCTCTGAATTAGTCAATAAGGACTAGCACAGCGTTCTGCCTTGAAATGTACCAGACCCCCCAGCAGGAACTCTTGTACATTCCAAAGCTGGAATACCAGGGCTGCACCCCTGCCCTCTCCCACAGAGCTGAAGCTGATAGAGGCAGCAAGGAGGGGGAAGCAACTAGTCGATTAGTGTGTCAACTATCGGATAAGCTTTTGCTTACTGGATAGTGGACTAATCAGTCTGGGGGGGCCCCACAAAATCCACTAACCCACGAACCCCAGAAGAGTCAATTTGGCCTGAGGCCTTGAACATCAGACCACCCAGCACAGGGGAGTGAGGTGTTTCAGTTGGGGGGGGGGGGCACATTAGTGAGGGTTGGGGGTTTTTCCTTTTGCTTCTCACTTGTGTGGTCCCCAAACCTGCCATAAAGACAGTTGAAACCTTCTGTGTTGGGCATAAGATTTTACTTTGAAGCCTGGCCACAACACTCCTGCCCCCCCCGCACGTCCCTGCCCTGAGCTCCCCACCCCCCAGCACCCCCCACCCTCCTGCCACAACACTCCTGCCCCCCCCGCACGTCCCTGCCCTGAGCTCCCCGCCCCCCAGCACCCCCCACCCTCCTGCCACAACACTCCTGCCCCCCCCCGCACGTCCCTGCCCTGAGCTCCCCGCCCCCCAGCACCCCCCACCCTCCTGCCACAACACTCCTGCCCCCCCCGCACGTCCCTGCCCTGAGCTCCCCGCCCCCCAGCACCCCCCACCCTCCTGCCACAACACTCCTGCCCCCCCGCACGTCCCTGCCCTGAGCTCCCCGCCCCCCAGCACCCCCCACCCTCCTGCCACAACACTCCTGCCCCCCCCCGCACGTCCCTGCCCTGAGCTCCCCGCCCCCCAGCACCCCCCACCCTCCTGCCACAACACTCCTGCCCCCCCCCGCACGTCCCTGCCCTGAGCTCCCCGCCCCCCAGCACCCCCCACCCTCCTGCCACAACACTCCTGCCCCCCCCGCACGTCCCTGCCCTGAGCTCCCCGCCCCCAGCACCCCCCACCCTCCTGCCACAACACTCCTGCCCCCCCCGCACGTCCCTGCCCTGAGCTCCCCGCCCCCCAGCACCCCCCACCCTCCTGCCACAACACTCCTGCCCCCCCCGCACGTCCCTGCCCTGAGCTCCCCGCCCCCCAGCACCCCCCACCCTCCTGCCACAACACTCCTGCCCCCCCCGCACGTCCCTGCCCTGAGCTCCCCGCCCCCCAGCACCCCCCACCCTCCTGCCACAACACTCCTGCCCCCCCCCCGCACGTCCCTGCCCTGAGCTCCCCGCCCCCCAGCACCCCCCACCCTCCTGCCACAACACTCCTGCCCCCCCCCCGCACGTCCCTGCCCTGAGCTCCCCGCCCCCCAGCACCCCCCACCCTCCTGCCACAACACTCCTGCCCCCCCCCGCACGTCCCTGCCCTGAGCTCCCCGCCCCCCAGCACCCCCCACCCTCCTGCCACAACACTCCTGCCCCCCCCGCACGTCCCTGCCCTGAGCTCCCCGCCCCCCAGCACCCCCCACCCTCCTGCCACAACACTCCTGCCCCCCCCGCACGTCCCTGCCCTGAGCTCCCCGCCCCCCAGCACCCCCCACCCTCCTGCCACAACACTCCTGCCCCCCCCCGCACGTCCCTGCCCTGAGCTCCCCGCCCCCCAGCACCCCCCACCCTCCTGCCACAACACTCCTGCCCCCCCCGCACGTCCCTGCCCTGAGCTCCCCGCCCCCCAGCACCCCCCACCCTCCTGCCACAACACTCCTGCCCCCCCCCACGTCCCTGCCCTGAGCTCCCCGCCCCCCAGCACCCCCCACCCTCCTGCCACAACACTCCTGCCCCCCCGCACGTCCCTGCCCTGAGCTCCCCGCCCCCCAGCACCCCCCACCCTCCTGCCACAACACTCCTGCCCCCCCCGCACGTCCCTGCCCTGAGCTCCCCGCCCCCCAGCACCCCCCACCCTCCTGCCACAACACTCCTGCCCCCCCCGCACGTCCCTGCCCTGAGCTCCCCGCCCCCCAGCACCCCCCACCCTCCTGCCACAACACTCCTGCCCCCCCGCACGTCCCTGCCCTGAGCTCCCCGCCCCCCTGCCACAACACTCCTGCGCCCCGCACGCGCCGGCCCAACCGCCGCCCAGGAGCCGTTGGCGCCACTAACGGTCTCCGCGCGGACCGCTTACCAGCGCTGCCTGCAGCGCGCGGAGATATCCCAGCATGCCCTACGGCACGTCTCCCAGCATGCACCGGGCGCCTCCGGGCTCGCTCGGGCGGCTTCGGCAACGCTCGGTCCTTTCCGCCTCCTCCCCTCGGGCGGCTTCGGCAACGCTCGGTCCTTTCCGCCTCCTCCCCTCGGGCGGCTTCGGCAACGCTCGGCCCTTTCCGCCCCCTCCCCTCTGGAGGCTTCGGCAACGCTCGGCCCTTTCCGACCCCTCCCCTCGGGCGGTTTCGGCAACGCTCGGCCCTTTCCGACCCCTCCCATCTGGAGGCTTCGGCAACGCTCGGCCCTTTCCGCCTCCTCCCCTCTGGAGGCTTCGGCAACGCTCGGCCCTTTCCGACCCCTCCCATCTGGAGGCTTCGGCAACGCTCGGCCCTTTCCGCCCCCTCCCCTCTGGAGGCTTCGGCAACGCTCGGCCCTTTCCGACCCCTCCCCTCGGGCGGTTTCGGCAACGCTCGGCCCTTTCCGACCCCTCCCCTCGGGCGGCTTCGGCAACGCTCGGCCCTTTCCGCCTCGCTCGGGTCAGAGAGGCTCAAAACAGCCTTGGGAGCTTCGGCAAGTTCCGGCTGCACGCGGAGCAGTCCGGCTGCTCATGGGGCCATCCAGACTGAGCCAGGCCCGTCCATGGGGCCTGCGGGGGCAAGTTGGCAAGGTCCAGGCAGAAGTGGCCCCCCAGGAGGAGGCTAAGGGGCTGTGAAAGAGTGAGAGTGGGGACCCAGGAGAGGACTCTTGACTTCTTCCCAGCACACAAGAACCAGGGTCACCCAATGACATTCATGGGCAGCAGGTTTTAAACAAACCAAGGGGAGTTTTTCGTCACTCAGCGCGCAGCCAACCTGTGGAACTCCTCGCCAGAGGATGTGGTGAAGACCAAGACCTTAGCAGAGCTCAAAAAAGAGCTAGATAAATTCATGGAGGTTAGGTCCATCAATGGCTATAGGCCAGGGTGGGTAGGAAGCGTGTCCCTGGCCTCTGTTTGTCTTGAGGTGGGTGGCAGGGGAGGGATCACGTGAGGGTGTCCCTGTTCTGTTCCCTCCCTCTGGGACACCTGGCCTTGGCCACTGTGGGCAGACGGGACACTGGGCTGGACGGACCTTTGGTCTGACCCAGTCTGGCCATTCCTATATTCACATCCCAGGTCCCCCTTAGCCCCAGCCCCCAAACTCCACACCCGTTTCCCACCTAGTCCCAGAGCCCCAAAGCCCAATGCCAGGCCCAAGACCCCCAGCCTCCCATCTAATCCCAGCCTCAGCTCCCAACACAGGCTGGGTTGGACTGTACTGATTAGGTCTTACACAGCAGCTGGACAAAGGATTATGCCCTTCTCAGTGCAGGCCAGCCCCTAGGCTGCTCCATTCTCCACCAGCATTTCCTGCACAAGGTTGAGCATAGGCAGCGTGCCCTGACTTGTGTGGATTAACCCGCCCCCCTACCCCCACGCTCAGCCAGAGCCCCTGTCCCATTCACAACCCCTGCACTGCAGAGCCACGGGCCTCCCAGCCACCAGCCCGCACCCCCCCCAGCGCACTGCAGAGCCACGGGCCTCCCAGCCACCAGCCAACACCCCCCCTGCACACTGCAGAGCCACGGGCCTCCCAGCCACCAGCCCGCACCCCCCCCTGCGCACTGCAGAGCCACAGGCCTCCCAGCCACCAGCCAACACCCCCCCTGCACACTGCAGAGCCACGGGCCTCCCAGCCACCAGCCAACACCCCCCCTGTGCACTGCAGAGCCACGGGCCTCCCAGCCACCAGCCCGCACCCCCCCCAGCGCACTGCAGAGCCACGGGCCTCCCAGCCACCAGCCAACACCCCCCCTGCACACTGCAGAGCCACGGGCCTCCCAGCCACCAGCCCGCACCCCCCCCTGCGCACTGCAGAGCCACGGGCCTCCCAGCCACCAGCCAACACCCCCCCTGCACACTGCAGAGCCACGGGCCTCCCAGCCACCAGCCAACACCCCCCCTGTGCACTGCAGAGCCACGAGCCTCCCAGCCACCAGCCCGCACCCCCCCCCTGCGCACTGCAGAGCCACAGGCCTCCCAGCCACCAGCCAACACCCCCCCTGCGCACTGCAGAGCCACGAGCCTCCCAGCCACCAGCCCGCACCCCCCCCCGCGCACTGCAGAGCCACGAGCCTCCCAGCCACCAGCCAACACCCCCCCTGTGCACTGCAGAGCCACGGGCCTCCCAGCCACCAGCCAACACCCCCCCTGTGCACTGCAGAGCCACGAGCCTCCCAGCCACCAGCCAACACCCCCCCTGTGCACTGCAGAGCCACGGGCCTCCCAGCCACCAGCCAACACCCCCCCTGCGCACTGCAGAGCCACGGGCCTCCCAGCCACCAGCCAACACCCCCCCTGCACACTGCAGAGCCACGGGCCTCCCAGCCACCAGCCCGCACCCCCCCCAGCGCACTGCAGAGCCACGGGCCTCCCAGCCACCAGCCAACACCCCCCCTGCATACTGCAGAGCCACGAGCCTCCCAGCCACCAGCCCGCACCCCCCCCCCTGCGCACTGCAGAGCCACGGGCCTCCCAGCCACCAGCCAACACCCCCCCTGCGCACTGCAGAGCCACGGGCCTCCCAGCCACCAGCCAACACCCCCCCTGCACACTGCAGAGCCACGGGCCTCCCAGCCACCAGCCCGCACCCCCCCCCAGCGCACTGCAGAGCCACGGGCCTCCCAGCCACCAGCCAACACCCCCCCTGCACACTGCAGAGCCACGAGCCTCCCAGCCACCAGCCAACACCCCCCCTGCACACTGCAGAGCCACGGGCCTCCCAGCCACCAGCCAACACCCCCCCTGCGCACTGCAGAGCCACGGGCCTCCCAGCCACCAGCCAACACCCCCCCTGCACACTGCAGAGCCACGGGCCTCCCAGCCACCAGCCCGCACCCCCCCCAGCGCACTGCAGAGCCACGGGCCTCCCAGCCACCAGCCCGCACCCCCCCCCAGCGCACTGCAGAGCCACGAGCCTCCCAGCCACCAGCCCGCACCCCCCCCCTGCGCACTGCAGAGCCACGGGCCTCCCAGCCACCAGCCAACACCCCCCCTGCGCACTGCAGAGCCACGGGCCTCCCAGCCACCAGCCAACACCCCCCCTGCACACTGCAGAGCCACGGGCCTCCCAGCCACCAGCCCGCACCCCCCCCCAGCGCACTGCAGAGCCACGGGCCTCCCAGCCACCAGCCAACACCCCCCCTGCACACTGCAGAGCCACGGGCCTCCCAGCCACCAGCCCGCACCCCCCCCAGCGCACTGCAGAGCCACGGGCCTCCCAGCCACCAGCCAACACCCCCCCCCCGCGCACTGCAGAGCCACGAGCCTCCCAGCCACCAGCCAACACCCCCCCTGTGCACTGCAGAGCCACGGGCCTCCCAGCCACCAGCCAACACCCCCCCCCGCGCACTGCAGAGCCACGAGCCTCCCAGCCACCAGCCCGCACCCCCCCCCTGTGCACTGCAGAGCCACGGGCCTCCCAGCCACCAGCCAACACCCCCCCCCGCGCACTGCAGAGCCACGAGCCTCCCAGCCACCAGCCCGCACCCCCCCCCTGTGCACTGCAGAGCCACGGGCCTCCCAGCCACCAGCCCGCACCCCCCCCCAGCGCACTGCAGAGCCATGGGCCTCCCAGCCACCAGCCAACACCCCCCCTGTGCACTGCAGAGCCACGGGCCTCCCAGCCACCAGCCCGCACCCCCCCCCCCGCGCACTGCAGAGCCACGGGCCTCCCAGCCACCAGCCAACACCCCCCCCCTGCGCACTGCAGAGCCACGAGCCTCCCAGCCACCAGCCCGCACCCCCCCCTGTGCACTGCAGAGCCACAGGCCTCCCAGCCACCAGCCCGCACCCCCCCCCCCGCGCACTGCAGAGCCACGGGCCTCCCAGCCACCAGCCAACACCCCCCCCCTGCGCACTGCAGAGTCACGGGCCTCCCAACCTGCCTCTTGTCAAAGGGGTTTTCCCTCCCAGCCGCACCCTGCTCCCTCCCCCGCAGCAGCGCCAGACCAGCCTGGCAGGTTGGACGCTCCTGGCCCGGCTCTCTAGGGCCTGGTCCGAGATGTGCTGAGCGAGTGCAGCTGCCATTGGCTTCTGCTGGGGTCTGGCCCGGGGCCCCTGTGCTGGGGGGGGGGGGGCACAGCGCCTGCTCCGGACTGGGCCGCAGGCAGGAGGGGCGGGGCCAGGGGCAGCTAGCCCAGAGCGCACCGCCCGGAGCCAGGGCGCTCCCCAGCCCTTGGCACCGCCTGCAGCAGCGCAGGGCTCCGGCTTGGCCCGTCGGCGCTTCCGCCCAGCAGCCGGGGGTCTAGGGAAAGGCTGGCTCCTGTTCGGCTGGGCTGGGTCAAACCAACGCCAGAGTCTTACGCTGCCGCTCCGTGTCCCGGGAATGGGCCCCGGCCCCGGCCCCGGGGACACTTGTGTCTGAGCAGGACGCTGCTGCGAGCCAGGGCGGGGGCTGGAGAGGAGGCCTGGCCGCAGCGAGCGGGCTCTGCGCTCTGGGCCAGAACCAGGCCAGCGCCCAGAGCCCCTGCCTGGCGGGGACCGGGGCTCCCCGGGCTCTCGGGCCAGAGTGAACCGCCGCCTCGCTCGCCAGGCGCTGCAGCGCGGGGCTGGGCAAACTCCCCTCGCCTGGGGACGGCCCAACGCGCTTCTCCGGGGCCCGCGGGAATCCCCACCCAGGGGCCCGCCAAACCAGCGCTGACCTCGGCCGCCCCGCCCCGGGACTGAACCAAGCAGCCCGGCCCCGAGCCCCCCCGGCCCGCCAGAGCCCCCGGCGCTGCCTTTCCACGGCCCCCTCCACCCCACCTCCCCCGAACCCTCGGCACCGCCCCGACCCCTAGAGCCCCCCCCCCCCCGCAGAGTTCCCAGCGCCTCCCCGACCCCCAGAGCCCCCGGCCACCCCGACCCTCCACCAGAGCCCCCGGCGCAGCCCTGCCCTGGCGCTCGGCTGCGGCTCAGCCCGGCTGTGAGGGCTGCACGAGCCCCGACAGCCCCCCCCCCCCAATCCCTGTCCCTGGGGCTGAAAGCGGCCGCTGGCCGTGGGTCCAGCCGCGGGCGGGGTAGAAATGCAGAGCCGGGCGCTGGGGCGGACCGAGGGAGGCTGCCCCTGGCCCGGGCCACGCCTGAGTCTTTCCCTAGGGCTGCTGAGTCCCAGCGCCCCTCTGCGGCAGCTCCCGCCGGCTCCGGGGTGCGCGGAGTTTGCGAGTCCTCGGGCCTGCCGCGCGTCCCCGCGGGGTGACCCCGGAGCGGCCGCAGCCCCCCGGTCCATTTGCGCTGCGCCCAGGGAGCCGGGGGGAAGGAGGGTGCGTCACACTCCGGGGCCACGGGAGGGAACCCGGCGGGGGCAGGCTCACACCCCTGCAGAGCCGGGGCACTGGCCAGGAGTCGCACCCGGGAGGAGGAGCGGCCCCTCCCCTGCCCGTCCCTATATAAGCGGCGGCTCCGCGCCGCTGCCGCAGTGCCTGGCCCGCCCGCCCGCGCCATGCTGAGCTACAGCGCCGAGGCGCTCCTGGGCGCCAGCGCCCTGCGCAAGGAGCGCGCCCCGCGCTCGGCCGCCTCCAGCGGCTTCCACTCGCAGGCCGGCTCCTGGCTGCGCTCGGCCGCCGGCTCCCCGCTGCGGCGCGGCTACAGCGCGGGGCTGGGCTCGCGGGCCGAGAGCCTGGAGTCGCTGGAGGCCGAGCCGCGGACGCGCTCGGAGCGCGAGGTGCTGCAGGCGCTCAACGAGCGCTTCGCCGGCTACATCGACCGGGTGCGGCAGCTGGAGGCGCGCAACCGGCAGCTGGAGGAGGAGGCGGCGGCGCTGCGGCGGCAGCAGGAGGGGCGCGCCGCGCTGGGCGAGCTCTGCGAGCGGGAGCTGGGCGAGCTGCGCGCCGGGGCGCTGCGCCTGGGCAGCGAGCGCGGGCAGCTGCAGCTGGAGCTGGAGCGGCTGGAGGAGGACACCCAGCACCTGCGGCAGCGGCTGGAGGACGAGGCGCGGCAGCGGCAGGAGACCGAGGCGGCCGCCCGCGCCCTGGGCCGCTACGCGGAGGAGGCGAGCCGGGCCAAGGGCGAGCTGGAGAAGAAGGCGCAGGCGCTGCAGGACGAGGCGCTCTTCCTCCGCCGAGCGCACGAGGAGGAGCTGAGCGAGCTGCTGCTGCAGATCCAGGGCAGCCCGGCCTCGCCCGAGTTCCGCCAGGCCAAGCCCGACGTCACAGCGGCCCTCAGGGAGATCCGAGCCCAGCTGGAGGGGCACACGGCGCAGAACGTGCTGCAGTCCGAGGAGTGGTTCCGAGGTGAGACCCGCTGCGCTGTGGGCACGGGGGGAGGGTATCCCCGATCCCTAGCCGGCAGGGAGGAGTGGGCTGGGGAGACCCCGCTGCGCTGTGGTCACGGGGGGGGGGTATCCCCGATCCCTAGCCGGCAGGGAGGAGTGGGCTGGGGAGACCCCGCTGCGCTGCGGGCACGGGGAGGGCGGTATCCCCGATCCCTAGCCGGCAGGGAGGAGTGGGCTGGGGAGACCCCGCTGCGCTGTGGTCACGGGGGGGGGGTATCCCCGATCCCTAGCCGGCAGGGAGGAGTGGGCTGGGGAGACCCCGCTGCGCTGCGGGCACGGGGGGGGCGGTATCCCCGATCCCTAGCCGGCAGGGAGGAGTGGGCTGGGGAGACCCCGCTGCGCTGTGGTCACGGGGGGGGGGTATCCCCGATCCCTAGCCGGCAGGGAGGAGTGGGCTGGGGAGACCCCGCTGCGCTGTGGTCACGGGGGGGGGGTATCCCCGATCCCTAGCCGGCAGGGAGGAGTGGGCTGGGGAGACCCCGCTGCGCTGCGGGCACGGGGGGGGCGGTATCCCCGATCCCTAGCCGGCAGGGAGGAGTGGGCTGGGGAGACCCCGCTGCGCTGTGGTCACGGGGGGGGGTATCCCCGATCCCTAGCCGGCAGGGAGGAGTGGGCTGGGGAGACCCCGCTGCGCTGTGGTCACGGGGGGGGTATCCCCGATCCCTAGCCGGCAGGGAGGAGTGGGCTGGGGAGACCCCGCTGCGCTGTGGTCACGGGGGGGGGGGGTATCCCCGATCCCTAGCCGGCAGGGAGGAGTGGGCTGGGGAGACCCCGCTGCGCTGTGGGCACGGGGGGAGGGTATCCCCGATCCCTAGCCGGCAGGGAGGAGTGGGCTGGGGAGACCCCGCTGCGCTGCGGGCACGGGGGGGGCGGTATCCCCGATCCCTAGCCGGCAGGGAGGAGTGGGCTGGGGAGACCCCGCTGCGCTGCGGGCACGGGGGGGGCGGTATCCCCGATCCCTAGCCGGCAGGGAGGAGTGGGCTGGGGAGACCCCGCTGCGCTGTGGTCACGGGGGGGGGTATCCCCGATCCCTAGCCGGCAGGGAGGAGTGGGCTGGGGAGACCCCGCTGCGCTGTGGGCACGGGGGGAGGGTATCCCCGATCCCTAGCCGGCAGGGAGGAGTGGGCTGGGGAGACCCCGCTGCACTGTGGGCACGGGGGGAGGGTATCCCCGATCCCTAGCCGGCAGGGAGGAGTGGGCTGGGGAGACCCCGCTGCGCTGTGGGCAGGGGGGGGGGGGGCGGTATCCCCGGCTCTCCAGGAAGGAGGAACGTGGGGCACTGCCTGGAGGGAAGGGGTCGGGGCTTTGGGAGAATGGAGCATGCAGAACGGCATTCCCATTGCTCTGCGGGGCTGGGGTGCTGCTCCGCCAATCGCTTGCAGGAGGCTGGGGCGCCCGGTTCCCTGCAGCAGAGCGCGGAGAGGCCGGGGCGGGGGAGCAGCCTCCGTAGTCGGTGCTGAGTCAAGACAGTCCTTTCTCAAGCTCAGCCCCGCAGCGCCCCGGCCTGTCCGCCGCCCGCCCACCAGCGGAGCCCGGCTGGGGCGGGGCCAGAGAAAGGGCGGCTCGCGCCGACCCTGCACGGACCATCTGGTCCGGCCCCCGCCCGGTTGCAGGGAGCCTGCCCGACTCCTCCCTGGCCCAGGCGCTCCCGGACGAAGCCAGAACCCTGCAAGGCGAGTCCATGGCCATAAGGCAGCAGCGCTCAGACCCGCCCCCACCACGCAGCCTCCCCGTACCGGCCCTGAGCTGCCGAGGGCCCGCATGGCGGAGCAGTCCCACCCCTCCCGGCAACCCTGGCCAGCACCTTGGCCTTCAGCACCCTGGCCAGCGCCTCCCGCCCCAGTGTCTCAGCACCCTGACCAGCGCCTCCCGCTGCCAGTGGCTCAGCCTTCAGCACCCTGGCCAGCGCCTCCCGCCCCCAGTGGCTCAGCACCCTGACCAGCGCCTCCCGCTGCCAGTGGCTCTGCCTTCAGCACCCTGGCCAGCGCCTCCCGCTGCCAGTGGCTCTGCCTTCAGCACCCTGGCCAGCGCCTCCCGCTGCCAGTGGCTCAGCCTTCTGCACCCTGGCCAGCGCCTCCCGCTGCCAGTGGCTCAGCCTTCAGCACCCTGGCCAGCGGCTCCCGCTGCCAGTGGCTCAGCCTTCAGCACCCTGGCCAGCGCCTCCCGCTGCCAGTGGCTCAGCCTTCAGCACCCTGGCCAGCGCCTCCTGCCCCCAGTGGCTCAGCACCCTGGCCAGCGCCTCCCACTGCCAGTGGCTCGGCCTTCAGCACCCTGGCCAGCGCCTCCCGCCCCCAGTGGCTCAGCACCCTGGCTAACGCCTCCCGCTCCTCCCAGCACCAATGGCTCAGCACTCAGCCCCTCCCACCCCCAGTGGCTCTGTGCTCAGCATCTTGGCCAGTGCCTCCCGCCCCACCAGCACAGCCCTAGCTCAGCCTGCCGTGCATGGGGCCGGGGCCAGTGCCAGACCCTGTCTGGGTTGCAGGTCGTGCTGGGGGACTCCAGACCCTGTGGCTGTGGCTGCTTTCCCACTGCCCAGGGCCTGAATGTGGCACGCCCGGCCCCAGGAGAGCAGCCCCCCTGGAGAGTCTCCCCCTCTCCCCGCTTCACCTCTTTCCACCACCGGCAGTGAGGCTGGACAAGCTGTCCGAAGCGGCCGCGGTGAACACGGACGCCATCCGCTCGGCCCAGGAGGAGATCTCGGAATACCGCCGGCAGCTCCATGCCAAGCTCACAGAGTGGGAAGCCCTGCAGGGGACCAAGGAGTCCTTGGAGAGGCAGAGAGCAGACACAGAAGACCGTCATCATGCTACCATCTTGTCCTATCAGGTAAGGGGCAGCAGAGGCCACCCACCAGGTGACACTGCCCACGGAGCAGGCCCGGCAGCCTCGCTGGGGGAAGGCAGAGCTACCTCCAGGCTTGGCCCAGAGCACACAGGCAGGGGGGAGCCAAGCCCACCCCTTTCCTTGGCACTTGGCACCAGATGCCCCCCAACTCTAATCTTCTTCCCTGGCTTGGCTGCTTCTAAGCCTGTCCTTGCAGAACAGCCTCCGGCGGCCCAGCCCCCCTTGGGTTTCACTCTGGGGCTAAGCACTGGACAGCGGAACAGCCCCAGGGGCCCCAGCTGAAATAAGCTGCCTCGCACAGGTTTGCTTCTGTGCTTGGGGACCCTGCACCTTGACTTACCCCACAGGGCAGCTGCGGCTCCGAGTGGGGGAGACTTCGTTCCCCGCCTGCTGTTTCCCCTAGACTCACAAACCCAGTCCCGCCCAGCGCCCCACATGCGTGAGGCTAAGCGGGAGAGCACGCAAAGACGGGAGTCTCAGCCCCGGGAGAGGCCGAGGCAGGAACGAGCCGCCGGCATGTGGCGCCCCGAGCGAGCTAGCACGGCAGCAATACCCGCACCCTGGGCACCTCTGCAGCTACTGCTGCCTTGCTCAGGGAAGCAGGGAGCCGGGGCCGCCCTGACCATGTTTCTGCCCCAGGAAACCATCCAGCAGCTGGACAACGAGCTGAGGAACACCAAGTGGGAGATGGCAGCCCAGCTCCGGGAGTACCAGGACCTGCTGAACGTCAAGATGGCCCTGGACATCGAAATTGCTGCTTACAGGTATGTGGGCCCAGTGCTTGAGATCAAGGAGGCAGCTCCCAGCACAGTCCAAGGAGCTAGGCAAAGCCAAGCCTGCCAAATAGACACCAGGTCCCCCCACCCTCCAATCCATGTCTTCCTGCTCTCAGCCCCAGCCCCCCGCCTCTCCCGGGCAGTCCTGCCAGGTGCCTCCACGCCCCCGGGCCTGGCTCAGGGAGACTTGGAAGCAGGGCTCAGCCGGGGGCTGGATCTCAGGCGGGGTTGTCTTTGCATGGCTGACTCAAGGCCCTGCCTGTGCTGCTGGGACCATTCTGCCTCCCCGGGCTGGCAGTCGCCCCTCCGGCTGCAGGGCTGATGCAGCTTGGGCAGGAGGGAGCCCAGAACTTGAGCCCAGGAGCCACACAGACGTGGTGCTCAAGTTCAGCGCCAGTGGGCATACGGAGGCTGGACACCAAGCTGCTCCACCCAGCTCCCTTGGGGCAATCCTGCAACAGTCCTGGTGCTGGAGGGGCCCAGAGAGAGCAGGGCCCCGGGGCAGCCCTTAGCCCATGGTGACTACCTGCGCCCGGGGCTCAGACCCGAGAGCCACAAAAGCAAAGGGAAGATTCCCCATCCTGTTGCCAGGGCTGCACGGTGGACTCTGACTTGCTTGCTCTGTCTCTCGCCCACACCAGAAAGCTGCTGGAAGGCGAGGAGTGCCGCATCGGGTTTGGAATCGGCCCTTTCCCCTTCCCCGAGCCTCCCCCGAAGCCCCCCAGCATTCCCACCCGTGTAAAGGTGAAACGTGAGGAGAAAGGCCAAGTGGTGGAGAAGTCCGATAAGGAAACCGTGATTGTGGAGAAGCAGACAGAGGAAATCCAGGTGACTGAAGAGGTAACTGAGGAAGAGGAGGCCGAGAAGAGAGAGGAAGCGGACGGGGAGGAAGAAAAGGCCAAGTCCCCAGAAAAGGAGAGGGCAGCGTCTCCAGAGAAGGAGGAAGCCAAATCTCCAGAGGAGGCCAAGTCTCCTGGGAAGGATGAGGCCAAGCGACCAGACAGAGAACCTGCCCCCCCAAAAGAAACCAAGGCAGCTGTAAAAGAAGAGCGACCCGCAGAGGGTGGGGAGAGAGCCCCAGGCAAACCACAAGTGGAGACAGAAGAAAGCAAGAAAGAGGAGGGGCCGAAAAAGGAAACCCCAGCCAAGGAGCCCCACAAACCAGAGCCAAAGGCAGAAGAGGAGAAAGCTGCCACGCCTGAGCCCCCTGCCCCCGAGAAGGAGCCTGCCAAACCAGCCCCCAAGCCTGCCAAAGAGCAGGGGGAGGAGGAAGCTGCCAAGCAGAAGCCTGAGCTGAAGCCTCAGGTAAAGGAAGGCAAAGCCAAGGAGCCTGAGAAGCCAAAGCCTGAGGAAAAGGAAGAACCTAAAAAGGAGACGGCTGAGCCCCACGTGGAGGAGACACCCAAAGCCGAAGCTAAACCCAAAGAGGCGCCCAAGGCTGCCAAGCCAGAGCCCAAGGAGACCCCCAAGGCGGAAGAACCCAAAGAGGCGCCCAAGGCTGCCAAGCCAGAGCCCAAGGAGACCCCCAAGGCGGAGACACCCAAAGAGGCGCCCAAGGCTGCCAAGCCAGAGCCCAAGGAGACCCCCAAGGCGGAGACACCCAAAGAGGCGCCCAAGGCTGCCAAGCCAGAGCCCAAGGAGACCCCCAAGGCGGAAGAACCCAAAGAGGTGCCCAAGGCTGCCAAGCCAGAGCCCAAGGAGACCCCCAAGGCGGAGACACCCAAAGAGGCGCCCAAGGCTGCCAAGCCAGAGCCCAAGGAGACCCCCAAGGCGGAGACACCCAAAGAGGCACCCAAGGCTGCCAAGCCAGAGCCCAAGGAGACCCCCAAGGCGGAGACACCCAAAGAGGCGCCCAAGGCTGCCAAGCCAGAGCCCAAGGAGACCCCCAAGGCGGAGACACCCAAAGAGGCGCCCAAGGCTGCCAAGCCAGAGCCCAAGGAGACCCCCAAGGCGGAGACACCCAAAGAGCCGCCCAAGGCTGCCAAGCCAGAGCCCAAGGAGACCCCCAAGGCGGAGACACCCAAAGAGGCGCCCAAGGCTGCCAAGCCAGAGCCCAAGGACACCAAGGAGACCCCCAAGGCGGAAGAACCCAAAGAGGCGCCCAAGGCTGCCAAGCCAGAGCCCAAAGACACCAAGGAGACCCCCAAGGCGGAGACACCCAAAGAGGCACCCAAGGCTGCCAAGCCAGAGCCCAAGGAGACCCCCAAGGCGGAAGAACCCAAAGAGGCGCCCAAGGCTGCCAAGCCAGAGCCCAAAGACACCAAGGAGACCCCCAAGGCGGAGACACCCAAAGAGGCACCCAAGGCTGCCAAGCCAGAGCCCAAGGAGACCCCCAAGGCGGAAGAACCCAAAGAGGCGCCCAAGGCTGCCAAGCCAGAGCCCAAAGACACCAAGGAGACCCCCAAGGCGGAGACACCCAAAGAGGCACCCAAGGCTGCCAAGCCAGAGCCCAAGGAGACCCCCAAGGCGGAAGAACCCAAAGAGGCGCCCAAGGCTGCCAAGCCAGAGCCCAAGGAGACCCCCAAGGCGGAGACACCCAAAGAGGCGCCCAAGGCTGCTCAGACCAAGGCAGAGAAGGTGGAGAAGTCCTCCGGCACAGACTCGAAAGAGGGCAAACCTGCGGAGAAGGCTGCTGCGGCAGGCAAACCCGAGAAGTGAAGAGACCGCTGGAGCTTGGCCACCAGAGAACCTGTGGTGCTCCCTGCCAGGCGGCCCACTGTCTTTGTTCCCCAAGGTGAGACTTGGCCTCGTTGCGGGTGCCTCCCCGCTGAGCCCCGGCTCAGAGGTTAGCAATACGTGCAGCGCCCGGCCGAGCCGTGGCTGTTATGATAGCTTCAGTAGCAGAATACAATATATGCAGAATGCCACATTTAAGCACCCGAATGATTAAGCACCCCCCCCAGTAAGAGCAGACATTCCCTGTCTGCAGCCGACGGATGGCAGTGCAGGGAGGTAGAAAGGCGGAGCTGACACAGCCACGGGCGAACCCCCGCGTAGCCCAGCCCGCTGCGGCTGCCAGCAGAGGGAAGCAGGCCTGACACGCTGAAATACAAAGTGCACTGTAGGGACTCAAGGCCACGTTCCACTGCTTCTGTGCAATCAGAAATAAACAGCTTATAGACAATGGCCTCGGCTCCTTCCGCTCGCCACGCACGAGGGAGGGGGTCCTGGAACGGTGCCCCGGTCAACGAGGGCCTTAGGCACCTAACTGCCATTGAACCAACGGGCGCTAGGCACCTCACTGCCCACGAGAACCTTGGCCTTCCTCTAAAGGAGGCGGCTCTGTGGGCGGATTAAAGGCCGTCCCCGCCCCAGCAGGGTCCAGCCAGCTCCAGCACTCCTGTGGCGTTACTCGTCCCCAATGCCAAGGCAATTCCCCGCGACAGCTGGCAAAGAGCGGGGCAAGTCGCTCTGTGCCGGCCGGCGGCCAGGGAGGAAGCCACCGGTGGGAGCGGTGCAGGCTGCTGAGGACCGCGGATGTTGCTAATCGAGGAGTTGCCGCGCCATGTAGCGACTGCCCGATCAGCTGCTAAGGGGAGGCATCCCGCAGAGCCACAGCAGGGCTGGCTCCCGGAGCTGCAGCGAGCCGGGGCTGAGCCGTTGCAGCTCACGCCGGCTCCGGGACTGCTGCACCTCTGCAGCCAAACGCAGGCGAGCCCAGCGGCTGTGACATTTCTAATGCAGCGGCGCAGAGCTCCCGGCTTGGGCCGGGGCCAGCCGCGAACTCGGACAGAGGGTAGGCGCTGCTGTGGGGCCGGCCGCAGGGAGAGGGAGGAATTGCTAGCAGCGAGACTCCAGGGCCGCACCGGCAGCAGCACAGCCCCACTGCAATGCAGAGCTGCTGCCCTGCCCCGGAGGTGATGCGGCGGATGCGGGGAGAAGCGAGAGCGGCCTGGGCCTGGGGGCGGGCGCAGGGCTGGCAGGCTCTTGCCATCTGCCTCACAGGCCACGTGGAGCAGAACAGAGAGCGGCTGGGGCTGCTGCTCCTGGCGGCGGCCAGAGACGGGGGAAGTGGAGGCGCTAGGCCCCTCCGCAGGTGGCCAGCCCTTCAGCAACAGGGGCGAGTCCTTCCAGGCAGCACTCGGGGTGGGCCCTGCCCAGAGCCACCCTGCCCCACTAACCATCTCCAAAGGCGGCTCAGAGCCATTCAACCCTCTTCCCCTGCACAGCTTACACATGGGGAAACTGAGGCCTGGAGCAATCCTGTCACTTGCCCAAGGTGCCAGCTGGCAGAAAAGGACAGGACCCGGGACTCCTGCTGCCCAGCCCTGAGCTGCTGTGACCACTGCTCCTTGCTCCCAGCGGCCAGGCGGCCGGCAGTGCAGACAGAGCTGGCCGGGGCACAGCTTCTCTCTCAAGAGGTTCAATGCACCATCTGCCTTCAACAGTGGACTGGGCGGTGCCCAGCTCTTGCGGGGGGCAGGCCACGGCACTGGAAAGCCAGCCGCCCGCCCAACCCCGCTCCCTGGGGGGTCAGACAGCGCCAGGCTGCTCTGTGGTCCCGGCCCTGGGCAGGGCCGCCAGCCACCTTGTGCCAGCTGCTCGCAGCCAGGACGGGGAACGCGCCGCCCCGGCGATACCAGCCTTCCCCAGCCCCTGCCCCTGCCTCGCTGGCTCCTCCCCTGGCCGCAGCCTTCCCCTGCCCCTGCCTGGCTGGCTCCTCCCCTGCCCCGCTGGCTCCTCCCCTGGCCGCAGCCTGCCCCAGGGCCCTCCTTGCAACAGCTCCTCTCACCCCCTGCAGCGCTCCCGTCCCTAAGCAGGCCAACCGGGGAGCCCCCTGCCCGGGCCAGCACCCTGAGCAGGTAACGGCAGCCCCGTGAGGAGTCAGGCCAGTCTCAGCCCAGGGCCGCAGAATTCTCTGGGCACAGAGCTGGGCAGAGCCGGCCTGAGAGCCGGGAAGGGCGGCGTGGGGGGCGACAGGCCCCGACTGCAGCAGAAGCAGCGTCTGGCGAGCAGCAGGCAGCACGGCCCACGCCTGCCGCACGTGTCTGGGAGGACGCAGCAGGACGGGCCCGGCTCCGAGTCCCGCCGCAGGCACACGGAGGCTGCCCCGCTCTCGGCCCAGGCCTCCCCCCACTGCGAGGGGGAGCAGCAGTGGTGCAGCGTGGGGCAGGGCCGGAGGGACAGGGCCGGCTGCTCTCACGCCCGTGGGAAAGGAGAGAGCTACGGGGCGATTCACCAGCCCAGCTGTGAGCGCTCCGGGAGCGCAGGCTCCACGTGCCAGGCCGGGGGAAGGCCAGCCGCAGGCCTCCTGCCCCGCCGCGGCCACGATCCCCTTTGCCTCCCTGGGCTGGGGGGCAGGCAGCGCTGCTCACTGGCAAGTCCCCAAGGACTCCGGAAGTGAGTTCAGACCCCCCCTTCCCCCGCCTGGCTACGAGGCTGAGACAGCGCCACGAAGGGCCCTAAACCCGGGGCGGGGTGGCCACGCCCGACCCGCCATCACACACTGGCCGCTCCCCGAGCTGCTGGGGCCTGGCCTGGCCCAGCCCGAAGACACCGGCGCAGGAGAGGGGGGGGCCCAGCTGGCCAAGGACACCAGGCACAGGCCGGTCACCGGCAGCACCGGGGCAGTGGCTTGGCGGGTGTCTAAGTGGCACTGAGCCCTCCCCCTCCCACTGTGGGAAGTGCCCAGTGCAGGCTGCACCCAAACTGAGCTGCACAGGCTATTTTTAGCCTCCGTCTCAATCGTGATCAGCGCAGGCGGTGAGGAGGGGAAGGACAGAGACAGAGGGCAGGCGAGACAGGCGGCGGGGAGGGGAAGGACAGAGAGACAGAGGGCAGGCGAGACAGGCGGCGGGGAGGGGAAGGACAGAGACAGAGGGCAGGCGAGACAGGCGGCGGGGAGGGAAGGACAGAGACAGAGGGCAGGCGAGACAGGCGGCGGGGAGGGGAAGGACAGAGACAGAGGGCAGGCGAGACAGGCGGCGGGGAAGGGAAGGACAGAGAGACAGAGGGCAGGCGAGACAGGCGGCGGGGAGGGGAAGGACAGAGACAGAGGGCAGGCGAGACAGGCGGCGGGGAGGGGAAGGACAGAGACAGAGGGCAGGCGAGACAGGCGGCGGGGAAGGGAAGGACAGAGAGACAGAGGGCAGGCGAGACAGGCGGCGGGGAGGGGAAGGACAGAGAGACAGAGGGCAGGCGAGACAGGCGGCGGGGAGGGGAAGGACAGAGAGACAGAGGGCAGGCGAGACAGGCGGCGGGGAGGGGAAGGACAGAGAGACAGAGGGCAGGCGAGACAGGCGGCGGGGAGGGGAAGGACAGAGAGACAGAGGGCAGGCGAGACAGGCGGCGGGGAGGGGAAGGACAGAGACAGAGGGCAGGCGAGACAGGCGGCGGGGAGAGAAGGACAGAGAGACAGAGGGCAGGCGAGACAGGCGGCGGGGAGGGGAAGGACAGAGAGACAGAGGGCAGGCGAGACAGGCGGCGGGGAGGGGAAGGACAGAGACAGAGGGCAGGCGAGACAGGCGGCGGGGAGGGAAGGACAGAGACAGAGAGCAGGCGAGACAGGCGGCGGGGAGGGGAGGACAGAGAGACAGAGGGCAGGCGAGACAGGCGGCGGGGAGGGGAAGGACAGAGAGACAGAGGGCAGGCGAGACAGGCGGCGGGGAGGGGAAGGACAGAGACAGAGGGCAGGCGAGACAGGCGGCGGGGAGGGGAAGGACAGAGACAGAGGGCAGGCGAGACAGGCGGCGGGGAGGGGAAGGACAGAGACAGAGGGCAGGCGAGACAGGCGGCGGGGAGGGGAAGGACAGAGACAGAGGGCAGGCGAGACAGGCGGCGGGGAGGGGAAGGACAGGGAGACAGAGGGCAGGCGAGACAGGCGGCGGGGAGGGGAAGGACAGAGAGACAGAGGGCAGGCGAGACAGGCGGCGGGGAGGGAAAGGACAGAGACAGAGGGCAGGCGAGACAGGCGGCGGGGAGGGGAAGGACAGAGAGACAGAGGGCAGGCGAGACAGGCGGCGGGGAGGGGAAGGACAGAGAGACAGAGGGCAGGCGAGACAGGCGGCGGGGAGGGGAAGGACAGAGAGACAGAGGGCAGGCGAGACAGGCGGCGGAGAGGGAAAGCACAGAGAGACAGAGGGCAGGCGAGACAGGCGGCGGGGAGAGAAGGACAGAGAGACAGAGGGCAGGCGAGACAGGCGGCGGGGAGGGGAAGGACAGAGAGACAGAGGGCAGGCGAGACAGGCGGCGGGGAGGGAAGGACAGAGAGACAGAGGGCAGGCGAGACAGGCGGCGGGGAGGGGAAGGACAGAGAGACAGAGGGCAGGCGAGACAGGCGGCGGGGAGGGGAGGACAGAGAGACAGAGGGCAGGCGAGACAGGCGGCGGGGAGGGGAAGGACAGAGAGACAGAGGGCAGGCGAGACAGGCGGCGGGGAGGGGAAGGACAGAGAGACAGAGGGCAGGCGAGACAGGCGGTGGGGAGGGGAAGGACAGGGAGACAGAGGGCAGGCGAGACAGGCGGCGGGGAGAGGAAGGACAGGGAGACAGAGGGCAGGCGAGACAGGCGGCGGGGAGGGGAAGGACAGAGAGACAGAGGGCAGGCGAGACAGGCGGCGGGGAGGGAAGGACAGAGACAGAGGGCAGGCGAGACAGGCGGCGGGGAGGGGAAGGACAGAGAGACAGAGGGCAGGCGAGACAGGCGGCGGGGAGGGGAAGGACAGAGAGACAGAGGGCAGGCGAGACAGGCGGCGGGGAGGGGAAGGACAGAGAGACAGAGGGCAGGCGAGACAGGCGGCGGGGAGGGGAAGGACAGAGAGACAGAGGGCAGGCGAGACAGGCGGCGGGGAGGGGAAGGACAGAGAGACAGAGGGCAGGCGAGACAGGCGGCGGGGAGGGGAAGGACAGAGAGACAGAGGGCAGGCGAGACAGGCGGCGGGGAGGGGAAGGACAGAGAGACAGAGGGCAGGCGAGACAGGCGGCGGGGAGGGGAAGGACAGAGAGACAGAGGGCAGGCGAGACAGGCGGCGGAGAGGGGAAGGACAGAGAGACAGAGGGGAGGCGAGACAGGCGGCGGGGAGGGGAAGGACAGAGACAGAGGGCAGGCGAGACAGGCGGCGGGGAGGGGAAGGACAGAGAGACAGAGGGCAGGCGAGACAGGCGGCGGGGAGGGGAAGGACAGAGAGACAGAGGGCAGGCGAGACAGGCGGCGGGGAGGGGAAGGACAGAGAGACAGAGGGCAGGCGAGACAGGCGGCGGGGAGGGGAAGGACAGAGAGACAGAGGGCAGGCGAGACAGGCGGCGGGGAGGGGAAGGACAGAGACAGAGGGCAGGCGAGACAGGCGGCAGGGAGGGGAAGGACAGAGACAGAGGGCAGGCGAGACAGGCGGCGGGGAGGGAAGGACAGAGAGACAGAGGGCAGGCGAGACAGGCGGCGGGGAGGGGAAGGACAGAGAGACAGAGGGCAGGCGAGACAGGCGGCGGGGAGGGAAGGACAGAGAGACAGAGGGCAGGCGAGACAGGCGGCGGGGAGGGGAAGGACAGATAGACAGAGGGCAGGCGAGACAGGCGGCGGGGAGGGGAAGGACAGAGAGACAGAGGGGCAGGCGAGACAGGCGGCGGGGAGGGGAAGGACAGAGAGACAGAGGGCAGGCGAGACAGGCGGCGGGGAGGGGAAGGACAGAGAGACAGAGGGCAGGCGAGACAGGCGGCGGGGAGGGGAAGGACAGAGAGACAGAGGGCAGACGAGACAGGCGGCGGGGAGGGGAAGGACAGAGAGACAGAGGGCAGGCGAGACAGGCGGCGGGGAGGGGAAGGACAGAGAGACAGAGGGCAGGCGAGACAGGCGGCGAGGAGGGGAAGGACAGAGAGACAGAGGGCAGGCGAGACAGGCGGCGGGGAGGGAAGGACAGAGACAGAGGGCAGGCGAGGGAGGCGGCGGGGAGGGAAGGACAGAGACAGAGGGCAGGCGAGACAGGCGGCGGGGAGGGGAAGGACAGAGAGACAGAGGGCAGGCGAGACAGGCGGCGGGGAGGGAAGGACAGAGAGAGAGGGCAGGCGAGACAGGCGGCGGGGAGGGGAAGGACAGAGAGAGAGGGCAGGCGAGACAGGCGGCGGGGAGGGGAGGACAGAGACAGAGGGCAGGCGAGACAGGCGGCGGGGAGGGGAAGGACAGAGACAAAGGGCAGGCGAGACAGGCGGCGGGGAGGGGAAGGACAGAGAGACAGAGGGCAGGCGAGACAGGCGGCGGGGAGGGGAAGGACAGAGACACAGGGGAGGCGAGACAGGCGGCGGGGAGGGGAAGGACAGAGAGACAGAGGGCAGGCGAGACAGGCGGGGAGGAGAAGGACAGAGAGACAGAGGGCAGGCGAGACAGGCGGCGGGGAGGGGAAGGACAGAGGGCAGGCGAGACAGGCGGCGGGGAGGGGAAGGACAGAGAGACAGAGGGCAGGCGAGACAGGCGGCGGGGAGGGAAGGACAGAGAGACAGAGGGCAGGCGAGACAGGCGGCGGGGAGGGGAAGGACAGAGAGACAGAGGGCAGGCGAGACAGGCGGCGGGGAGGGGAAGGACAGAGAGACAGAGGGCAGGCGAGACAGGCGGCGGGGAGGGGAAGGACAGAGAGACAGAGGGCAGGCGAGACAGGCGGCGGGGAGGGAAGGACAGAGAGACAGAGGGCAGGCGAGACAGGCGGCGGGGAGGGGAAGGACAGAGACAGAGGGCAGGCGAGACAGGCGGCAGGGAGGGGAAGGACAGAGACAGAGGGCAGGCGAGACAGGCGGCGGGGAGGGAAGGACAGAGAGACAGAGGGCAGGCAAGACAGGCGGCGGGGAGGGAAGGACAGAGACAGAGGGCAGGCGAGACAGGCGGCGGGGAGGGGAAGGACAGAGAGACAGAGGGCAGGCGAGACAGGCGGCGGGGAGGGGAAGGACAGAGAGACAGAGAGCAGGCGAGACAGGCGGCGGGGAGGGGAGGACAGAGACAGAGGGCAGGCGAGACAGGCGGCGGGGAGGGGAAGGACAGAGACAGAGGGCAGGCGAGACAGGCGGCGGGGAGGGGAAGGACAGAGAGACAGAGGGCAGGCGAGACAGGCGGCGGGGAGGGGAGGACAGAGACAGAGGGCAGGCGAGACAGGCGGCGGGGAGGGGAAGGACAGAGACAGAGGGCAGGCGAGACAGGCGGCGGGGAGGGGAAGGACAGAGAGACAGAGGGCAGGCGAGACAGGCGGCGGGGAGGGGAAGGACAGAGACAGAGGGCAGGTGAGACAGGCGGCGGGGAGGGGAAGGACAGAGAGACAGAGGGCAGGCGAGACAGGCGGCGGGGAGGAGAAGGACAGAGAGACAGAGGGCAGGCGAGACAGGCGGCGGGGAGGGGAAGGACAGAGAGACAGAGGGCAGGCGAGACAGGCGGCGGGGAGGGGAAGGACAGAGACAGAGGGCAGGCGAGACAGGCGGCGGGGAGGGGAAGGACAGAGAGACAGAGGGCAGGCGAGACAGGCGGCGGGGAGGGGAGGACAGAGACAGAGGGCAGGCGAGACAGGCGGCGGGGAGGGGAGGACAGAGACAGAGGGCAGGCGAGACAGGCGGCGGGGAGGGGAAGGACAGAGACAGAGGGCAGGCGAGACAGGCGGCGGGGAGGGGAAGGACAGAGACAGAGGGCAGGCGAGACAGGCGGCGGGGAGGGGAAGGACAGAGAGACAGAGGGCAGGCGAGACAGGCGGCGGGGAGGGGAAGGACAGAGACAGAGGGCAGGTGAGACAGGCGGCGGGGAGGGGAAGGACAGAGAGACAGAGGGCAGGCGAGACAGGCGGCGGGGAGGAGAAGGACAGAGAGACAGAGGGCAGGCGAGACAGGCGGCGGGGAGGGGAAGGACAGAGAGACAGAGGGCAGGCGAGACAGGCGGCGGGGAGGGGAAGGACAGAGACAGAGGGCAGGCGAGACAGGCGGCGGGGAGGGGAAGGACAGAGAGACAGAGGGCAGGCGAGACAGGCGGCGGGGAGGGGAGGACAGAGACAGAGGGCAGGCGAGACAGGCGGCGGGGAGGGGAAGGACAGAGACAGAGGGCAGGCGAGACAGGCGGCGGGGAGGGGAAGGACAGAGAGACAGAGGGCAGGCGAGACAGGCGGCGGGGAGGGGAAGGACAGAGACAGAGGGCAGGCGAGACAGGCGGCGGGGAGGGGAAGGACAGAGAGACAGAGGGCAGGCGAGACAGGCGGCGGGGAGGAGAAGGACAGAGAGACAGAGGGCAGGCGAGACAGGCGGCGGGGAGGGGAAGGACAGAGAGACAGAGGGCAGGCGAGACAGGCGGCGGGGAGGGGAAGGACAGAGACAGAGGACAGGCGAGACAGGCGGCGGGGAGGGAAGGACAGAGAGACAGACGGCAGGCGAGACAGGCGGCGGGGAGGGAAGGACAGAGAGACAGAGGGCAGGCGAGACAGGCGGCGGGGAGGGGAAGGACAGAGAGACAGAGGGCAGGCGAGACAGGCGGCGGGGAGGGAAGGACAGAGAGACAGAGGGCAGGCGAGACAGGCGGCGGGGAGGGAAGGACAGAGAGACAGAGGGCAGGCGAGACAGGCGGCGGGGAGGGAAGGACAGAGACAGAGGGCAGGCGAGACAGGCGGCGGGGAGGGGAAGGACAGAGAGACAGAGGGCAGGCGAGACAGGCGGCGGGGAGGGGAAGGACAGAGACAGAGGGCAGGCGAGACAGGCGGCGGGGAGGGGAAGGACAGAGAGACAGAGGGCAGGCGAGACAGGCGGCGGGGAGGAGAAGGACAGAGAGACAGAGGGCAGGCGAGACAGGCGGCGGGGAGGGGAAGGACAGAGAGACAGAGGGCAGGCGAGACAGGCGGCGGGGAGGGGAAGGACAGAGACAGAGGGCAGGCGAGACAGGCGGCGGGGAGGGAAGGACAGAGACAGAGGGCAGGCGAGACAGGCGGCGGGGAGGGGAAGGACAGAGACAGAGGGCAGGCGAGACAGGCGGCGGGGAGGGAAGGACAGAGACAGAGGGCAGGCGAGACAGGCGGCGGGGAGGGGAGGACAGAGACAGAGGGCAGGCGAGACAGGTGGCGGGGAGGGGAGGACAGAGACAGAGGGCAGGTGAGACAGGCGGTGAGGAAGGGCGTGCCCGAGGGAAGGCCAGTCCGGCGACACCCCCGCGCTAGGGACAGGCGCACACGGCGAGCCCCCCCCTCGGCCAGCGTGGGCAGAGCTCCCCCCCGGCGGCGGTGGCAGGGCCCAGCCTCTCCCCAATCACAGGCAGACTGCTCATCTGGCCTTTAATGCTCGGGAAGGGCCCGGGAGCCGGCCCAGCCCAGCAGCTGCACAGAGCTCCGGGCGGATGGGCTCAGCGGTGGCTGAAGAACCCCTGGGGATGGTTGTACTTGAACGGCTTCATCCGGCTGGGCCCCCTGCAAGAGGAGACGAGGGAGTCAGGCCTGTCCGGGGGGGCGCGAGCTGTCTGCAGGCCGCGGGGGGAGGGGCCAGCGCAGCGCCCGCCCAGCCCGGCCCTCACCTGGCGAGACGCAGGCACATCTTCTCCTGCGGGAACTCCTTGGGCCCCTCCACGCTGGTGTCGTGGCACTCGGTCTCCAGGTAGACGTCCAGCACCACGCACAGGCGCTGCAGCTGGTTGGTGAGCAGCTGGTAGCCAGGCCGCGGCCCGCACAGCTCCCTGTAGCGCACGTTGACCTCGCTCTCCATCGCCTGCCAGAACGGGGGCGGGGTCAGTCTCCCGGCTGCGGGGCCCTGCCCCCTGCAGCTCCACCCCCCGGTCCCGCCGGCTCACCCGAATGTTGTCGTCGTTGCTCCCGGTCCTCTCCCCCTTCCAGCTCAGACACAGGCTGAAGACGGGCGGCATGGAGGAGTAGCCCGGATTCAGCGCCACGGCTGCCTGCAGCTTGGCTGAGAGGCCAAGGGAAGACGTCAAGGGCTGCACAAGAGCCAGCAGCCTCCCGCCCCGGGGACGCCCCAGGCCCCCGTAGCAGCAGCCGGGAGCTGGGCTGGGCTGCCGGGGCGGATGGCCTGGGAGGCCCTGGAGTGACAAAGCCGGAGCTCGCCGGGGCCGGTCGGGGAGGGCTCTCAGGCGGGCAGCGGCTTTGCCTGGCCCCCGGTGGCAAGCCCAGGAGAGCCCACAAGGGCGCAACACGGCAGAGCTCCACGAGGCCCACGCCCACCGCCCGGGGCCCAGGCCCACCTGTCCCTCTCTCCACCAGCACCGTGTAATAGAGGTGAGTGTCTTCCGCCAAGCCGGCCTCCACCACGTCCTTGGTGTAGTGCAGCTCCTGCAGGGGGAGAGCAGAGCTGGGCCAGGCCCACCGGCGGGGAGCGGGCTGGGCTGGGCTGGGCAGCTCGCCCGGCTTGGCACCTACCAGGTAATCCTCGTAGGGGAGCGCAGCCCACTTCGCCAAGCGCGCCACCACCTTGGAAGGGAAGAGCTGCTGGCACTCGCTGGAGACCGGCACCACGCCGTGCTCTGGAGGGACAAAGCCTGGTGAGCAGCACTCGCAGGGGGGGCGCTCCGGTGCCGTCAGAGACTGGAGTCCCAGGGCGCCCGGCAGCCTCCCCAGCCTGCACTGTGGTCCCCCAGAGCCTCGCCGGGCAGGGACGGGAGGCACCTTGGCACCGCGCAGGCCGCGAGGCGAGCGACTCCCGGCAGAGGGCAGCACGAACGTAGGGAGCAGAGCACAGCCGGCCTCGGGCGCCTGCCGGGTCTCCAGGCCGAGGGAACGCAGGGAGCGAGCGAGCGGAGCACAGCCGGCTTCGGGCGCCTGCTGGGCCTCCAGGCTGAGGGAACGCAGGGAGCAAGGGAGCGGAGCACAGCTGGCCTCGGGTGACTGCCGGGTCTCCAGGCTGAGGGAACGCAGGGAGCAAGGGAGCGGAGCACAGCTGGCCTCGGGTGACTGCCGGGTCTCCAGGCTGAGGGAACGCAGGGAGCGAGCGAGCGGAGCACAGCTGGCCTCGGGTGACTGCCGGGCCTCCAGGCTGAGGGAACGCAGGGAGCGAGCGAGCGGAGCACAGCTGGCCTCGGGTGACTGCCGGGTCTCCAGGCTGAGGGAACGCAGGGAGCAAGGGAGCGGAGCACAGCCGGCTTCGGGCGCCTGCTGGGCCTCCAGGCTGAGGGAACACAGGGAGCGAGCGAGCGGAGCACAGCCAGCCTCGGGCGCCTGCCGGGTCTCCAGGCTGAGGGAACGCAGGGAGCGAGCGAGCGGAGCACAGCCGGCCTCGGGCACCTGCCGGGCCTCCAGGCTGAGGGAACGCAGGGAGCAAGGGAGCGGAGCACAGCCGGCCTCGGGCGCCTGCCGGGCCTCCAGGCTGAGGGAACGCAGGGAGCAAGGGAGCGGAGCACAGCTGGCCTCGGGCGCCTGCCGGGTCTCCAGGCTGAGGGAACGCAGGGAGCAAGGGAGCAGAGCACAGCCGGCCTCGGGCGCCTGCCGGGCCTCCAGGCTGAGGGAACGCAGGGAGCAAGGGAGCGGAGCACAGCTGGCCTCGGGCGCCTGCCGGGTCTCCAGGCTGAGGGAACGCAGGGAGCAAGGGAGCAGAGCACAGCCGGCCTCGGGCGCCTGCCGGGCCTCCAGGCTGAGGGAACGCAGGGAGCGAGCAAGCGGAGCACAGCCAGCCTCGGGCGCCTGCCGGGCCTCCAGGCTGAGGGAACGCAGGGAGCGAGCAAGCGGAGCACAGCCAGCCTCGGGCGCCTGCCGGGCCTCCAGGCTGAGGGAACGCAGGGAGCAAGGGAGCGGAGCACAGCCGGCCTCGGGCACCTGCCGGGCCTCCAGGCTGAGGGAACGCAGGGAGCAAGGGAGCGGAGCACAGCCGGCCTCGGGCGCCTGCCGGGCCTCCAGGCTGAGGGAACGCAGGGAGCAAGGGAGCGGAGCACAGCTGGCCTCGGGCGCCTGCCGGGTCTCCAGGCTGAGGGAACGCAGGGAGCAAGGGAGCGGAGCACAGCCGGCCTCGGGCGCCTGCTGGGCCTCCAGGCTGAGGGAACGCAGGGAGCGAGCAAGCGGAGCACAGCCAGCCTCGGGCGCCTGCCGGGCCTCCAGGCTGAGGGAACGCAGGGAGCGAGCGAGCGGAGCACAGCCGGCCTCGGGCGCCTGCCGGGTCTCCAGGCTGAGGGAACGCAGGGAGCGAGCAAGCGGAGCACAGCCGGCCTCGGGCGCCTGCCGGGTCTCCAGGCCGAGGGAACGCAGGGAGCGAGCAAGCGGAGCACAGCCGGCCTCGGGCGCCTGCCGGGCCTCCAGGCTGAGGGAACGCAGGGAGCGAGCGAGCGGAGCACAGCCGGCCTCGGGCGCCTGCCGGGCCTCCAGGCTGAGGGAACGCAGGGAGCGAGCGAGCGGAGCACAGCCGGCCTCGGGCACCTGCCAGGCCTCCAGGCTGAGGGCAGTGGGAATGACCGGGCTTCCCGAAGCCAGGCAGGACTGATGGCTTTCCCTGGGCTGCCCCTCAGACCGGGCCCAGCCAGGGGAGTGGCGCCAGGAGCCGAGCACGCTGCCACAGGAAGCAGGGGGGCCACGGATCCCTTCCCGAAACGAGCCGGCGACAGCCCTTACCCAGGGACGCAAACTGCTTGTGGAGCGCCAGGCGGGACTGCAGCCTCGTCCTCAGCAGCTTCATGGTCAGCTCCATGTGGCTGGCGCTCAGCGAGCTCTCGGCCGTCACCGTGTGCTGCGGGCAGGAAAGGCCGGCATGCAGCGGGGATGCGCCCGGCCCCACTGGGAGCCCGCCCCCCTGCTCGGTAGTGTGTCTCAGGCGAAGGACCCTTGGGCAGGGGAGCTCGGTTTGCTCCCCCCGCTGCGAGGCTGGGCCAGGCTGTGGCAATACACCTCCCGTGCCAGGAAGCGGCGCCGAGAGGAGCCCCTTCTCCCTGCCGCAGTCCCACCCCCGCCAGAGGCCCCATCCCCCCACCGCCCGACCTGCCCCACGCCGGTGCCCGTGTGGCTGGGACCGTGGCTCTCAGCGGCCCACGTACCTGAGGCTGGTCTTTGGGGAAATGCAGGCCGCCCAGCTTCTGCACCCACACGTAGGGGTGGCCCAGGTCTGCCACGTAGTCACTCAGGCTCAGGATGCTGAGGAGACACAGGCCGGTCGCTGCCACGGAGGCCGGAGCCAGAGCGCGTGCCGGGCACTGCAGACAGACCCACCACACCACAGCGCCCCCACACGGACCTAGGGCGCCCGCCGGGGCTCCTGGCCAGCCTGGCGGGCACCACACAGGCAGCTAGCTGGAGCAGCCCAGGCCCGGAAAGCTCCCACAATGCCACGGGGCAAGCGCCCGGCTCTGCTCTGGGCTGCCCGGGCGGCGCTGGCTCACCCAACTTTGTCGAACTGGAACTGGTTGGCGGGGTTGGGCGTTCTCTTCCCGTGGTCCCCTGGGTACAGGCAGCTGAGCAGGCAGCCCGGCGACAGCAGGTCTCTGTGGAGAGGGAGGCTGACGTCAGGCCCAGAGCAGCATGGCCTGACCTCCCAGACGGCCCACATCCAGCGGGACCCCGCGGCCGCGGAGCCAGGATCTGCCCGTGAGACCCCTGCTGCAGGGCGGGCGCCAGAGACCAGGCGGCTGTCTCCCCGCGGACGAGGGGCTGGCTGGGCCCGGGGAAGGGCCGGGGGAAGCAGCCGCAGGGCGGGCGCCAGAGACCAGGCGGCTGTCTCCGTGCGGACGAGGGGCTGGCTGGGCCCGGGGAAGGGCCGGGGGAAGCAGCCGCAGGGCGGGCGCCAGAGACCAGGCGGCTGTCTCCCCGCGGACGAGGGGCTGGCTGGGCCGGGGAAGGGCCGGGAGAAGCAGCCGCAGGGCGGGCGCCAGAGACCAGGCGGCTGTCTCCCCGCGGACGAGGGGCTGGCTGGGCCCGGGGAAGGGCCGGGGGAAGCAGCCGCAGGGCGGGCGCCAGAGACCAGGCGGCTGTCTCCGTGCGGACGAGGGGCTGGCTGGGCCCGGGGAAGGGCCGGGGGAAGCAGCCGCAGGGCGGGCGCCAGAGACCAGGCGGCTGTCTCCCCGCGGACGAGGGGCTGGCTGGGCCGGGGAAGGGCCGGGAGAAGCAGCCGCAGGGCGGGCGCCAGAGACCAGGCGGCTGTCTCCGTGCGGACGAGGGGCTGGCTGGGCCCGGGGAAGGGCCGGGGGAAGCAGCCGCAGGGCGGGCGCCAGAGACCAGGCGGCTGTCTCCCCGCGGACGAGGGGCTGGCTGGGCTCGGGGAAGGGCCGGGGGAAGCAGCCGCAGGGCGGGCGCCAGAGACCAGGCGGCTGTCTCCCCGCGGACGAGGGGCTGGCTGGGCCCGGGGAAGGGCCGGGGGAAGCAGCCGCAGGGCGGGCGCCAGAGACCAGGCGGCTGTCTCCCCGCGGACGAGGGGCTGGCTGGGCCCGGGGAAGGGCCGGGGGAAGCAGCCGCAGGGCGGGCGCCAGAGACCAGGCGGCTGTCTCCGTGCGGACGAGGGGCTGGCTGGGCCCGGGGAAGGGCCGGGGGAAGCAGCCGCAGGGCGGGCGCCAGAGACCAGGCGGCTGTCTCCCCGCGGACGAGGGGCTGGCTGGGCCGGGGAAGGGCCGGGAGAAGCAGCCGCAGGGCGGGCGCCAGAGACCAGGCGGCTGTCTCCCCGCGGACGAGGGGCTGGCTGGGCCCGGGGAAGGGCCGGGGGAAGCAGCCGCAGGGCGGGCGCCAGAGACCAGGCGGCTGTCTCCGTGCGGACGAGGGGCTGGCTGGGCCCGGGGAAGGGCCGGGGGAAGCAGCCGCAAGGCGGGCGCCAGAGACCAGGCGGCTGTCTCCGTGTGGACGAGGGGCTGGCTGGGCCCGGGGAAGGGCCGGGGGAAGCAGCCGCAGGGCGGGCGCCAGAGACCAGGCGGCTGTCTCCGTGCGGACGAGGGGCTGGCTGGGCCCGGGGAAGGGCCGGGGGAAGCAGCCGCAGGGCGGGCGCCAGAGACCAGGCGGCTGTCTCCGTGCGGACGAGGGGCTGGCTGGGCCCGGGGAAGGGCCGGGGGAAGCAGCCGCAGGGCGGGCGCCAGAGACCAGGCGGCTGTCTCCGTGCGGACGAGGGGCTGGCTGGGCCGGGGAAGGGCCGGGAGAAGCAGCCGCAGGGCGGGCGCCAGAGACCAGGCGGCTGTCTCCCCGCGGACGAGGGGCTGGCTGGGCCGGGGAAGGGCCGGGGGAAGCAGCCGCAGGGCGGGCGCCAGAGACCAGGCGGCTGTCTCCCTGCGGACGAGGGGCTGGCTGGGCCCGGGGAAGGGCCGGGGGAAGCAGCCGCAGGGCGGGCGCCAGAGACCAGGCGGCTGTCTCCGTGCGGACGAGGGGCTGGCTGGGCCGGGGAAGGGCCGGGGGAAGCAGCCGCAGGGCGGGCGCCAGAGACCAGGCGGCTGTCTCCGTGCGGACGAGGGGCTGGCTGGGCCCGGGGAAGGGCCGGGGGAAGCAGCCGCAGGGCGGGCGCCAGAGACCAGGCGGCTGTCTCCGTGCGGACGAGGGGCTGGCTGGGCCCGGGGAAGGGCCGGGGGAAGCAGCCGCAGGGCGGGCGCCAGAGACCAGGCGGCTGTCTCCCCGCGGACGAGGGGCTGGCTGGGCCCGGGGAAGGGCCGGGGGAAGCAGCCGCAGGGCGGGCGCCAGAGACCAGGCGGCTGTCTCCGTGCGGACGAGGGGCTGGCTGGGCCCGGGGAAGGGCCGGGGGAAGCAGCCGCAGGGCGGGCGCCAGAGACCAGGCGGCTGTCTCCGTGCGGACGAGGGGCTGGCTGGGCCCGGGGAAGGGCCGGGGGAAGCAGCCGCAGGGCGGGCGCCAGAGACCAGGCGGCTGTCTCCGTGCGGACGAGGGGCTGGCTGGGCCCGGGGAAGGGCCGGGAGAAGCAGCCGCAGGGCGGGCGCCAGAGACCAGGCGGCTGTCTCCGTGGGGACGAGGGGCTGGCTGGGCCCGGGGAAGGGCCGGGAGAAGCAGCCGCAGGGCGGGCGCCAGAGACCAGGCGGCTGTCTCCGTGCGGACGAGGGGCTGGCTGGGCCCGGGGAAGGGCCGGGGGAAGCAGCCGCAGGGCGGGCGCCAGAGACCAGGCGGCTGTCTCCGTGCGGACGAGGGGCTGGCTGGGCCCGGGGAAGGGCCGGGGGAAGCAGCCGCAGGGCGGGCGCCAGAGACCAGGCGGCTGTCTCCCCGCGGACGAGGGGCTGGCTGGGCCCGGGGAAGGGCCGGGGGAAGCAGCCGCAGGGCGGGCGCCAGAGACCAGGCGGCTGTCTCCCCGCGGACGAGGGGCTGGCTGGGCCCGGGGAAGGGCCGGGAGAAGCAGCCGCAGGGCGGGCGCCAGAGACCAGGCGGCTGTCTCCGTGGGGACGAGGGGCTGGCTGGGCCGGGGAAGGGCCGGGAGAAGCAGCCGCAGGGCGGGCGCCAGAGACCAGGCGGCTGTCTCCGTGGGGACGAGGGGCTGGCTGGGCCCGGGGAAGGGCCGGGAGAAGCAGCCGCAGGGCGGGCGCCAGAGACCAGGCGGCTGTCTCCGTGGGGACGAGGGGCTGGCTGGGCCCGGGGAAGGGCCGGGGGAAGCAGCCGCAGGGCGGGCGCCAGAGACCAGGCGGCTGTCTCCGTGCGGACGAGGGGCTGGCTGGGCTCGGGGAAGGGCCGGGGGAAGCAGCCGCAGGGCGGGCGCCAGAGACCAGGCGGCTGTCTCCGTGCGGACGAGGGGCTGGCTGGGCCCGGGGAAGGGCCGGGGGAAGCAGCCGCAGGGCGGGCGCCAGAGACCAGGCGGCTGTCTCCGTGCGGACGAGGGGCTGGCTGGGCTCGGGGAAGGGCCGGGGGAAGCAGCCGCAGGGCGGGCGCCAGAGACCAGGCGGCTGTCTCCGTGCGGACGAGGGGCTGGCTGGGCCCGGGGAAGGGCCGGGGGAAGCAGCCGCAGGGCGGGCGCCAGAGACCAGGCGGCTGTCTCCGTGCGGACGAGGGGCTGGCTGGGCCCGGGGAAGGGCCGGGGGAAGCAGCCGCAGGGCGGGCGCCAGAGACCAGGCGGCTGTCTCCGTGCGGACGAGGGGCTGGCTGGGCCCGGGGAAGGGCCGGGGGAAGCAGCCGCAGGGCGGGCGCCAGAGACCAGGCGGCTGTCTCCCCGCGGACGAGGGGCTGGCTGGGCCCGGGGAAGGGCCGGGGGAAGCAGCCGCAGGGCGGGCGCCAGAGACCAGGCGGCTGTCTCCGTGTGGACGAGGGGCTGGCTGGGCCCGGGGAAGGGCCGGGGGAAGCAGCCGCAGGGCGGGCGCCAGAGACCAGGCGGCTGTCTCCGTGTGGACGAGGGGCTGGCTGGGCCGGGGAAGGGCCGGGGGAAGCAGCCGCAGGGCGGGCGCCAGAGACCAGGCGGCTGTCTCCGTGCGGACGAGGGGCTGGCTGGGCCCGGGGAAGGGCCGGGAGAAGCAGCCGCAGGGCGGGCGCCAGAGACCAGGCGGCTGTCTCCGTGTGGACGAGGGGCTGGCTGGGCCCGGGGAAGGGCCGGGGGAAGCAGCCGCAGGGCGGGCGCCAGAGACCAGGCGGCTGTCTCCGTGCGGACGAGGGGCTGGCTGGGCCCGGGGAAGGGCCGGGGGAAGCAGCCGCAGGGCGGGCGCCAGAGACCAGGCGGCTGTCTCCGTGCGGACGAGGGGCTGGCTGGGCCCGGGGAAGGGCCGGGGGAAGCAGCCGCAGGGCGGGCGCCAGAGACCAGGCGGCTGTCTCCGTGCGGACGAGGGGCTGGCTGGGCCCGGGGAAGGGCCGGGGGAAGCAGCCGCAGGGCGGGCGCCAGAGACCAGGCGGCTGTCTCCGTGCGGACGAGGGGCTGGCTGGGCCCGGGGAAGGGCCGGGGGAAGCAGCCGCAGGGCGGGCGCCAGAGACCAGGCGGCTGTCTCCCCGCGGACGAGGGGCTGGCTGGGCCCGGGGAAGGGCCGGGGGAAGCAGCCGCAGGGCGGGCGCCAGAGACCAGGCGGCTGTCTCCCCGCGGACGAGGGGCTGGCTGGGCCCGGGGAAGGGCCGGGGGAAGCAGCCGCAGGGCGGGCGCCAGAGACCAGGCGGCTGTCTCCCCGCGGACGAGGGGCTGGCTGGGCCCGGGGAAGGGCCGGGAGAAGCAGCCGCAGGGCGGGCGCCAGAGACCAGGCGGCTGTCTCCGTGGGGACGAGGGGCTGGCTGGGCCGGGGAAGGGCCGGGAGAAGCAGCCGCAGGGCGGGCGCCAGAGACCAGGCGGCTGTCTCCGTGGGGACGAGGGGCTGGCTGGGCCCGGGGAAGGGCCGGGAGAAGCAGCCGCAGGGCGGGCGCCAGAGACCAGGCGGCTGTCTCCGTGGGGACGAGGGGCTGGCTGGGCCCGGGGAAGGGCCGGGGGAAGCAGCCGCAGGGCGGGCGCCAGAGACCAGGCGGCTGTCTCCGTGCGGACGAGGGGCTGGCTGGGCTCGGGGAAGGGCCGGGGGAAGCAGCCGCAGGGCGGGCGCCAGAGACCAGGCGGCTGTCTCCGTGCGGACGAGGGGCTGGCTGGGCCCGGGGAAGGGCCGGGGGAAGCAGCCGCAGGGCGGGCGCCAGAGACCAGGCGGCTGTCTCCGTGCGGACGAGGGGCTGGCTGGGCTCGGGGAAGGGCCGGGGGAAGCAGCCGCAGGGCGGGCGCCAGAGACCAGGCGGCTGTCTCCGTGCGGACGAGGGGCTGGCTGGGCCCGGGGAAGGGCCGGGGGAAGCAGCCGCAGGGCGGGCGCCAGAGACCAGGCGGCTGTCTCCGTGCGGACGAGGGGCTGGCTGGGCCCGGGGAAGGGCCGGGGGAAGCAGCCGCAGGGCGGGCGCCAGAGACCAGGCGGCTGTCTCCGTGCGGACGAGGGGCTGGCTGGGCCCGGGGAAGGGCCGGGGGAAGCAGCCGCAGGGCGGGCGCCAGAGACCAGGCGGCTGTCTCCCCGCGGACGAGGGGCTGGCTGGGCCCGGGGAAGGGCCGGGGGAAGCAGCCGCAGGGCGGGCGCCAGAGACCAGGCGGCTGTCTCCGTGTGGACGAGGGGCTGGCTGGGCCCGGGGAAGGGCCGGGGGAAGCAGCCGCAGGGCGGGCGCCAGAGACCAGGCGGCTGTCTCCGTGTGGACGAGGGGCTGGCTGGGCCGGGGAAGGGCCGGGGGAAGCAGCCGCAGGGCGGGCGCCAGAGACCAGGCGGCTGTCTCCGTGCGGACGAGGGGCTGGCTGGGCCCGGGGAAGGGCCGGGAGAAGCAGCCGCAGGGCGGGCGCCAGAGACCAGGCGGCTGTCTCCGTGTGGACGAGGGGCTGGCTGGGCCCGGGGAAGGGCCGGGGGAAGCAGCCGCAGGGCGGGCGCCAGAGACCAGGCGGCTGTCTCCGTGCGGACGAGGGGCTGGCTGGGCCCGGGGAAGGGCCGGGGGAAGCAGCCGCAGGGCGGGCGCCAGAGACCAGGCGGCTGTCTCCGTGCGGACGAGGGGCTGGCTGGGCCCGGGGAAGGGCCGGGGGAAGCAGCCGCAGGGCGGGCGCCAGAGACCAGGCGGCTGTCTCCGTGCGGACGAGGGGCTGGCTGGGCCCGGGGAAGGGCCGGGGGAAGCAGCCGCAGGGCGGGCGCCAGAGACCAGGCGGCTGTCTCCGTGCGGACGAGGGGCTGGCTGGGCCCGGGGAAGGGCCGGGGGAAGCAGCCGCAGGGCGGGCGCCAGAGACCAGGCGGCTGTCTCCCCGCGGACGAGGGGCTGGCTGGGCCCGGGGAAGGGCCGGGGGAAGCAGCCGCAGGGCGGGCGCCAGAGACCAGGCGGCTGTCTCCCCGCGGACGAGGGGCTGGCTGGGCCCGGGGAAGGGCCGGGGGAAGCAGCCGCAGGGCGGGCGCCAGAGACCAGGCGGCTGTCTCCGTGCGGACGAGGGGCTGGCTGGGCCCGGGGAAGGGCCGGGGGAAGCAGCCGCAGGGCGGGCGCCAGAGACCAGGCGGCTGTCTCCCCGCGGACGAGGGGCTGGCTGGGCCGGGGAAGGGCCGGGAGAAGCAGCCGCAGGGCGGGCGCCAGAGACCAGGCGGCTGTCTCCCCGCGGACGAGGGGCTGGCTGGGCCCGGGGAAGGGCCGGGGGAAGCAGCCGCAGGGCGGGCGCCAGAGACCAGGCGGCTGTCTCCGTGCGGACGAGGGGCTGGCTGGGCCCGGGGAAGGGCCGGGGGAAGCAGCCGCAAGGCGGGCGCCAGAGACCAGGCGGCTGTCTCCGTGTGGACGAGGGGCTGGCTGGGCCCGGGGAAGGGCCGGGGGAAGCAGCCGCAGGACGGGCGCCAGAGACCAGGCGGCTGTCTCCGTGCGGACGAGGGGCTGGCTGGGCTCGGGGAAGGGCCGGGGGAAGCAGCCGCAGGGCGGGTGCCAGAGACCAGGCGGCTGTCTCCCCGCGGACGAGGGGCTGGCTGGGCCGGGGAAGGGCCGGGGGAAGCAGCCGCAGGGCGGGCGCCAGAGACCAGGCGGCTGTCTCCCCGCGGACGAGGGGCTGGCTGGGCCCGGGGAAGGGCCGGGGGAAGCAGCCGCAGGGCGGGCGCCAGAGACCAGGCGGCTGTCTCCGTGCGGACGAGGGGCTGGCTGGGCCCGGGGAAGGGCCAGGAGAAGCAGCCGCAGGGCGGGCGCCAGAGACCAGGCGGCTGTCTCCGTGTGGACGAGGGGCTGGCTGGGCCCGGGGAAGGGCCGGGGGAAGCAGCCGCAGGGCGGGCGCCAGAGACCAGGCGGCTGTCTCCGTGCGGACGAGGGGCTGGCTGGGCCCGGGGAAGGGCCGGGGGAAGCAGCCGCAGGGCGGGCGCCAGAGACCAGGCGGCTGTCTCCGTGCGGACGAGGGGCTGGCTGGGCCCGGGGAAGGGCCGGGGGAAGCAGCCGCAGGGCGGGCGCCAGAGACCAGGCGGCTGTCTCCGTGCGGACGAGGGGCTGGCTGGGCCCGGGGAAGGGCCGGGGGAAGCAGCCGCAGGGCGGGCGCCAGAGACCAGGCGGCTGTCTCCCCGCGGACGAGGGGCTGGCTGGGCCGGGGAAGGGCCGGGAGAAGCAGCCGCAGGGCGGGCGCCAGAGACCAGGCGGCTGTCTCCCCGCGGACGAGGGGCTGGCTGGGCCCGGGGAAGGGCCGGGGGAAGCAGCCGCAGGGCGGGCGCCAGAGACCAGGCGGCTGTCTCCGTGCGGACGAGGGGCTGGCTGGGCCCGGGGAAGGGCCGGGGGAAGCAGCCGCAGGGCGGGCGCCAGAGACCAGGCGGCTGTCTCCCCGCGGACGAGGGGCTGGCTGGGCCGGGGAAGGGCCGGGAGAAGCAGCCGCAGGGCGGGCGCCAGAGACCAGGCGGCTGTCTCCGTGCGGACGAGGGGCTGGCTGGGCCCGGGGAAGGGCCGGGGGAAGCAGCCGCAGGGCGGGCGCCAGAGACCAGGCGGCTGTCTCCGTGCGGACGAGGGGCTGGCTGATCGCGGCAGGCCGCCAGAGCCTTCCTGCATGCCCGCAAAGCCCGCCCCACGGGGCACAGCGCTGGCTCCTGCAGAGCACACAGGCGCTTTGGGAACAGCGGTGGGGCCGCCCGCTGCCAATGGGGACTCCAGCCCAGGAAGCTACGCAGCCCCCCATGGCGTGCAAACGCCCCTCCCGGGGAGTCAAGGGGCACTGCCTAGAGCCCTCCAGCACGGCCCTGCCCCCGCCCCATCTCAGCCCTAGAGCTCCCTGAGCGTGGGGCCTGGCCTGCCCCATTCATGCCCGACAGGCTGCCGAGTCTGCCCTGCCCCGGGCCGCCAGCAGGAGGCGTCCTGCCGGCCTCAGGCCAGGGGCTCAGCAGAGCCGGGGCGGAGGGGCGGAGGCTGCCAGACAGGCCTGGGAAGAGGCGTCTGCCAGCTGGTAAGTAAATGCAGCAAGCAGAGGAGATGATCCACCTCCGCCTGGGCGCTGCGCCACTCCCGGGGCTGCCGGCCACTCTCGGCAGGCGCTCCAAGGGCAGCAGCGGGGTCCTGGCCCTGCCCCTCCCTCCGCCCCGAGCCCTCGCTGCCGGGGGACGTGGGGAATGAGAAAGGCCCTGGCCCTGCCCCTCCCTCCGCCCCGAGCCCTCGCTGCCGGGGGACGTGGGGCCGGAGAAGGGTCCTGGCCCTGCCCCTCCCTCCGCCCCGAGCCCTCGCTGCCGGGGGACGTGGGGCCGGAGAAGGGCCCTGGCCCTGCCCCTCCCTCCCCCCCGAGCCCTCGCTGCCGGGGGACGTGGGGCCGGAGAAGGGCCCTGGCCCTGCCCCTCCCTCCCCCCCGAGCCCTCGCTGCCGGGGGACGTGGGGCCGGAGAAGGGCCCTGGCCCTGCCCCTCCCTCCCCCCCGAGCCCTCGCTGCCGGGGGACGTGGGGCCGGAGAAGGGCCCTGGCCCTGCCCCTCCCTCCCCCCCGAGCCCTCGCTGCCGGGGGACGTGGGGCCGGAGAAGGGCCCTGGCCCTGCCCCTCCCTCCCCCCCGAGCCCTCGCTGCCAGGGGACGTGGGGCCGGAGAAGGGTCCTGGCCCTGCCCCTCCCTCCGCCCCGAGCCCTCGCTGCCGGGGGACGTGGGGCCGGAGAAGGGCCCTGGCCCTGCCCCTCCCTCCGCCCCGAGCCCTCGCTGCCGGGGGACGTGGGGCCGGAGAAGGGCCCTGGCCCTGCCCCTCCCTCCCCCCCGAGCCCTCGCTGCCGGGGGACGTGGGGCCTGAGAAGGGTCCTGGCCCTGCCCCTCCCTCCCCCCCGAGCCCTCGCTGCCGGGGGACGTGGGGCCGGAGAAGGGCCCTGGCCCTGCCCCTCCCTCCCCCCCGAGCCCTCGCTGCCGGGGGACGTGGGGCCTGAGAAGGGCCCTGGCCCTGCCCCTCCCTCCCCCCCGAGCCCTCGCTGCCGGGGGACGTGGGGCCGGAGAAGGGTCCTGGCCCTGCCCCTCCCTCCGCCCCGAGCCCTCGCTGCCGGGGGACGTGGGGCCGGAGAAGGGCCCTGGCCCTGCCCCTCCCTCCCCCCCGAGCCCTCGCTGCCGGGGGACGTGGGGCCGGAGAAGGGCCCTGGCCCTGCCCCTCCCTCCCCCCCGAGCCCTCGCTGCCGGGGGACGTGGGGCCGGAGAAGGGCCCTGGCCCTGCCCCACCCCGGCCGGAGCCGAGCGAGCCCACACCCCGCTGGCGGCCGGCTGACGAAGGGCTGTGGGAAGGAGGCTGCCTGAGCCACTGGCCAAGTGCCTCTGGGCGGGTGTGGAGGCCAGTGCTGTCCCTGCTAGCAGCCCCCCCTCCCGAGGCAGCGCAGGCCCACGCTCAGCACCAGCCCAGCCCGTGGCGGGGGTCCCCCAACCCAGCACCGCGCCCCAGGACCCAGCCGCTTACCCCGCGCTGACGGGCGAGCTCAGCTCCGCAGCCGTGCTCACCCTGCTCTTCACGGTCAGCACGTTGAGGTTCAGCAGGTAGTAGAAGACCAGGTGCAGCTCGCTGTCGTCTGCAGCGCCAGGCCGCGGCCGCGGGCCCGAGGGGCGGAGAAGGACACGTCAGCCAGCGGGCACAGCCCCCCCTTGTGCTTTCACTGGCTGCAGTGGGCACAGCCCCCCCCTGTGCTTTCACTGGCTGCAGTGGGCACAGCCCCCCCCTTGTGCTTTCACTGGCTGCAGTGGGCACAGCCCCCCCTTGTGCTTTCACTGGCTGCAGTGGGCACAGCCCCCCCTTGTGCTTTCACTGGCTGCAGTGGGCACAGCCCCCCCTTGTGCTTTCACTGGCTGCAGTGGGCACAGCCCCCCCTTGTGCTTTCACTGGCTGCAGTGGACGCAGCCCCCCCTTGTGCTTTCACTGGCTGCAGTGGGCACAGCCCCCCCTTGTGCTTTCACTGGCTGCAGTGGGCGCAGCCCCCCCTTGTGCTTTCACTGGCTGCAGTGGGCGCAGCCCCCCCTTGTGCTTTCACTGGCTGCAGCGGGCACAGCCCCCCCTTGTGCTTTCACTGGCTGCAGTGGGCACAGCCCCCCCCCCTTGTGCTTTCACTGGCTGCAGTGGGCACAGCCCCCCCCTTGTGCTTTCACTGGCTGCAGTGGGCGCAGCCCCCCCCTTGTGCTTTCACTGGCTGCAGTGGGCACAGACCCCCCCCCTTGTGCTTTCACTGGCTGCAGCGGGCACAGCCCCCCCCTTGTGCTTTCACTGGCTGCAGTGGGCACAGCCCCCCCCTTGTGCTTTCACTGGCTGCAGTGGGCACAGACCCCCCCCTTGTGCTTTCACTGGCTGCAGTGGGCACAGCCCCCCCCTTGTGCTTTCACTGGCTGCAGTGGGCACAGACCCCCCTTGTGCTTTCACTGGCTGCAGTGGGCACAGACCCCCCTTGTGCTTTCACTGGCTGCAGTGGGCACAGCCCCCCCTTGTGCTTTCACTGGCTGCAGTGGGCACAGCCCCCCCTTGTGCTTTCACTGGCTGCAGTGGGCACAGCCCCCCCTTGTGCTTTCACTGGCTGCAGTGGGCACAGCCCCCCCCTTGTGCTTTCACTGGCTGCAGTGGGCACAGCCCCCCCTTGTGCTTTCACTGGCTGCAGTGGGCACAGCCCCCCCTTGTGCTTTCACTGGCTGCAGTGGGCACAGACCCCCCTTGTGCTTTCACTGGCTGCAGTGGGCACAGCCCCCCCTTGTGCTTTCACTGGCTGCAGTGGGCACAGCCCCCCCCTTGTGCTTTCACTGGCTGCAGCGGGCACAGCCCCCCCCCTTGTGCTTTCACTGGCTGCAGTGGGCACAGCCCCCCCCTTGTGCTTTCACTGGCTGCAGTGGGCACAGCCCCCCCCTTGTGCTTTCACTGGCTGCAGTGGGCGCAGCCCCCCCTTGTGCTTTCACTGGCTGCAGTGGGCACAGCCCCCCCCCTTGTGCTTTCACTGGCTGCAGTGGGCACAGACCCCCCTTGTGCTTTCACTGGCTGCAGTGGGCACAGCCCCCCCTTGTGCTTTCACTGGCTGCAGTGGGCACAGCCCCCCCCTTGTGCTTTCACTGGCTGCAGCGGGCACAGCCCCCCCCCTTGTGCTTTCACTGGCTGCAGTGGGCACAGCCCCCCCTTGTGCTTTCACTGGCTGCAATGGGCACAGCCCCCCCCCTTGTGCTTTCACTGGCTGCAGTGGGCGCAGCCCCCCCTTGTGCTTTCACTGGCTGCAGCGGGCACAGCCCCCCCTTGTGCTTTCACTGGCTGCAGTGGGCACAGCCCCCCCCCTTGTGCTTTCACTGGCTGCAGCGGGCGCAGCCCCCCCTTGTGCTTTCACTGGCTGCAGCGGGCGCAGCCCCCCCTTGTGCTTTCACTGGCTGCAGTGGGCACAGCCCCCCCTTGTGCTTTCACTGGCTGCAGCGGGCACAGCCCCCCCCTTGTGCTTTCACTGGCTGCAGCGGGCGCAGCCCCCCCTTGTGCTTTCACTGGCTGCAGCGGGCACAGCCCCCCCCCCCTTGTGCTTTCACTGGCTGCAGTGGGCACAGCCCCCCCCTTGTGCTTTCACTGGCTGCAGCGGGCACAGCCCCCCCTTGTGCTTTCATTGGCTGCAGCGGGCACAGACCCCCCCCTTGTGCTTTCACTGGCTGCAGCGGGCGCAGCCCCCCCTTGTGCTTTCACTGGCTGCAGCGGGCACAGCCCCCCCCTTGTGCTTTCACTGGCTGCAGCGGGCACAGACCCCCCCCTTGTGCTTTCACTGGCTGCAGCGGGCGCAGCCCCCCCTTGTGCTTTCACTGGCTGCAGCGGGCGCAGCCCCCCCTTGTGCTTTCACTGGCTGCAGTGGGCACAGCCCCCCCCCTTGTGCTTTCACTGGCTGCAGTGGGCACAGCCCCCCCCTTGTGCTTTCACTGGCTGCAGTGGGCACAGACCCCCCCTTGTGCTTTCACTGGCTGCAGTGGGCACAGCCCCCCCTTGTGCTCTCGCTGGCTGCAGTGGGCACAGCCCCCCCCTTGTGCTTTCACTGGCTGCAGTGGGCGCAGCCCCCCCCTTGTGCTTTCACTGGCTGCAGTGGGCACAGCCCCCCCCTTGTGCTTTCACTGGCTGCAGCGGGCACAGCCCCCCCCTTGTGCTCTCGCTGGCTGCAGTGGGCACAGCCCCCCCCTTGTGCTTTCACTGGCTTCAGTGGGCACAGCCCCCCCCTTGTGCTTTCACTGGCTGCAGCGGGCACAGCCCCCCCTTGTGCTTTCACTGGCTGCAGTGGGCACAGCCCCCCCCCTTGTGCTTTCACTGGCTGCAGCGGGCACAGCCCCCCCCCTTGTGCTTTCACTGGCTGCAGCGAGCACAGCCCCCCCCTTGTGCTTTCACTGGCTGCAGTGGGCACAGCCCCCCCCTTGTGCTCTCGCTGGCTGCAGTGGGCACAGCCCCCCCCTTGTGCTTTCACTGGCTGCAGCGGGCACAGCCCCCCCCTTGTGCTTTCACTGGCTGCAGTGGGCACAGCCCCCCCTTGTGCTTTCACTGGCTGCAGTGGGCACAGCCCCCCCTTGTGCTTTCACTGGCTGCAGTGGGCACAGCCCCCCCCTTGTGCTCTCGCTGGCTGCAGTGGGCACAGCCCCCCCCTTGTGCTTTCACTGGCTGCAGCGGGCACAGCCCCCCCTTGTGCTCTCGCTGACTGCAGTGGGCGCAGCCCCCCCCCTTGTGCTTTCACTGGCTGCAGTGGGCACAGACCCCCCCTTGTGCTTTCACTGGCTGCAGTGGGCGCAGACCCCCCTTGTGCTTTCACTGGCTGCAGTGGGCACAGCCCCCCCCTTGTGCTTTCACTGGCTGCAGTGGGCACAGCCCCCCCTTGTGCTTTCACTGGCTGCAGCGGGCACAGCCCCCCCTTGTGCTCTCGCTGGCTGCAGTGGGCACAGCCCCCCCTTGTGCTTTCACTGGCTGCAGTGGGCACAGCCCCCCCTTGTGCTCTCGCTGGCTGCAGTGGGCACAGCCCCCCCTTGTGCTTTCACTGGCTGCAGTGGGCGCAGCCCCCCCTTGTGCTTTCACTGGCTGCAGTGGGCGCAGCCCCCCCCTTGTGCTTTCACTGGCTGCAGTGGGCGCAGCCCCCCCCTTGTGCTTTCACTGGCTGCAGTGGGCACAACCCCCCCCTTGTGCTTTCACTGGCTGCAGTGGGCACAGCCCCCCCCTTGTGCTTTCACTGGCTGCAGTGGGCACAGCCCCCCCTTGTGCTTTCACTGGCTGCAGTGGGCACAGCCCCCCCTTGTGCTTTCACTGGCTGCAGTGGGCACAGCCCCCCCCCTTGTGCTTTCACTGGCTGCAGCGGGCACAGCCCCCCCTTGTGCTTTCACTGGCTGCAGCGGGCACAGACCCCCCCTTGTGCTTTCACTGGCTGCAGTGGGCACAGCCCCCCCCTTGTGCTTTCACTGGCTGCAGTGGGCACAGCCCCCCCCTTGTGCTTTCACTGGCTGCAGTGGGCACAGCCCCCCCTTGTGCTTTCACTGGCTGCAATGGGCACAGCCCCCCCCTTGTGCTTTCACTGGCTGCAATGGGCACAGCCCCCCCCTTGTGCTTTCACTGGCTGCAGTGGGCACAGCCCCCCCCTTGTGCTTTCACTGGCTGCAGTGGGCACAGCCCCCCCCCTTGTGCTTTCACTGGCTGCAGTGGGCACAGCCCCCCCCTTGTGCTTTCACTGGCTGCAGTGGGCACAGCCCCCCCCTTGTGCTTTCACTGGCTGCAGTGGGCACAGCCCCCCCTTGTGCTCTCGCTGGCTGCAGCGGGCGCAGCCCCCCCCTTGTGCTTTCACTGGCTGCAGTGGGCGCAGACCCCCCTTGTGCTTTCACTGGCTGCAGTGGGCACAGCCCCCCCCTTGTGCTTTCACTGGCTGCAGTGGGCGCAGCCCCCCCCTTGTGCTTTCACTGGCTGCAGCGGGCACAGCCCCCCCCTTGTGCTTTCACTGGCTGCAGCGGGCACAGCCCCCCCCTTGTGCTCTCGCTGGCTGCAGTGGGCACAGCCCCCCCCTTGTGCTTTCACTGGCTGCAGTGGGCACAGCCCCCCCTTGTGCTCTCGCTGGCTGCAGTGGGCACAGCCCCCCCCTTGTGCTTTCACTGGCTGCAGTGGGCACAGCCCCCCCTTGTGCTCTCGCTGGCTGCAGTGGGCGCAGACCCCGCGCTGTCCTGAGCAGGAGGCGAGGGAGGAGCGTGGCGATGTGGCAAGCCGGGGGCGGCTCACAATGACCCCACTGGGCTCTGGCCAGGCCCTGGGGCTAACGGCCCTGCACCGAGGAGCGGACACGGGGGACTCGCTGCTCACGCCCACTGGGAAGCGGCTCTCGGCGCCCCGGGCTGGTACCTTTGCACTTGAGGTCGATGGTAACAGACAGCGGGTGTCTCTTCAGCATCTCCTTGCGCTTGTCGTCCAGCTGCACCCCCAGCGTGGGGCGGCGGCGCTTCTGCGGGAGAGCACGGTCACAGCGCCAGGACGCGGGTCGCGCGAGCCCAGGGGCAGGCCGGGCTGTCTCCTGCAGCGCTGGGCACGTTCGCCGGGCACTGAGGTCTCTGCGGCGCTCTGCCCCCGGCGGCTCTGCCGGCCGCACCCCACACGCCCTGCTCGCAGGCTGCTGTTCTGAACACCGCCCCCGCCCTGCGCCCCGCTGCGCAGGGATACAAAGCTGCTCCCGGACGGGGGCAGGGCCTGCTGGGGCGGGCTGCAACCGAGCCACGTCCGTGTGGGGCCCGGTGGCCAAGAGGGAGCCGACTCCTCTCCCCACTCCCCCGAGCCAAGGCCCAGGCCTGGAGAGCGCAAGGCTGGCCTCTGGAGACAGACGGACAGGCAGACAGACGGCAGTGCAGGCCAGGCCAGCCGACCCACGCCTGTCTCTCCACACCGGGGCAGAGAAGACGCAGCGGTGGTTTTGAACACACACCCAGCTTTGATTTCGGATCAGAGTGCTTTGGCTGCGGCGTGGAGGGGACCAGAGCGAGGCGGCTAGTCTGGAGGACAGCCCGAGGGACGCAGGCAGCACCCTCCTCTTCATGAGACTTAGGCAAGCAGGAACGGGCGCTCCAGCCACTTTCCCAGGCTGGCCTTGGAGCAGAGTGTCCTTCCCTGACGGCGGCCAAGCCCACGGAGCAGCAAGCGTGGAACACATTTAGATACGCGCTCACGGAGCCACAGTTAAACGCTGCTCGGCTGGACAACAGGAAACCCGACGCTGCTCTTCTGTGTGGCCATTAGTTGCCGCCCTGCGGCGGCGCCACACATCAGAAGCAGAAAACGAGCCGCAATGCAGCGTCCGTCCGCTCCTAACAGGCAGCGCACGCGCGGGACGCAAGAACGGGAACGGCTTCGGCGACGGAATTACTCCCGTTCCTACGGCCACGCCACAAACAGATCTCCCAGGTCTAGGGAGCTGTACACCCGCCTCTGCTGTGGCTCCAGCAGCCGCGACAGGGCCCTTTGCTCTAGCCAAGTCAGAGTGCGGCAGGAAGAGCGGGTTTCCCGCCCCGCTCCTGCCGCGGAAGGAGGCCGGAGCAGCAGAGGGAGCCATCGCTACCTGGCGCCGCGGATGCTCTAGGACAGCAGCTCTCACCTGTTCAGCGGGTTACATGGGAACCACACCAGCCTCCCTGGCCCCTGCCAGAGCTGGGCCTGAGTCAGACCCCGGACCTACTGCACAGGGCTGAGCAGCTGGGACCAGGCCGCTAGGGCCCCGGCAACAAGCCCAGAGCGGAGCACCAGGCACAGGCCAGGAGCAGGGCCCCACCTGCAACCAGGCAGCACTACAGCACCCCAGTGCCCCCCAACCTACCCATGGACCCCTCCCCCGTCCCCTGCTGGCAGGAGCGCTGCGTCCCGTGCCAGCCCAGCGCCACTCACGCCCTCCCGATGAGCCGCGGGCAGGCGCGGAGCGGGCCCCGGGTGCGCAAGTCCCTTACCGTGGTCTGCTCCTCTTCCGCATCCGAGTCACTCTCGTCATCTGCACGTTGAAAGAGAGCCGTAAGCACGAGCCAGGCGTGGGATCCCTGGAGCCGAGAGCCCTCCTGCCAAGGGAGCCCGGGGACCCGCCGCGGGGCACCTAGCACAGCTCACGCCCTCGCTGCCTTGACGCGTGGCCCCTTCAGAGCCGAGAGCCCCTCCTGCCAAGGGAGCCCGGGGACCCGCCGCGGGGCACCTAGCACAGCTCACGCCCTCGCTGCCTTGACGCGTGGCCCCTTCAGAGCCGAGAGCCCCTCCTGCCAAGGGAGCCCGGGGACCCGCCGCGGGGCACCTAGCACAGCTCACGCCCTCGCTGCCCTGACGCGTGGCCCCTTCAGAGCCGAGAGCCCCTCCTGCCAAGGGAGCCCGGGGACCCGCCGCGGGGCACCTAGCACAGCTCACGCCCTCGCTGCCTTGACGCGTGGCCCCTTCAGAGCCGAGAGCCCCTCCTGCCAAGGGAGCCCGGGGACCCGCCGCGGGGCACCTAGCACAGCTCACGCCCTCGCTGCCTGGACGCGTGGCCCCTTCAGAGCCGAGAGCCCCTCCTGCCAAGGGAGCCCGGGGACCCGCCGCGGGGCACCTAGCACAGCTCACGCCCTCGCTGCCTTGACGCGTGGCCCCTTCAGAGCCGAGAGCCCTCCTGCCAAGGGAGCCCGGGGACCCGCCGCGGGGCACCTAGCACAGCTCACGCCCTCGCTGCCTTGACGCGTGGCCCCTTCAGAGCCGAGAGCCCCTCCTGCCAAGGGAGCCCGGGGACCCGCCGCGGGGCACCTAGCACAGCTCACGCCCTCGCTGCCTTGACGCGTGGCCCCTTCAGAGCCGAGAGCCCCTCCTGCCAAGGGAGCCCGGGGACCTGCCGCGGGGCACCTAGCACAGCTCACGCCCTCACTGCCTTGACGCGTGGCCCCTTCAGAGCCGAGAGCCCCTCCTGCCAAGGGAGCCCGGGGACCCGCCGCGGGGCACCTAGCACAGCTCACGCCCTCGCTGCCCTGACGCGTGGCCCCTTCAGAGCCGAGAGCCCCTCCTGCCAAGGGAGCCCGGGGACCCGCCGCGGGGCACCTAGCACAGCTCACGCCCTCGCTGCCTTGACGCGTGGCCCCTTCAGAGCCGAGAGCCCCTCCTGCCAAGGGAGCCCGGGGACCCGCCGCGGGGCACCTAGCACAGCTCACGCCCTCGCTGCCTTGACGCGTGGCCCCTTCAGAGCCGAGAGCCCCTCCTGCCAAGGGAGCCCGGGGACCCGCCGCGGGGCACCTAGCACAGCTCACGCCCTCGCTGCCCTGACGCGTGGCCCCTTCAGAGCCGAGAGCCCCTCCTGCCAAGGGAGCCCGGGGACCCGCCGCGGGGCACCTAGCACAGCTCACGCCCTCGCTGCCCTGACGCGTGGCCCCTTCAGAGCCGAGAGCCCCTCCTGCCAAGGGAGCCCGGGGACCCGCCGCGGGGCACCTAGCACAGCTCACGCCCTCGCTGCCTTGACGCGTGGCCCCTTCAGAGCCGAGAGCCCCTCCTGCCAAGGGAGCCCGGGGACCCGCCGCGGGGCACCTAGCACAGCTCACGCCCTCGCTGCCCTGACGCGTGGCCCCTTCAGAGCCGAGAGCCCCTCCTGCCAAGGGAGCCCGGGGACCCGCCGCGGGGCACCTAGCACAGCTCACGCCCTCGCTGCCCTGACGCGTGGCCCCTTCAGAGCCGAGAGCCCTCCTGCCAAGGGAGCCCGGGGACCTGCCGCGGGGCACCTAGCACAGCTCACGCCCTCGCTGCCTTGACGCGTGGCCCCTTCAGAGCCGAGAGCCCCTCCTGCCAAGGGAGCCCGGGGACCCGCCGCGGGGCACCTAGCACAGCTCACGCCCTCGCTGCCTTGACGCGTGGCCCCTTCAGAGCCGAGAGCCCCTCCTGCCAAGGGAGCCCGGGAACCCGCCGCAGGGCACCTAGCACAGCTCACGCCCTCGCTGCCTTGACGCGTGGCCCCTTCAGAGCCGAGAGCCCCTCCTGCCAAGGGAGCCCGGGGACCCGCCGCGGGGCACCTAGCACAGCTCACGCCCTCGCTGCCTTGACGCGTGGCCCCTTCAGAGCCGAGAGCCCCTCCTGCCAAGGGAGCCCGGGGACCCGCCGCGGGGCACCTAGCACAGCTCACGCCCTCGCTGCCCTGACGCGTGGCCCCTTCAGAGCCGAGAGCCCCTCCTGCCAAGGGAGCCCGGGGACCCGCCGCGGGGCACCTAGCACAGCTCACGCCCTCGCTGCCTTGACGCGTGGCCCCTTCAGAGCCGAGAGCCCCTCCTGCCAAGGGAGCCCGGGGACCCGCCGCGGGGCACCTAGCACAGCTCACGCCCTCGCTGCCTTGACGCGTGGCCCCTTCAGAGCCGAGAGCCCCTCCTGCCAAGGGAGCCCGGGGACCCGCCGCGGGGCACCTAGCACAGCTCACGCCCTCGCTGCCTTGACGCGTGGCCCCTTCAGAGCCGAGAGCCCCTCCTGCCAAGGGAGCCCGGGGACCCGCCGCGGGGCACCTAGCACAGCTCACGCCCTCGCTGCCTTGACGCGTGGCCCCTTCAGAGCCGAGAGCCCCTCCTGCCAAGGGAGCCCGGGGACCCGCCGCGGGGCACCTAGCACAGCTCACGCCCTCGCTGCCTTGACGCGTGGCCCCTTCAGAGCCGAGAGCCCCTCCTGCCAAGGGAGCCCGGGGACCCGCCGCGGGGCACCTAGCACAGCTCACGCCCTCGCTGCCTTGACGCGTGGCCCCTGCGTCCCTGGGCAGCGCTGGAGGGAGCCGAGCAGCTCGTCCCTCCAGGGGTCGGGCGCGAGGGAGGAGCCCAGCGATTTCAGCAGCCACGGCGCCACTACAAGCCGAGCGATATGTCAGCTCCGCCCAAGGAACACCCCAGTGGGAAAGGCGGGAGGGTGCCACGCGGTGCCTTACCTTGGGAGTCCTCCGGCGGCTTGTAGAGGGCTTTGGCGTCTTCCACACTCCCGTCGATGGCCACGGCCAGCTTCTGATCTGGGAGGGCAAAGCGCCGGTCAGCACGCCCTGCGGAGGGGAGCCAGGCAGCCCGCCGCCCAGAGGCAGCCCGCCGGGAAGCAAGGGAGGTACTTCTGCAGCCCCGCCCCGGCGCGGCGGCGGGTTCAGAGCGGCGGAGGCAGCGGCTCGGGCGCAGCAGCGAGGCGAGTGCGGTCCTCCGGGCTTCCCGCCAGGCAGCGTTTCACTGGGGCCCGGGGTTACGTCGCCCCAAACGCAGGCGCACAACGCCGCCTGGGCGCGAGCCGGCCTCACGCGGATTCTGCGCAGCGCTGCAGGGAACCGCGGCCAGCAGACAGCCCGGAAAGGGCTGCAGGGAGGAGAGGAGAGCCGGCCGGCGGCGCAGCACCACGGGACGAGCGGCCGAAGGGACGAGGAAACGGGCGGCCCTGTCGCACCCCCTTCCTCAGGCTGGAGCGGGACGTTGCTGGCCAGGCCACCAAACGGGCACGTCCGTGGGCGCCACGAGTATGCAGGGCCGGGTGCTTGGGGGGACAGGCAGAGACCTACTATGGGGGCACATTCTACCCAGGTGCTAACCCCTTCCCTGCTCTGAGACAGGGTGATGGAGCTGACTGGCGGGCAATCCCGGAGCAGGCTCAGCTTTCCAGACTGCGCTCAGAGCGCTGTCCGAGCACTGCCCACAGCAGCCATGCTGGGCGTTGCCTGGGTCCAGCAAGCTCTGAACTCGCCACCTGCGAAGGGGACAGATACAAAGGCGCTGGGGCGGGTGGGGTGGGCCGGCAGAGGACAGGAGGGAGGGCCGGGTGCGCTGAGAGGCGGGTCTCAGCGACAGGCAGATGAAGTTACAGGCGGGCACGGAGTCGGAGTGCAATCGGCTGGCACGGATGGGAGAACCCCTTGCATGGCTCCACCCCACAGCTGGGCCGCGGCTGTCCCAGTGCACAGGGGCACCCACCCAGCCCTTCCCAACGGCCTCGTGCCACTCCCTCCGAGCGAGGCTGCTGGCTTTGCGCCGCCAACGCCTGAGCAGGCCCAGCTCTGAGGGCGCCCTCAGCTGCTCTCCCGGGAGAGGCGAGGGACCAGCCGCAGCAGCCAGTCTCTCAGGGTGTGTCCCTCGACGGAGCCATGTAGACGAGTTTACTAGACATCGGGCAATGAAGCTGCGATGTAAATAATCGCCGCTTCATTTACATCACAATGGCCGCCGCGCTGCGCCGATCAGCTGTTTGGCGGCCCAGCGGGGCAGTCGACGAGGGAAGCCTTTGCCCACCGCTCCAGTAAACCTCCTTTCACAAGGCATACCGGAGCGGCCCACAAGGGTTTCCCGTCGACCGCGGCGCATCCGGACTGCCCCGCTGTGCCACCAACAGCTGATCGGCACAGCGCAGTGGCCATTGTGATGTAAATGACGCAGCGATTATTTAAATTGCCGCCTCATTTTCCTACGTCTAGTAAACTCGTCTACATGGCTCCACCGACGGCCCTCAGACAGCTGTGAAACGTGGCCCAGGGGCGGAGCCGACTCGGCTCCCATTCGGCCCCCGGCAGTCGGCTACACAGCCTCTGCCACCCCTCCCCCTGCCCCGACTACTCACCACAGGCTTGGCCGTAGGCATTGGCTTGCACAAAGAGCACGTAGAGCGGCGGGGGCAGGTGCCTGGCTGTCTCGGACTGCTTGTGAGCCTGGTCGAAAGGCATGAAGAGATACTCCTGCACGGGGAGGGAGGCCTGGCGGGACACAAAGCACACAGGGACTGCTTGTGAGCCTGGTCGAAAGGCATGAAGAGATACTCCTGCACGGGGAGGGAGGCCTGGCGGGACACAAAGCACACAGGACTGCCTGTGCGCCTGGTCGAAAGGCATGAAGAGATACTCCTGCACGGGGAGGGAGGCCTGGCGGGACACAAAGCACACAGGACTGCCTGTGAGCCTGGTCGAAAGGCATGAAGAGATACTCCTGCACGGGGAGGGAGGCCTGGCGGGACACAAAGCACACAGGACTGCCTGTGTGCCTGGTCGAAAGGCATGAAGAGATACTCCTGCACGGGGAGGGAGGCCTGGCGGGACACAAAGCACACAGGACTGCCTGTGCGCCTGGTCGAAAGGCATGAAGAGATACTCCTGCACGGGGAGGGAGGCCTGGCGGGACACAAAGCACACAGGACTGCTTGTGAGCCTGGTCGAAAGGCATGAAGAGATACTCCTGCACGGGGAGGGAGGCCTGGCGGGACACAAAGCACACAGGACTGCCTGTGAGCCTGGTCGAAAGGCATGAAGAGATACTCCTGCACGGGGAGGGAGGCCTGGCGGGACACAAAGCACACAGGACTGCCTGTGAGCCTGGTCGAAAGGCATGAAGAGATACTCCTGCACGGGGAGGGAGGCCTGGCGGGACACAAAGCACACAGGACTGCTTGTGAGCCTGGTCGAAAGGCATGAAGAGATACTCCTGCACGGGGAGGGAGGCCTGGCGGGACACAAAGCACACAGGACTGCCTGTGAGCCTGGTCGAAAGGCATGAAGAGATACTCCTGCACGGGGAGGGAGGCCTGGCGGGACACAAAGCACACAGGACTGCTTGTGAGCCTGGTCGAAAGGCATGAAGAGATACTCCTGCACGGGGAGGGAGGCCTGGCGGGACACAAAGCACACAGGGACTGCTTGTGAGCCTGGTCGAAAGGCATGAAGAGATACTCCTGCACGGGGAGGGAGGCCTGGCGGGACACAAAGCACACAGGACTGCCTGTGCGCCTGGTCGAAAGGCATGAAGAGATACTCCTGCACGGGGAGGGAGGCCTGGCGGGACACAAAGCACACAGGACTGCCTGTGAGCCTGGTCGAAAGGCATGAAGAGATACTCCTGCACGGGGAGGGAGGTCTGGCGGGACACAAAGCACACAGGACTGCTTGTGCGCCTGGTCGAAAGGCATGAAGAGATACTCCTGCACGGGGAGGGAGGCCTGGCGGGACACAAAGCACACAGGACTGCTTGTGAGCCTGGTCGAAAGGCATGAAGAGATACTCCTGCACGGGGAGGGAGGCCTGGCGGGACACAAAGCACACAGGACTGCTTGTGCGCCTGGTCGAAAGGCATGAAGAGATACTCCTGCACGGGGAGGGAGGCCTGGCGGGACACAAAGCACACAGGGACTGCTTGTGAGCCTGGTCGAAAGGCATGAAGAGATACTCCTGCACGGGGAGGGAGGCCTGGCGGGACACAAAGCACACAGGGACTGCTTGTGAGCCTGGTCGAAAGGCATGAAGAGATACTCCTGCACGGGGAGGGAGGCCTGGCGGGACACAAAGCACACAGGGACTGCTTGTGAGCCTGGTCGAAAGGCATGAAGAGATACTCCTGCACGGGGAGGGAGGCCTGGTGGGACACAAAGCACACAGGGACTGCTTGTGAGCCTGGTCGAAAGGCATGAAGAGATACTCCTGCACGGGGAGGGAGGCCTGGCGGGACACAAAGCACACAGGACTGCTTGTGAGCCTGGTCGAAAGGCATGAAGAGATACTCCTGCACGGGGAGGGAGGCCTGGCGGGACACAAAGCACACAGGACTGCTTGTGAGCCTGGTCGAAAGGCATGAAGAGATACTCCTGCACGGGGAGGGAGGCCTGGCGGGACACAAAGCACACAGGGACTGCTTGTGAGCCTGGTCGAAAGGCATGAAGAGATACTCCTGCACGGGGAGGGAGGCCTGGCGGGACACAAAGCACACAGGGACTGCTTGTGAGCCTGGTCGAAAGGCATGAAGAGATACTCCTGCACGGGGAGGGAGGCCTGGCGGGACACAAAGCACACAGGACTGCTTGTGCGCCTGGTCGAAAGGCATGAAGAGATACTCCTGCACGGGGAGGGAGGCCTGGCGGGACACAAAGCACACAGGACTGCCTGTGCGCCTGGTCGAAAGGCATGAAGAGATACTCCTGCACGGGGAGGGAGGCCTGGCGGGACACAAAGCACACAGGGACTGCTTGTGAGCCTGGTCGAAAGGCATGAAGAGATACTCCTGCACGGGGAGGGAGGCCTGGCGGGACACAAAGCACACAGGACTGCTTGTGCGCCTGGTCGAAAGGCATGAAGAGATACTCCTGCACGGGGAGGGAGGCCTGGCGGGACACAAAGCACACAGGACTGCCTGTGCGCCTGGTCGAAAGGCATGAAGAGATACTCCTGCACGGGGAGGGAGGCCTGGCGGGACACAAAGCACACAGGACTGCCTGTGCGCCTGGTCGAAAGGCATGAAGAGATACTCCTGCACGGGGAGGGAGGCCTGGCGGGACACAAAGCACACAGGACTACCTGTGCGCCTGGTCGAAAGGCATGAAGAGATACTCCTGCACAGGGAGGGAGGCCTGGCGGGACACAAAGCACACAGGGACTGCCTGTGCGCCTGGTCGAAAGGCATGAAGAGACACTCCTGCACGGGGAGGGAGGCCTGGCGGGACACAAAGCACACAGGACTGCTTGTGAGCCTGGTCGAAAGGCATGAAGAGATACTCCTGCACGGGGAGGGAGGCCTGGCGGGACACAAAGCACACAGGACTGCCTGTGCGCCTGGTCGAAAGGCATGAAGAGATACTCCTGCACGGGGAGGGAGGCCTGGCGGGACACAAAGCACACAGGACTGCCTGTGCGCCTGGTCGAAAGGCATGAAGAGATACTCCTGCACAGGGAGGGAGGCCTGGCGGGACACAAAGCACACAGGACTGCCTGTGCGCCTGGTCGAAAGGCATGAAGAGATACTCCTGCACGGGGAGGGAGGCCTGGCGGGACACAAAGCACACAGGACTGCTTGTGAGCCTGGTCGAAAGGCATGAAGAGATACTCCTGCACGGGGAGGGAGGCCTGGCGGGACACAAAGCACACAGGGACTGCTTGTGAGCCTGGTCGAAAGGCATGAAGAGATACTCCTGCACGGGGAGGGAGGCCTGGCGGGACACAAAGCACACAGGACTGCCTGTGCGCCTGGTCGAAAGGCATGAAGAGATACTCCTGCACGGGGAGGGAGGCCTGGCGGGACACAAAGCACACAGGACTGCTTGTGCGCCTGGTCGAAAGGCATGAAGAGATACTCCTGCACGGGGAGGGAGGCCTGGCGGGACACAAAGCACACAGGACTGCTTGTGAGCCTGGTCGAAAGGCATGAAGAGATACTCCTGCACGGGGAGGGAGGCCTGGTGGGACACAAAGCACACAGGGACTGCTTGTGAGCCTGGTCGAAAGGCATGAAGAGATACTCCTGCACGGGGAGGGAGGCCTGGCGGGACACAAAGCACACAGGACTGCTTGTGAGCCTGGTCGAAAGGCATGAAGAGATACTCCTGCACGGGGAGGGAGGCCTGGCGGGACACAAAGCACACAGGACTGCCTGTGAGCCTGGTCGAAAGGCATGAAGAGATACTCCTGCACGGGGAGGGAGGCCTGGCGGGACACAAAGCACACAGGACTGCCTGTGAGCCTGGTCGAAAGGCATGAAGAGATACTCCTGCACGGGGAGGGAGGCCTGGCGGGACACAAAGCACACAGGACTGCTTGTGAGCCTGGTCGAAAGGCATGAAGAGATACTCCTGCACGGGGAGGGAGGCCTGGCGGGACACAAAGCACACAGGACTGCCTGTGAGCCTGGTCGAAAGGCATGAAGAGATACTCCTGCACGGGGAGGGAGGCCTGGCGGGACACAAAGCACACAGGACTGCCTGTGCGCCTTGTCGAATGGCATGAAGAGATACTCCTGCACGGGGAGGGAGGCCTGGCGGGACACAAAGCACACAGGACTGCCTGTGAGCCTGGTCGAAAGGCATGAAGAGATACTCCTGCACGGGGAGGGAGGCCTGGCGGGACACAAAGCACACAGGACTGCCTGTGCGCCTGGTCGAAAGGCATGAAGAGATACTCCTGCACGGGGAGGGAGGCCTGGCGGGACACAAAGCACACAGGGACTGCTTGTGAGCCTGGTCGAAAGGCATGAAGAGATACTCCTGCACGGGGAGGGAGGCCTGGCGGGACACAAAGCACACAGGACTGCTTGTGAGCCTGGTCGAAAGGCATGAAGAGATACTCCTGCACGGGGAGGGAGGCCTGGCGGGACACAAAGCACACAGGACTGCTTGTGAGCCTGGTCGAAAGGCATGAAGAGATACTCCTGCACGGGGAGGGAGGCCTGGCGGGACACAAAGCACACAGGACTGCTTGTGAGCCTGGTCGAAAGGCATGAAGAGATACTCCTGCACGGGGAGGGAGGCCTGGCGGGACACAAAGCACACAGGACTGCTTGTGCGCCTGGTCGAAAGGCATGAAGAGATACTCCTGCACGGGGAGGGAGGCCTGGCGGGACACAAAGCACACAGGACTGCTTGTGAGCCTGGTCGAAAGGCATGAAGAGATACTCCTGCACGGGGAGGGAGGCCTGGCGGGACACAAAGCACACAGGACTGCTTGTGCGCCTGGTCGAAAGGCATGAAGAGATACTCCTGCACGGGGAGGGAGGCCTGGCGGGACACAAAGCACACAGGACTGCCTGTGCGCCTGGTCGAAAGGCATGAAGAGATACTCCTGCACGGGGAGGGAGGCCTGGCGGGACACAAAGCACACAGGACTGCCTGTGAGCCTGGTCGAAAGGCATGAAGAGATACTCCTGCACGGGGAGGGAGGCCTGGCGGGACACAAAGCACACAGGACTGCCTGTGCGCCTGGTCGAAAGGCATGAAGAGATACTCCTGCACGGGGAGGGAGGCCTGGCGGGACACAAAGCACACAGGACTGCTTGTGAGCCTGGTCGAAAGGCATGAAGAGATACTCCTGCACGGGGAGGGAGGCCTGGCGGGACACAAAGCACACAGGGACTGCTTGTGAGCCTGGTCGAAAGGCATGAAGAGATACTCCTGCACGGGGAGGGAGGCCTGGCGGGACACAAAGCACACAGGACTGCCTGTGCGCCTGGTCGAAAGGCATGAAGAGATACTCCTGCACGGGGAGGGAGGCCTGGCGGGACACAAAGCACACAGGGACTGCTTGTGAGCCTGGTCGAAAGGCATGAAGAGATACTCCTGCACGGGGAGGGAGGCCTGGCGGGACACAAAGCACACAGGACTGCCTGTGCGCCTGGTCGAAAGGCATGAAGAGATACTCCTGCACGGGGAGGGAGGCCTGGCGGGACACAAAGCACACAGGACTGCCTGTGCGCCTGGTCGAAAGGCATGAAGAGATACTCCTGCACGGGGAGGGAGGCCTGGCGGGACACAAAGCACAAAGGACTGCCTGTGCGCCTGGTCGAAAGGCATGAAGAGATACTCCTGCACGGGGAGGGAGGCCTGGCGGGACACAAAGCACACAGGACTGCTTGTGAGCCTGGTCGAAAGGCATGAAGAGATACTCCTGCACGGGGAGGGAGGCCTGGCGGGACACAAAGCACACAGGGACTGCTTGTGAGCCTGGTCGAAAGGCATGAAGAGATACTCCTGCACGGGGAGGGAGGCCTGGCGGGACACAAAGCACACAGGACTGCCTGTGCGCCTGGTCGAAAGGCATGAAGAGATACTCCTGCACGGGGAGGGAGGCCTGGCGGGACACAAAGCACACAGGACTGCTTGTGAGCCTGGTCGAAAGGCATGAAGAGATACTCCTGCACGGGGAGGGAGGCCTGGCGGGACACAAAGCACACAGGACTGCTTGTGCGCCTGGTCGAAAGGCATGAAGAGATACTCCTGCACGGGGAGGGAGGCCTGGCGGGACACAAAGCACACAGGGACTGCTTGTGAGCCTGGTCGAAAGGCATGAAGAGATACTCCTGCACGGGGAGGGAGGCCTGGCGGGACACAAAGCACACAGGGACTGCTTGTGAGCCTGGTCGAAAGGCATGAAGAGATACTCCTGCACGGGGAGGGAGGCCTGGCGGGACACAAAGCACACAGGGACTGCTTGTGCGCCTGGTCGAAAGGCATGAAGAGATACTCCTGCACGGGGAGGGAGGCCTGGCGGGACACAAAGCACACAGGGACTGCCTGTGCGCCTGGTCGAAAGGCATGAAGAGATACTCCTGCACGGGGAGGGAGGCCTGGCGGGACACAAAGCACACAGGGACTGCTTGTGCGCCTGGTCGAAAGGCATGAAGAGATACTCCTGCACGGGGAGGGAGGCCTGGCGGGACACAAAGCACACAGGGACTGCCTGTGCGCCTGGTCGAAAGGCATGAAGAGATACTCCTGCACGGGGAGGGAGGCCTGGCGGGACACAAAGCACACAGGGACTGCTTGTGAGCCTGGTCGAAAGGCATGAAGAGATACTCCTGCACGGGGAGGGAGGCCTGGCGGGACACAAAGCACACAGGACTGCTTGTGAGCCTGGTCGAAAGGCATGAAGAGATACTCCTGCACGGGGAGGGAGGCCTGGCGGGACACAAAGCACACAGGACTGCCTGTGAGCCTGGTCGAAAGGCATGAAGAGATACTCCTGCACGGGGAGGGAGGCCTGGCGGGACACAAAGCACACAGGACTGCCTGTGAGCCTGGTCGAAAGGCATGAAGAGATACTCCTGCACGGGGAGGGAGGCCTGGCGGGACACAAAGCACACAGGACTGCTTGTGAGCCTGGTCGAAAGGCATGAAGAGATACTCCTGCACGGGGAGGGAGGCCTGGCGGGACACAAAGCACACAGGACTGCTTGTGAGCCTGGTCGAAAGGCATGAAGAGATACTCCTGCACGGGGAGGGAGGCCTGGCGGGACACAAAGCACACAGGACTGCCTGTGCGCCTGGTCGAAAGGCATGAAGAGATACTCCTGCACGGGGAGGGAGGCCTGGCGGGACACAAAGCACACAGGGACTGCTTGTGAGCCTGGTCGAAAGGCATGAAGAGATACTCCTGCACGGGGAGGGAGGCCTGGCGGGACACAAAGCACACAGGACTGCTTGTGAGCCTGGTCGAAAGGCATGAAGAGATACTCCTGCACGGGGAGGGAGGCCTGGCGGGACACAAAGCACACAGGACTGCCTGTGCGCCTGGTCGAAAGGCATGAAGAGATACTCCTGCACGGGGAGGGAGGCCTGGCGGGACACAAAGCACACAGGACTGCTTGTGCGCCTGGTCGAAAGGCATGAAGAGATACTCCTGCACGGGGAGGGAGGCCTGGCGGGACACAAAGCACACAGGACTGCCTGTGAGCCTGGTCGAAAGGCATGAAGAGATACTCCTGCACGGGGAGGGAGGCCTGGCGGGACACAAAGCACACAGGACTGCTTGTGAGCCTGGTCGAAAGGCATGAAGAGATACTCCTGCACGGGGAGGGAGGCCTGGCGGGACACAAAGCACACAGGACTGCTTGTGAGCCTGGTCGAAAGGCATGAAGAGATACTCCTGCACGGGGAGGGAGGCCTGGCGGGACACAAAGCACACAGGACTGCTTGTGAGCCTGGTCGAAAGGCATGAAGAGATACTCCTGCACGGGGAGGGAGGCCTGGCGGGACACAAAGCACACAGGACTGCCTGTGCGCCTGGTCGAAAGGCATGAAGAGATACTCCTGCACGGGGAGGGAGGCCTGGCGGGACACAAAGCACACAGGGACTGCTTGTGAGCCTGGTCGAAAGGCATGAAGAGATACTCCTGCACGGGGAGGGAGGCCTGGCGGGACACAAAGCACACAGGACTGCTTGTGAGCCTGGTCGAAAGGCATGAAGAGATACTCCTGCACGGGGAGGGAGGCCTGGCGGGACACAAAGCACACAGGACTGCCTGTGAGCCTGGTCGAAAGGCATGAAGAGATACTCCTGCACGGGGAGGGAGGCCTGGCGGGACACAAAGCACACAGGACTGCCTGTGCGCCTGGTCGAAAGGCATGAAGAGATACTCCTGCACGGGGAGGGAGGCCTGGCGGGACACAAAGCACACAGGGACTGCTTGTGAGCCTGGTCGAAAGGCATGAAGAGATACTCCTGCACGGGGAGGGAGGCCTGGCGGGACACAAAGCACACAGGACTGCCTGTGCGCCTGGTCGAAAGGCATGAAGAGATACTCCTGCACGGGGAGGGAGGCCTGGCGGGACACAAAGCACACAGGACTGCCTGTGCGCCTGGTCGAAAGGCATGAAGAGATACTCCTGCACGGGGAGGGAGGCCTGGCGGGACACAAAGCACACAGGACTGCCTGTGTGCCTGGTCGAAAGGCATGAAGAGATACTCCTGCACGGGGAGGGAGGCCTGGCGGGACACAAAGCACACAGGACTGCTTGTGCGCCATCCCCGTCCGGCCTGTGCGCGAGGCAGCCCTGCAGGCGCCCGTCCCGCTGGGTAGAGGCTCCTTGGGCTGGCATGCACCAGGCGTAACGCGGCTGGCCCAACGGCCCCACACACAGGGACCCCAGTTCCCTCCCCTGCTCTTCCCAGCCAAGCGAACCACGGGCAAGATCCCTTCCAAGGAGCTGGGTGCCAGCCCTCGGCAGGGCCGCACACGAACAGACTGCCCAGCAAACCTCAAGGAGGATCAGGAAGTGCAGGTGAAGCAGCAGGGGCAGCACCGTCCCCTCGCTACCCGCGCCCCAGCCCTACGCCACCTCGCTCCCCCAGCTGGGGGCACACCTCGCAGGCAGCCACTGCCCAGAAGTACCTGCATGATGCTGTTGAGCCGGGGTTGGAGGCTGCTCAGATATTCCCTCTTCACTTCTATCTCCTTCAGGATCTTCTCCTTGCTGGCCAGACACTCCTTGTACTTCTCCGCCAGCCTGCGCCAGAGAAGCTGTTACAGCCCTGCCCCTCGTCCAGAGGGAACCCAGAGGGCCTCACGTCCAAGCCCTGCACTCGTGGCAGGACCAAGCGCGGCGGATCAGACCCGCTGCCCCCGTTGGGGCATTTCGAAACCGCAGGGTACGGGGCTCCTGATTCCAGACGGGTCAGCCCAGGGCCTATGCTAATCCCATGGGACCTTGGGAGAAAGGCGGAGCTCATTCACGTCCGAGGGACAGGGCAGACGGCAAGACACGGGGAGCCGGAAAACATGCAGAGTTGGGAAGGGTTCGGAAGCGTCCAAGGCAGCGTGAAACTGGAAGTGCTGGGATCCTGTCAGAGCCAGCTGCCCAAGGCGGGTGGTAGCTGGTCCCTTCTGGCTTAGGAATAAAGACAACGCAGGAGAAGCTACTTGAGAGGCCTGAAGAGCAGGTGTCCCGCTTAGTGACCACCCCAGCAGATTGCGAGTGCTCGTCTACTTCGAAAAGACGCGCCGACGGCCCCTCCCGACTCCCCACACCCGCTCCTGCATCAGCGTCTCCTCACGCTGCTGCTGTGTTGTGCCTCTGTGGAAGAGAACAGCCTTTCACACAGCGCAGAGGGACTTCACATGGCCTAACGAACCCCTCCCACACACACACACACCCCATTTCTAATTACAAACCAAGGATAATTGCGGCTCAGAAAATGGATCTTGCCCCGGATTATTTCATCAAAATCCAGCAAGCTAGCGTCTGATGAGAGCTGTATTTTGGGTGCCTAATGCTCCCATTCTGTGCTGCACGGGCCCCTTGAGAGGACTACATCTCCCAGGATGCACCGCGGTCTCCCCTCTTGAAGAGGGATGACACTGATCGGCCGAGGAAGTCCTGCGGGGGAGACTGGCGCACAGAAAAGATGGAGGCGTGAGGCAGCCAAACTACAGCCCTGACCGCACCTCGCAGGAGCATTTCGGAATCAAATCAGTTCAGCTTTTGAGCATTCAGCCCTTCCCCCCAAACAAGCTGAGATTTCCCACAGAACGATCTTTTTGTGAAAACCGTTGCTTGTGGGGAAACCCCCTTTTCCACAGGGAACCAGTTTCGACAGACAGGCTTTCAGACACGGAGCTGCAGAGGCCAGCAGGCAACTCCACCAGGCCAGACTTACACAGGGCCCCTACACAGGTACAGCTCTGTCAGGGCGTAAGTATCGCACGCTGGCTCTCGCGGAGGGCGCTCTTCTGGCAGGACGCTCCTCCCGAGGCCACCGGACGGAGGAATGGTTCAGGGCCGGGCTGGCCGAGGCACTGGTAAGGACGGCCTTTGGAACGCAGCAGCCCACGGAGAATTGCTGGCTCTCGGCTCCACCCTGTGGTGCATTTCATGTGTGCAACCAAGCACCAGTCATCCCTTTGCTGCATGATCAGCCGCACCAAAAGGGCCACGGCCATTCCCCTCTAGTACATGATCATGTGTGGGTTCCACAGCCAGACTCCTGGGCGCTGAGACTCACGTGCACAGCTGAGCAAGCTACACGCCGCCACTCTGCTGCACGGCTGGCCCGCTCCTCCTTGCGTTGGAACTAAACGTTTGGTTCTTTTTATATTTGTATTTTAGGGTTAATCACGTAGCAACGCACGGTGACATACTAGCACATTAATATGTTATTAAACTAAGCCCTTTAGTAAGATGGATAGATAGACAGATTGTTTTAAAGTTTAGGAAGTCAAGAGACAGGATCTCATACTGTGTCTATGCCAATAAGATTAGAGGAGTGTTGAAGGCCCGAGCCTTCAGTGTGAATTCTTGTAATTAGAAAATTTAGCAAGGCAATTTACCACGCTGTTCACTTTTGTTCAACATAAAACTCTGCTGTTTGTAACTTTGTGAAAGACTGTTTGTATGAATAAGATACGGTGTTGTCACGCTATTGGATTGTGAAGGGAGCAGCCAGGTCACTGCTGCACCCATGGGGGGGGTGTTCGCCCCAAAAGTGGTACAAAGGGGCCATGTGAGGGGTGAAACAAAAGCTACTGTCTTCTGATTGTGTATGTGCTCTTCATAGATCTGTGTAATGTCTGGGTGTGGAGTTAGGGGTCTGTACTCTGTGTGGAGACTGGCCATCTCTCTGAATGGGCTTGAGTAATAGGCTAGGAATGTTTGCCCATGGACATGCTAATGAGCAAAGCTCTTGGGAACAATGGGTCTCTGAAGGCCAAAGACACACCTGGCCACTGGCCATGTGATTCCCTCCAGCTTGGAAGGAGCCAGGAAGGAGGGATAAACAGGCCATGTGGCCGACTCCATGTTGAATTCAGATCTGCTTCTGACCCCAGATGCGGCCTCGCAGGGATTCATGAGCCAGGAAGACCTGTGGACCCATCCTGACTTAGGATGTGCAACAAGGACTTTTAAACCAGCAGCTGTAACATCTCTGCTAGAGCCTGCATTGAGAACTGGGAGATTCGATGCATGTAACGTATGATACTTTAACAACCTCACTCTCGGGCTTTTCTTTATTGTAAGAATAAACCTTTAGATGTTAGATGCTCAAGGATTGGCTCAGCATGATTTGTGGGTAAGGTCCAGAGGGTAAATTGACCAGGGATCTGTGGCTGATTTCTTGGAACCGGACAGAACTTGTTCGGGGTAGGTGAGATTGGGTTCTAAGACCCCCCACTGGTGTATGAGGCCCAGTGCCATCTGGGGCACGGATATTGCTGGGGTGTCGGAGGGGTTTTGCTCGTGAGGTTTCAGGCAGGCAGCTGAAGCGCTCTGTGGCCTGGAAAGGTCCAGTCAGGGGCTGTAAGGAGCCCCGAGTTTGAGCAATTTGCCCTGAGTGGACGCCCTCAGCTGTGCCCAGACCCGGCCCGGTCCGTCACAGGCGTAGAGGTCATTGTTAGAGCCAAATGGTCAAGAGAGAAGGGGGAGAATGCGGGGTGAAGACAAGCTGTAAAACACAGACTGCGAAGAGACATATCCGCATCAGAGAAACGATCAGTATGTACCCCCAGTCAAGAACTGATCAGATTGGCAGACTGACAGCTCTAAAGGTGAAGGCATCCCTAAAAACAACTGATTAACAATCCACGACAGGATGAGCCTCTTGGAGATGTTTTGGGACATCAACAGGATAACAGTAACCGGTCACAGGCTGACACAGCGAAATCCATAGAGGGGAGGGTTATAAAAGCAGGGTGCCTGCTATGGAACTTTGGGTTCGTCTTGCCACCAACTCTAGGAGCATCGGCTCACGACCGCCAAAGGCCCTGCTCCCCCTGCGATCGATCTAACTGGCCACTAGGTCGATCCAGACTCTGGAGCGGTAACTAGAACATCGCCTGGCGAGACCGTTGTGTGCATGGTGTCTGTACGCGAGGGACTGGACAGCATGTACAACTCTTGCATTCTCGATCAGCGCGGCGTGCCGCCTTCTCCTCATAAGAGATCCCGCGCGCGTTTAAGCTGAACACCTGCTGCGAGAACCAACTGCTAGAGTCACTAAGTCGAGCTGCCCAAATCAATGACATCATCGCTCTATCCCTCATAATATAACCCCTGCCTTGGAATCGCTGCTCCTCTGGGACGAGACCCGGGTCAGCCACACGAGGGTAGGCTCCAGGGACGAGAAACAGGGTCGAGCCCCTGCTGGGATAAACCAGAATCTACCGTATGGTAGAAACCACTCAGAGGGGCCACCTGTGTGTCCGGGGCTCTACCGTTTGTCGTTTTGTCCCTAACTGAAACTGACCAGCCTCTCCGCACTGCCACCGTGGCGCTAGGTTCATTTACTGCCGACAAGGGAAACAAAGAGCAAGTCCCTGGACTGTGCGTATGAGCTGGCAAACCCTGGGTCCAGGCAGAGACAGGACCGATCTGACCGGTGGCCACGTGGCCCTGGACTGTGACGTATGAGCTGGCAAACCCTGGGTCCAGGCAGAGACAGGACCGATCTGACTGGTGGCCACGTGGCCCTGGACTGTGACGTATGAGCTGGCAAACCCTGGGTCCAGGCAGAGACAGGACCGATCTGACTGGTGGCCACGTGGCCTTGGACTGTGACGTATGAGCTGGCAAACACTGGGTCCAGGCAGAGACAGGACCGATCTGACCGGTGGCCACGTGGCCCTGGACTGTGTCCTATGAGCCGGCAAACACTGGGTCCAGGCAGAGACAGGACCGATCTGACTGGTGGCCACGTGGCCCTGGACTGTGACGTATGAGCTGGCAAACCCTGGGTCCAGGCAGAGACAGGTCTGACTGGTGGCCACATGGCCCTGGACTGTGACGTATGAGCCAGTAAATGCCGGGTCCAGGGAGAGACAAGACCGATCTGACTGGTGGCCACATGACCCTGGACTGTGACGTACGTGCCGGTAAATGCTGGGTACAGGCCGAGACAGGACCGATCTGACTGGATAAATTAATGGATTGGATAAATGGACGGTAAGATGGATAGAAAGCTGGCTAGAAGACCGGGCCAGCGGGTAGTGATCAATGGCTCGATGTCAGGATGGCGATTGGTTTCTAGCGGAGTGCCCCAAGGTTTGGTTCTAGGACCGGTCTTGTTCAATATCTTTATTAATGACCTGGATGAGGGGATGGATTGCACCCTCAGCAAGTTTGTGGATGACACTAAACTAGGGGGAGAGGTAGATACGCTTAAGGGCAGAGATAGGGTCCAGAGTGACTTAGACAGATTGGAGGATTGGGCCACAAGAAATCTGATGAGGTTCAACAAGGACAAGTGCAGAGTCCTGCCCTTGGGACGGAAGAATCCCAAGCATTGGTACAGGCTGGGGACCGACTGGCTAAGTAGCAGTTCTGCAGAAAAAGACCTGGGGGTTACAGTGGATGAGAAGCTGGAGATGAGTCAACAGGGCGCCCTTGTAGCCAAGAAGGCTAATGGCATATTAGGATGCATTAGGAGGAGCATTGCCAGCTGATCCAGAGGTGTCATTATTCCCCTTCATTCGGCTCTGGTGAGGTCACATCTGGAGTAGTGTGTCCTGTTCTGGGCCCCCCACTAAAAAAAAGATGTAGATGCATTGGAGAGGGTCCAGCGGAGGGCGACCAAAATGATAAGGGGGCTAGAGCACATGACTTATGAGGAGAGGCTGAGGGACTTGGGTCTGTTTAGTCTGCAGAAGCGAAGAGCGAGGGGGGATTTGAGAGCAGCCTTCAACTTCCTGCAGGGAGGTTCCAAAGAGGCTGGAGAGAGGCTGTTCTCAGTAGTGACAGATGGCAGAACAAGGAGCAATGGTCTCAAGTTGTGGTGGGAGAGGTCCAGGTTGGATATTAGGAAAAACTATTTCCCTAGGCGGGTGGGGAAGCGCTGGGCTGGGTTCCCTAGGGAAGTAGTGGAGTCTCCATCCCTAGAGGTGTTTAAGTCTCAGCTTGACAAAGCCCTGGCCGGGTTGATCTAGTTGGGATTGGTCCTGCCTAGGGCAAGGGGCTGGACTCAGTGACCTTCTGAGGTCTCTTCCAGCTCTATGGTTCTATGATTCTATGACCAATGGCTACGTGGCCCTAGGGTTTTATGTACACGTCGGCAAACACTGGGTCCAGGCAGAAACAGGACCGATCTGACTGGTGGCCATGTGGCCCTGGACTGTGACGTATGAGCCGGCAAACACTGGGTCCAGGCAGAGACAGGACCGATCTGACCGGTGGCCACGTGGCCCTGGACTGTGACGTATGAGCCGGCAAACCCTGGGTCCAGGCAGAGACAGGACTGATCTGACCGGTGGCCACGTGGCCTGCTGCTCACCTTTTGCGCTGCTCCAGCTCCCAGTCAAGGCGGGCCAGGGTCTGCTGGTGGGGCTCGTTGAGGGTGATGTTGGGCTTGCTGATTTCTGGAGGAGCCTCTTTGTAAAACTCATCCACGCTCACGAGCTCAATCTCCTCGTGCTTTGACCTGCAGAGACGGAGGAGGGATGAGGCTGGGAAGCCACGTGCAGGGCTGGGCCATCACGGGACATAAGCTGCCAAATGAGGAGACCTGCTGGCCACAGAAATTAGAGGCTCCACTGGGCTCCGGGTTCGTGTCTGAACTGGGCCAGTCCCTTCCTGGGTGCCCAGCCCAGGGACAGACTCGCCTTGCAGCAGCGCAGACGTGACTATGAAAGGCGCAGCCTCTGGACTAGCACCGCTGAGGCAGCGGAGAGACTCGTGTCAGAAGCTGCTCCCAAGAAAACTGCCTTAGACCAGCACATTCCTACCAAAACCTTCCCAGTCTTTATCCCGACTCTCCCCTGCCCGCCAGTCTCCCGCTCGCCCCAGGAACCTCCCGGACACCCAGAGCCCATGCCAGATTCACAGGGCTCGCGTGATCCTTCAGCGACTGGAACTAGGCTCTCCTTGCGACTCGAGGAATCGGACCCTCCCTAAGCCCCCTTGAGTACTCACTTAAACTCCAGGCATTTGGTGATCTCCTTCTGCAGATGCATCACCTCGTAGAGTAGGTTCTGGAGCTGCAGGTGATAGGCGTCTACCTTCTGCTTTGCCTGAAAGAACGTCAGCGGGGAGCATGAAAACCTCAGTGCAGATGAAGCCAAAAAGAAGAGCAACCAGGGATGGGAAATCCCAGTTAAAAGTCCACCAGTTCAATGGAACGTTTAACCGGCTAATCATGATCCCATGCAATGCGCAGGGGCTGCTGTGACGGGCCGGTCGCCCCGGGAAGCATGCCGGCAACACCACACCCCTCAGAGCAGATGGCAAGAGATCAAGGCTGCCAGCCAGAGAAGGCAGATTTTCGGGAATGGTGAAACCCAGGAGATTCAGGGACACTGGCTGGCACCCCACCCCCAGCCTGTGCACAATGGCCTTGTGGGGCGACCAGGAGGTGCCAGGTGAGAATCGAATCAAACTGGTGCCGCGTTTTCATTCATTGTGGCTATTACAGTGTCGGCAGCCGAGTTTCCCAGGAAGCCTCTGCTCCATAGACCTGTGGCTGGAACCCTGTGTGGACTCGGGTAGGCCCCTCCCAGCCAGGGGGCGGTCCTTTCAATCGCTGGCCTCACGGTACCTCATGGGTCTGATCTCGCCCCTTCTTCAGCCGAATATGAGCCAGACGGTTGAGTTTCTTCAGGGTCATGAAGTACATGCAGCTCTGGATCCGCCGCTCTTCGATGGCAGCTGCCTGAGAGGGGAGGAGGCAGCAGGTAAAGGAGCTGGGTCGCTGGCCACACAGACATGTATTCCCCCCCCCCCCCCACACACACACCCACTCTTCCTTAGCCCGGGAATCACCAAATCCCTCCTGGGCTCATTCTGGCTCCGGGGCCAGGTTCATGACATCCTTCTCTCGGGTTTAACCCTTTCAGCGACCAGAGCAGCCTGGCTATTATCAGGTGGCTCAACCCTGCGCTGGAGGCACAGAGTTTAGTCAATGGTGCACCCTCGTTTCCATCCTCTTAGGAGCAGTGATAGCTGCTAGCCCAATAGCCCGCGCTGAAGCTCTCCTTCCTGCTACAGAAAAGGCCCAGCGTGGGCAGCGGTGCCGCCAGCTTTCTGCAACAGAAAGCCTCCTGGGATGAGGCATACCTGGGAGGTCGACAAATGCCTTTGATGTCAACCCCCGCGCGTCCAGACTACCGCGCTGAGCCGACAAACAGCTGATCGACTCAGCACGGCAGCCATGTAAATTTAAATGAAGCGGCGATTATTTAAATTGCTGCTTCATTTTCCTATGCCTGGTAGTCTAATCTACATGCCTCTGTCGCCAGAGGCATGTAGTCTAGACGTACCCTAAGTCTCAGCGCTGATCTGACACGGCTGCCCCACGGCGGCAAGAGGGGAGTTCAAGCTCCATGCTCTTCGCTCATTACAGTCCACTTGCTATGGGAACACCTGCCGAACTAGACCCTGACTCGCTTCTCGCAGGCCCCCAAGCAAGCGCCAGGCAGGGGTAACCAATAACCTAGGCTGGATTCGCTCTCTGGGAGAAGGTCTCCTGTCCCCGCACCGCTCTCCTGAGCTATTCAGTCCTTACGTTTCATTGCTATTGCTGGGACCATTACAAACCCCTTCCCCGTTTGAGGACGCCATGTGGCTTTCAAACCCACTGCTTTCGCGCAGCAGCAGAAAGTGTTTGAAAGGGCTCGGGAGAAAAGCTCCTTCTTACGCTGTCTTTGCTGCCTTTGCTCTTCAGATCCTGGATTTCTGCCATGAGCCTCTGAAGCTCCTGGCAGGTTTGCTTGTACAGTTCATAGTCTTTGCTGGGATCTCGGAGTTCCACCTCCGCCTCCTCACTGTAATACTTCACATCCTGCAAAGAGCAGAAATACAGAGCGGCACTTAACACTGCAACAAACCCCCTGCTCGCCTCACTCCACCAGGGGCCTGCTTGTCTAGTGGGTTCACAGTAGCACTACAGTGTCCCCAGAGACCAGCATCAGGTCCCATCCCATATTGGTACTAGGCTGACAAGCAGGAGAGGAAAAAGAGCAGCGAGCAAAGTTCTTTCAATGAGCAGACAAGATGAAAGACAGGCTCCACCTACGCCCATTGCCCCTCAAGCTTTTCAGGGCTTCTAAAAACACCCCGAGAGCTTTGGGGGGCCAGTGCAAACTTGCAACAGTGATAAAATCACTCAGAGAGCATAAGATGCAACTCTGGTTCCCAGGGTCATAACCCTTCTTTGCTCGGGATGCTGGGGATCGGGCCTGGCATCTGGCTCACTGAAGCCAATGGTAATAACCTCATTGACTTGAGTACGAGCAGCGGAAAGCTAATCCCGGGTGCTTTTGAGATGCTCGCCCTTACAACAGAGCGGACGAACAGGGTGATGCTTTTGTGATGTCAAGAGCTTTCCGAACAAAGCACTGACGGCTTCGCCTCTGCACTCCTGCCAGCCCGACAGCATCTGATCCGCCGCAGGATTGCCACAGGCTGACAATCATTAGCCCACCTGATCAGGGTCCACCCTGCCCCGCTTGCTCTCCTGGGGGGCCCCGTCAGTGCGGATGACCTTGGGTTTCCTCTTCTTGCTCGAATCAGACGACATTCTTATTTCACGGGCTCTGGGACGGGAGAGCAGAAATAGCTGGTCTCCAAACGGGAGCCCCTCGAAGCCTCTGCAACAAATGGGAGCGACTGTCAGAGACCCCGTGCTGCCGTGGGAGGGGGCGACTCTGCCCTGCTTCCCCTCGGCACTGCGCCTCCTGCGCCGATCGATCGTCTCCCCTCCTCAAACCAACGTCACCCCCAGCGCAGAGGCTAGGAGGGGTCCCCTCCCGCGGTCCCCCCGCATCCCGGCCTCCCCGGCTCGGCCCCGAACCTCCCCCGCGCCCGGGAGAGGCCCCGGGACTCTGCCCTGCTCCCCACCAGGCCCGGCCCAGGGGCTCCCTGCCTCCCGGGGGCCTTGTCCCCGCAGCCTCCCCGGCCCCCCCCCCCGCCAACCCTCCTGCCCCGGCCCCCCCGCAGCCTCCCCTCCCCCCCCCGCCCCGGCCCCCCCCCGCAGCCTCCCCTCCCCCCCCCCGCCCCGGCCCCCCCCGCAGCCTCCCCGGCCCCCCCCACCAACCCTCCCTGCCCCGGCCCCCCCCCGCAACCTCCCCGGCCCCCCCCACCAACCCTCCCTGCCCCGGCCCCCCCCCCGCAACCTCCCCGGCCCCCCCCCGCCAACCGCCCTGCCCCGGCCCCCCCCGCAGCCTCCCCGGCCCCCCCCGCCAACCCCCCTGCCCCGGCCCCCCCCGCAGCCTCCCCGGCCCCCCCCCGCCAACCGCCCTCCCCCGGCCCCCCCCGCCCCGGCCCCCCCCGCAGCCTCCCCCGCCCCCCCCGCAACCTCCCCGGCCCCGGCCCCCCCCGCCAACCCCCGGCCCCCCCCGCAACCCGCCAAACGCCCCGGCAGCCCCAGGCCCCCCGCGCTCACCGGCCCGCCAGGCGCAGCGGAAATCCGGCGGCGGAGGAGACGAGCGCGGCCCGCGGGGCTAGAGCGTCCGGCGCCCAGCGCGCCCCCTGCCGGCCCGCCGCGGAGCTGCGAGGGGCGGGGCCGCAGGTCCCTCCACGCACCGGACACGCCCCCTACGCCTGGGGGCGGGGCCCGGGGCCGCTGTAGCCCTCCTCAGGGTGGTGTGGGCGGGGCCAGGCACTGCTGCACGTGGCGTTCCCAGCCGTGGCGGGAAGGGTGTCCCTTGTGGGGCTGACGCCACCCCCCTCAGGACAAGGAACCCCCCAGCTCCTGGAGGGAGCTACGGCGCTGGGACCCCCGACCCGGGCGCAGCGCTCAGCCCTGCCGGGGACTCGGCAAGGGCCCCCAGCCGTGCGCCCTGCGCCTGCCTACTCCTGGTCTAGCACGTGGACGGGTCTAAAATCAAACACGGGCCTGTGCAAGCCCCCCCCCGCTGCACGCAACAAGGACACTCAGGGTGCGTCTGCACAGCGCCCTGACCGCGAAATAAGCTCCCCAAATTGTGTGGCTGATTTGGAGGTTATTTCGAAATAGCCTGTGGCCAGAACGAGCACCGCGGAGGCCAGTATCTCTAATCGAGGCACATGGCGCTGGCCGGCAGGTCTAACGGACCTGGGGTGCGTAAGCAGTAGGACACCGTGCACGGCCTTCGCGCCGACATCTCGGTAGCTGCCTAGTCCTGGGGCCCAGGCTTCCGAAAGAACGTGGACACGTTGCAGAGGTGTCAGGCGAGAGCGAGAAGGAGGATCCGAGGTCAGGAGAGCCACCTCCCAATGGGAGATTAGAGACGCGCAGTCTGTGCGGCTTAGCCGAGAGAAGGTGAAGAGGGCAAGGTCTAGAACACCCTACTTGGGAAAGAGATTACTAAGTCGGGCAGCTTTAGGGTCTAGCAGACAAAGGCTCCGAGCAATCCAACGGCTGGAAGCCAAGGCTGAACAAACGAAAAGAAGAAACAAGGCACAGATTTTGTTTACTGTGCGGGTAATTAACCATTGGCACATTCTGTAGCCATGGAGCTAAAATGGAGCTTTATGCAAAGTCCTGGGCCTCGGTGTACTTTGCCAGCCACCCTCTCGAATGCAGAAAGGACCTTGACCTTACCGTTGGTAAAGGTGCACCAGCCAGAGCACTGTGTCCAGAGCTGGTTCCACCGCAGGAATAGAACCTGATGGACACGGTTCTGTTTTAGGCTTACAACAAACACCCTTCTTCAAATTGCAATGTAACGTCCTTGTTTGAATGTGCACACTGCTTCTCTACCAGAAACGCTGCTTCTCTGAACAACAATCAACCCTCTTTTCTAAAACTGAACAATGTGCACGTTAACAATGCACAGAAAAGCCAAATGCTCTGGAAAAAGCCAAACACAAATGGAAAAGCGCCAAAAATTGCTCCAGATCCCCTTCAAAATACAAGCAGCGAGCAAATCAACAGCTTGGAAAAAAACAAGCCCCTATCAATTAAAACAAAATATTTATAATCAAAACCAGCTAAAACAAAAAACCTCCCAAACCAACTACAAAAAACCAACTACAAATAACAAACACCCGTCAAAAAGCCCCAACAATTGAACAATGCAAAACCCACTAATCCCAATTCAAAAAAACAATGATAACAAAACCGTTCTGCTTGAAAAGGAAATCCGTCCTGCCATAACTAAAGCACTGATCCAAACCGATACAACCCTGCTCCTCCCATAATCAATCCACAAGCCATAAAGTAGTACACAGAACATAAAATAATAAAAGAACGTGTACACGGGGTGTGTCTGTCTATAACCCTTGTATGAGCATCTGCTAACCGCCGTGCCACTGCGTTCTCAATCAATGCGGCGCTTGGCCTTTTCTTCCGATACAAACCCTTTGTGCTTCTTATAAGCTAACAGCTTTACCACCTCTGACACCAGGGGTGGGCAATAATTTTTGCAGGGGGGCCAATCAATGAATGTGGTTTGCGGGCTGGCTCCACCCTCTGGAAGGGGCGGGGCCTGGGGTGCAAGGGGCGGGGCTGGGGACTAGCCTTCCCCCAGAGTTGTCCGGGGCCAGAGGCTTTGAATTCAACACACAGCAAAGGGCTTGTGGCTCCCGGCCGTGCCGCTATCGCGTTGCCTGGCAGCCGCCTCAGGTTGCTGCGGCTATTTAAAGGGCTCGCGGCTCCGGCCCCTTCCAGGGTAGCGCCGCGACTGGGAGCAGTGAGCCAGATCCAGCCATCTGAGCCACCGCTGGGAAATTCGGTGGCCTGGGCAGCCGGATCTAAATGGAAGGCGGCCATATGCCATCTGTGGGCCGGATCAAAGTGTTAGGCGGGCCGGATCCGGCCTCTGGGCCGCGTCTTGCCCAGCCCTGGCCTAAGGCCTTCGCCTGCAGCCAGATTGAAAGAGCGGCCACCACTAGCTGAGAGGCAGGAAACCACACCCTCATATCCCTGGAAACTGCATCCCAGGAGTGTCCCAGAGGCGGGCCCTGCTCCAGTGCCGCCAGTAGCACCAGGTGCAGACCCAGCTCTCAAGGTGACATTTCATCTGGCAAGAAACTCCTTGACAGGAGAGTGGGGAGCAAGACACGGGAAGCCGTTCTCCCGCTCGGCTCTGCGCTGATCAGGCCCCGCTGGAGTGCTGGGCCCCACATTTCAGAGCGAGGTGGAGAACTTGGAGAGGGTCCAGAGAAGGAGCTCCGAGGGCAGCCTGAAAGAACTGGGCTGGTTTCGTTTGGAAGGAGCAGACTGAGCGGGGCATGAGAGCGCTTTTCAAGTATCTCAAAGGGTGTCACGAGGAGGGGGAAATGGTGCTTGGCCTCTGAGGACAGGACAGGGAGCAAGGGGCTGAAGCTGCAGCGAGGGAGGTTGAGGTTGGACTTTCGGGAAAACGGCCAAGCACTGGGATACGTTGCCGAGGGAGGCTGCAGATACTGAAGGGCAGGCTGTCAGGGATGGGCTACACTGCCGGGAAGGCAGCGGACGGGACTCGATGCCTCTCGAATTCCCTTCCCGTTCTAGTGCGCTATGGCCCTTTGACACGAACCACGGGGAATCCTGGGGCCGCACAGACAGCGTGGAAGGTGCCCCCGCCCTGCTCCTTGTGGTTGCAGATACAGACTCCCCCGGGCAGCCCTCGGACGTCTCGGAGGTTGTGAACTCCTCGGTCGGATTCTCTCGCTGGGGTTCCCGTGTCCGATCTCTGCCTGTGTCCCCCAGAGGGCTCGAGTCTGACCGGCCCTCAAGCAAAGCGCGTGTCTCCCTAGAAGTGCGGCCCAGCTGACTAGCAGACACCCACAGCGAGGGGGCTTCCTACTGGTGGTGCACATTCCGGCGTGCATCAGTGCACATCACATTTATTCCACACATGCATGGGAACAATCTGCCCATGGCTGGGATCGATCGGAGGGCCCATTACCACAGAGCCGCAGAGAGAGGCTACGTCTGAGCCCTGGGAATGGCAGAGAATTGGATGCGGTACCAAGGGCCCTGCGCACCTCCGGCATCTCTTCCCCAGCCCGGCGCCCCTCCCGCACCTGGACCCCTCATGTCTGGCTGCACCCAGAGCCTTTCGCTGCTCCCCAAGGCCTAGTTTCTGGGCCCCCCCATCAGAGCCTTCCCTCCCCCTCCGCCCAACCCTTTGCCCCAGCGAGTGAGGGTGGGGGAGTGGAGCAGGGTCACTGGACACAGGGGTGTGGCAGTGACCTTACAGAGGGCGGGGGGCGGGACCACTGGACACGGGTGCAGCAGTGACCTCACAGGGGACAGGGTGGGATCACTGGACACAGGGGGGCAGTGACCTCACAGAGGGCGGGGCGGGGCGGAGTCACTGGACACAGGGGGGCAGTGACCTCACAGAGGGCAGGGCGGGGTCACTGGACACAGGGGGGCAGTGACCTCACAGAGGGCAGGGCGGGGTCACTGGACACAGGGGTGCGGCAGTGACCTCACAGAGGGCGGGGCGGGGTCACTGGACACAGGGGGGCAGTGACCTCACAGAGGGCAGGGCGGGGTCACTGGACACAGGGGTGCGGCAGTGACCTCACAGAGGGCGGGGCGGGGTCACTGGACACAGGGGTGCGGCAGTGACCTCACAGAGGGCGGGGCGGGGTCACTGGACACAGGGGGGCAGTGACCTCACAGAGGGCAGGGCGGGGTCACTGGACACAGGGGTGCGGCAGTGACCTCACAGAGGGCGGGGCGGGGTCACTGGACACAGGGGTGCGGCAGTGACCTCACAGGGGACAGGGTGGGTTCACTGGACACAGGGGTGCGGCAGTGACCTCACAGAGGGCAGGGCGGGGTCACTGGACACAGGGGTGCGGCAGTGACCTCACAGAGGGCGGGGCGGGGTCACTGGACACAGGGGGCAGTGACCTCACAGAGGGCGGGGCAGGGTCACTGGACACAGGGGTGCGGCAGTGACCTCACAGAGGGCGGGGCGGGGTCACTGGACACAGGGGGGCAGTGACCTCACAGAGGGCGGGGCGGGGTCACTGGACACAGGCAGTCCCCTCAGAGGCCTGGACTAGGGAAGGAGCCGTTCTGGACATGGGGTGAGGCAGTGACATTAGGGTTACTCCTCTTTTCCCACTGCCTCTGCGACCCCCCAGCTGGGAGCACCCCCCAACTGCGGCCAGCCTGTGGCTGAGCCTCCCCATCCCACGCACCACGTGGTCAGAAAATAATACAAAAGGCAAAGTGCCGTGTTTGTGTAAAAAACCAGAAAACACGTCTTTGCACTTTTTGGCCAGCCCTGCCCGCGACCCTCCTGCACCGGAAATGAAGAGGGAAACTGAGGCACGGAGTCTCAGTGACCTGCTCCGGGTTGCACAGCAAAGCTGTAGGCCACAGAGATCCACACTCTTTGGCCCTCCTGCTGCGCTTCCCTGTGGCCGTAGCCCAGCGCTGCAGGAGGGGGGAAGACTCGTAGCCAGTTGCCCCAGCCTGGCTGGCGCAGAGCCCGAGGCAGGGCCCCGAACGTGCAGCTCCCAGCACGGGGCCTGAGCATGGCTTTGATCTACTTGCAGCACCTCGGAACGCTGGCCCAGGATCGGGCCCTCTTGCGCCAGGCGCTGTACAGAGCAATGACGAGGAAGTCAGCTGCTGGCCTCGCGAGCAATCCCAGCCCGCAGCTCTGCCCAGCTCTGCCCAGAGCCGCTTGGCCGGGGATGCCGGGGACGGGGGCCTCCCAAACAGGAGGGGAGATCTCTGGCGGGGCAAAGGCAGCTGTGTCCGGGTCCCGCGGTCGACCCGCGGGCGCAGCAGGAAAGCGGGGTCACCGTCTCCCCTCTCTCCGCAGTGCCCACACGCTTGCGGAGGCCGCTGGGCCCAGGTGGGACGAGGCCAGTGACTGAGAGGACACCCCGGGCACAAGAGTGAGAGTCCAAGGGCCGTGGCCCGAACGGTAGCGGCGCTTTCCGCAGGTGGTCAAGGGGCAGGGGCCGTGCCAGCCACGCACGGGGGCAGGCGGGCTGCTCCCTGCCCGGCGCCTCGGCCCTGGCCTCTGGCTCCAATGCCCTCTCCTTCCAGCGAGCCTGCTCCGGCCCGGCCTGCCGCATGCTGCCGGCGTGTCTGAGGCCCGCCCGGGCGCAGTCCCCTTTAAGAGGTGGAGCCTGCAGCCTGGCACAGGAAGATCAGGGCTGGAGCGAGCTGCCGAGCTCGGAGGAGGGTGCCGCCAGCAGCCAGCTGATCGCCCCCGAGGAGACCATGAGCGGCCGGGTGGGAGACCTGAGCCCCAAGCAGGCAGAGGCGCTAGCCCAGGTAGGGTGCAGCCAGTCCCTGCCACGGGGGGAGGGGCACTGCCCCAAGGACCCTGCTGGGGATGCTGACACCGGGGAAGTGGGTTTGCCCACGGGAGCGCCCGACCCTGGACTCCTGGTGCCGTCGGCGCTCACTGGCTCGGAAGTGCCAGGCGAGCAGGGGGCGCTGCCGAGGGCTCAGAGCGGGGCCGGGCACTCGGAGCAGGGCCCCAGCGGTGCCAGCAGTGGCAGTGGGACCTGGCCCGGGAGGAGGGAGCTGGCATTGGCCCGGGGGATTCATGGCCGGAGCTGGCAGGGAAGGCGCCGGCGCTGGCGGATTAGCTGGGTCAGTGTTACCTAAGCAGCTTGTGAATGGAAGGTGATGAGTGCGCAGCGCCCGGCCCTCCCTGCGCGGAGGGAGCACCACAGCCCTGTGCCCCGGAGCTGCCACCCTCCGGCAGGACCGGCTGGGCCCTCGCGGGGAGCGCCTTCCCTGCTGCTCCTGGAGGGGAAGGATGGCACTGGAGCACTCTGAGCCCTCCACAGCCAGTGGCCTGCCTCACTGCCTGCAGCGCCCCCTACTGGGGGAGACTGGCACTGGAGCAGCTCTGAGCCCTCCACAGCCAGTGGCCTGCCTCACTGCCTGCAGCGCCCCCTACTGGGGGAGACTGCCACTGGAGCACTCTGAGCCCTACACAGCCAGTGGCCTGCTCCACTGCCTGCGGCGCCCCCTACTGGGGGAGAGCCAGTGGCCTGCTCCACTGCCTGCGGCGCCCCCTACTGGGGGAGAGCCAGTGGCCTGCTCCACTGCCTGCAGCGCCCCCTACTGGGGGAGAGCCAGTGGCCTGCCTCACTGCCTGCAGCGCCCCCTACTGGGGGAGATCGGCACTGGAGCAGCTCTGAGCCCTCCACAGCCAGTGGCCTGCCCCACTGCCTGCAGCGCCCCCTACTGGGGGAGCCTGATACTGCTTCGGTGTGTGTACTGGCAGGCAGGGTCAGGGATTTGTACAGAGGCAAACGGCACCCACCCCCACTGTGCTGCTCCTGAACCTGTTTCCCCACTTCCCAGAGCCAGGTGCAGCGGGCGTGGGAAGTGCCAACCCAGGAGTACATGGGGGCGGGATTTCCACCTGGGGTAGCATGCACTGGGCACGGGCGCCGGTGACGGCACAAGGGAGTGGAGAACCAGCTCCCCTGCATTTCCAGAGCTCGTGGGCCACTGGGGTTTAAACCTGGTCTTCTAGGATAAAGGACAGCTGTGTATGAGGTGTGCGAGTAAGTCCTGGCAGAGCTGGAGTCTGCTCCCAGCTCTAGCCACATGGACTTGGGCAAGTCACTTAACCTTTGCGCCTCGGTTTCCCCTGCTACAAAATAGGGACAGTCTGACTTGTCTGGGGAAGCCATGTGCGTTCATTTGTGCTTGGGGAGTGCTGGCAGCCCTAGGATTGCCGTCACCAGCAACAGCTGTGTTGCCGCCTTCTCAGCGGCTGGCTTTCATGACTCCTCCGCCAGGTTCAATGCAAAAAAAGCAAGAGAACTGGGCTGGCCGGGAAGCCTCTCCCTGCTCCCACATCCGGGCATGCAAGGGGGAAGGAGGCCCTGGGCTAAGCCGGGGGTATTCCAGGAGCTGTGGGGTGGGGCTGAGGGAGCGGTTGCAGCTCATCCGCGTGTACAAATCCAGGTCCGCCTGGGTATGGAGAAAGGAAGCGAGCGAGCGCTACCTAGCGCCAAACTGCACCCCTAGGGGGCGGCTGACGGGCCCCGCCCAGCAGCATGCCCAGGTGAAATCCAGCCTAGCCCTCCTCCCATGGTGGGGGGCGCTGGCGCGACCCCTCTCCCGTCCGGCTCGGCTGGGACCCAGGGAACGGCCGTACGCCCCCGCCCTCCGGCACCCCAGCTAGGCTGCATCTCCCAGGGTACGGACCAGAAGGTCGCGCGAGGCCGCGTCAAACGCCTCCCTCGATCACGGGCAAAGCCACAGGGGCCACGTGCACCTGACCTCGCTTGTGCAATCGCTGCGGTTCAGAGCCTCGCGTTAGCCCACCACGGAGCGTCGGAAGTGCTGCCCGGAGGCTGGCAGCCTGGCCCCTCGGCTCTGGGCTGCCGGGCGGGGGGGTCCCGGCCTGGCTCTGGGCTGCCGGGCGGTGGGGTCCCGGCCTAGCTCTGGGCTGGTGGGCGGGGGGGTCCCGGCCTGGCTCTGGGCTGGTGGGCGGGGGGGTCCCGGCCTGGCTCTGGGCTGGGGGGCGGTGGGGTCCCTGCCTGGCTCCGGGCTGAGGGGCGGGGTGGTCCCGGCCTGGCTCCGGGCTGCCGGCGGGGGGGGGGGGTCCCGGCCTGGCTCCGGGCTGAGGGGCGGGGTGGTCCCGGCCTGGCTCCGGGCTGCCGGCGGGGGGGGGGGGGGTCCCGGCCTGGCTCTGGGCTGGGGGGCGGTGGGGTCCCGGCCTGGCTCTGGGCTGGGGGGCGGGGGGGTCCCGGCCTGGCTCTGGGCTGGTGGGCGGGGGGGTCCCGGCCTGGCTCTGGGCTGCCGGGCAGGGGGGTCCCGGCCTGGCTCCGGGCTGGGGGGCGGTGGGGTCCCGGCCTGGCTCCGGGCTGGGGGGCGGGGGGGTCCCGGCCTGGCTCCGGGCTGCCGGGCGGGGGGGGGGGTCCCGGCCTTGCTCTGGGCTGCTGGGGGGGGGTCCCTGCCGTGGGACGCCCATGATGCTGCCCCCCCTCTTGTCCCTGCAGTTCCGGGAGAGTCTCCAGGATGTGCTGCCCCTGCTTCCCCATCAGGACGACTACTTCCTCCTGCGCTGGCTGCGAGGTAGCAGGGGGAGCCAGTGGGGCAGAGGGATGGGGGGGAGCCAGTAGGAGGCAGGGGGACAGGAGGAGCTAGTGGGGGGCGGGAGGATGAGGGGGAGCCAATGGGGTGTGCAGGGATGGGGGGGAGCCAGTGGGGGGCAGAGGGATGGGGGGAGCTAGTGGGGGGGTTGAGGGATGGGGGGAGGCAGTGGGGGGCAGAGGGATGGGGGGGAGCTAGTGGGGGGGTCGAGGGATGGGGGGAGGCAGTGGAGGATGGGGGATGGGGGCGTGGAGCCAAGCTGCCCCCGGGCCAGGCGGGGGGGAAAGGGAAGGGTGGTTTCCCTGGGCAGGTGGAGGGCTGCCCCGTGGAGGGCGTGGGGCTGTCTCCCCTGAGCACAGGGGGGCAATGCCTCCTTGGGCACAGGAGGAGGGGATGGGGGGGCCCCGAGGCCTGGGAGCAGGGGACCGGATGGCACCCAAGGGGGTGGGGCCCCAGCCGCCCTGCTTGGCCTGACAGGCAGCGGGCCCCACGCAGGCGGGTGCAGCCCGTGGAAGCTGGCCGGGGAGGGAGACGCTGCGGGGACCAGGCTGCCACGAGCCGGCCCCGCGTGGGGTCCCGAGCGAGAGGGGCCGGCCGGCCGGGGAGGGCAGCCGGGCCAGGCGCCGGGAGCCCCCTTATCTGGACGGGAGTGAACTGTGAGCTCTGCTATCTCCCAGAGCTCCTCCCGCCCTCTCCCCGCTATCTGCTCTGCAAAGTCCAAAATTCAGCCTGGCCCGGCCCCCCCGCGCCTGGCAGGCACCAGCTCGGCCCAGCCCCCAAACCGCGGCCGCTGGGGCCCGGTCTGCTTGGGGGCACCTGACCTCGGGGAGCTTCCAGGAGCTCGACGGCCCCCACCCATCCCACCTGAGCGTGCTCCCCGCCGGCTCCGGAGCAGCCCCAGGATCAGCTTGTGGTCTTGGCCCTGGGGGAGAGTCCAGCGCCCACAGAGGGCGGGCAGGGCTGGGGGTCGGCTCTGCAAGCGCCCAGCTGGGCCCCTGCGCCCAAGCCCCCGGCGGACGTCGTGCTGTCGTAAAAAGCCAGGACTTCCCGCCCCGGCACTACCGCACGGGCCCCCGGCTCCCCTGCACCCTGTGTGGCCCCCGGCTCCCCTGCGCCCTGTGGGGCCCCCGGCTCCCCTGCGCCCTGTGGGGCCCCCGGCTCCCCTGCGCCCTGTGGGGCCCCCGGCTCCCCTGCGCCCTACTGGCTGGGGCCCCCGGCTCCCCTGCGCCCTGTTGGCTGGGGCCCCCGGCTCCCCTGCGCCCTGTGGGGCCCCCGGCTCCCCTGCGCCCTGTGGGGCCCCCGGCTCCCCTGCGCCCTACTGGCTGGGGCCCCCGGCTCCCCTGCGCCCTACTGGCTGGGGCCCCCGGCTCCCCTGCGCCCTGTTGGCTGGGGCCCCCGGCTCCCCTGCGCCCTGTTGGCTGGGGCCCCCGGCTCCCCTGCGCCCTGTGGGGCCCCCAGCTCCCCTGCGCCCTGCTGGCTGGGGCCCCCGGCTCCCCTGCGCCCTGCTGGCTAGGGCCCCCGGCTCCCCTGCGCCCTGCTGGCTGGGGCCCCCGGCTCCCCTGCGCCCTGCTGGCTGGGGCCCCCGGCTCCCCTGCGCCCTGTGGGGCCCCCGGCTCCCCTGCACCCTGTGGGGCCCCCGGCTCCCCTGCACCCTGTGGGGCCCCCGTCTCTCCTGCACCCTGTTGGCTGGGGCCCCGCTCTCCTGGCCGGGGCCTCAGGGCGCAGGCGGAGGCTGGGCTCGCAGAGACAGGGAGCGATCTGCGGGAGACAGTGGCAGAGCGTCTCCTTGGGACTGGGCCCCGCCAGGCCTGTGGGACTTGACGCCTTTAACCGGCGCCGGGGCTTTCCTGCTGCGGGGGGCTGGCCTGGCTGGGCCCTTTCCCGCTTCCCCGCGGCTCTTCCAGGGGACCCCTGTTCCGGCTCAGCTGTCTGCCCTTAACCCAGGCTGCCTCAGCCCGTAGAGGGGCAGGCCGGCCCACGCTGGGCCCCGGCGGCTCCCTCGGGGCTCCCGGCTTCCCCAGAAGCGCGTCGGCTCCTGCCAGCTCGGCTAGGGAGCGGGAGCTGGCAGCGTCTGGGCCCTCGGCCCCAGGCCCAGCAGCCCAGAGGCTGCTGCAGGGTGATGGGCCCGGCGCAGGGAGCTGGGGGACGGGGCTTTTCCTGCCAGGCTCCGGCTGGGGGCAGCCGGGGCGCGGGGCGGGAGTGACACTCTGGGCTGTTCTCCTGCAGCTCGCTGCTTCGACCTGCCGAAAGCCGAGGCCATGGTCCGAAAGGTAAGAGAGCCCCCGCCCCCCTGGGCTTGCTGCCCCCCCACCCCGCTTCCCAGGGGCTCGGACTCCTCAGGGACCCTCAGCCATTCGCGACCCTGCCCAGCCCCCGAGCCACAGGGACGTGCGTTCCCAGCCTTGCTCCAGCGCCTGAGTCACTGGACGGACCCCTGCTTGTCTTGTAGTCAGACCCCCCAGTCCCCCCCGGGCTGTTCTCCCAGAGCCACCGGGGGTTAAGGCCAGAGGGCCCCCGGCCAGTCTGTGCCCAGCACGGCGGGTGCACGCTGCCCCTGCCCGCCGCACCCTCCGCCCACGCGCTCAGCTGATGCGCAGCCCCTGTCGCCTCACGCCCGCCCCGGATCTTTCCTGGCGCTGTGGCTGGGTGATTCATTCCTCCGGGTCTGTCTACACTACTGTCCTAGTTCGAACTAGGAGGGTAATGTAGGCATACCGCACTTGCAAATGAAGCCCGGGATTTGAATTTCCCGGGCTTCATTTGCATAAGCAGGGCTCCGCCATTTTTAAATCCCCGCTGCTTCGAACCCCGTGCCCGTGGCTACACGGGGCTCGAACGAGGTAGTTCGGACTAGGGTGCCTATTCCGAACTACCGGTACTCCTCGTGGAAGCCTAGTCCGAACTACCTAGTTCGTGCCCCGTGTAGCCGCGTTGCACGGGGTTCGAACCAGCGGGGTTTTAAAAATGGCGGCTCCCTGCTTATGCAAATGAAGCCCAGGAAATTCAAATCCCGGGCTTCATTTGCAAGTGCGGTATGCCTACATTACCCCGCTAGTTCGAACTAGGACAGTAGTGTAGACAGACCCTCCCTCCCTGCCCGGTTGTGGGATCCGCCCCTCGGCTCCTCCCCGTCCGGGTGATCCGCCCCTTGCCCAGGCAATCTGTCCATCCCTCCCCACCCACCTGGCTGAGCGATCCGTCCCTCCCTTCCCACCTGGCTGAGGGATCCGTCCCTCCCTTCCCACCTGGCTGAGGGATCCTTCCCTCCCTTCCCACCTGGCTGAGCGATCCGTCCCTCCCTTCCCACCTGGCTGAGGGATCCGTCCCTCCCTTCCCACCTGGCTGAGGGATCCGTCCCTCGCCCCCCCCGGCTGCGGTTGCTCCGCAGCATTCAGAGCACGGTGGAATTCCCGTCGCAGCCACTCCCCTCTGCTTTGCGTTGACAGTACGTGGAGATCCGGAAGCACATGGATGCTGACAACATCGTCCAGTGGCAGCCCCCGGAGGTGAGTCCCCGTCGCCCTCCGGCTCAGCCAGCGGCTGCGTGGGACGGGCACCACGGCCTGTGTCTCTCCCGTGCAGGTCATTCAGAAGTACATGTCGGGGGGCATGTGTGGGTACGACCGGGACGGCTGCCCCGTGTGGTACGAGATTATCGGGCCCCTCGACGCCAAGGGCCTCCTCTTGTCGGCCTCCAAACAGGACCTGCTGAAAAACAAGTACCGGGACTGCGAGGTGCTGCTGCAGGAGTGTGACAAGCAGAGCCAGAAGGTGAGTGCTCTGCCCTGGGCCGGCACGCCGGGGGTCCTAGCCCCTCTGGGGTGGAGCGAGCAGCCGGGCGCCAGCGGGGTGCGGATCGCGGAGGCCGAATGGGCACTGCGGCCAGCGCTGGACGGTGCCCGGCCTTTGGGCGCTGCAGGGAAGTCCCCCCAAGGGCAGGCGCTCCGGCAGCGCCCCTTCACCATGCTGGGAAGGGGGAGCAGCCGCTGCTGCACCCCTCTGCAGGAGCCTGGGCCTGCTGGGGGCTCGGCCGGCCAGGGGCACGTGCAGTGGGGGCCCTGCCCAGAGCGCGAGAAGGCCCCCGTCCCCCGGCTGAGCCCTCCTGCTCCGCTCTCTTGCAGCTGGGGAAGAGGGTGGAGACGGTCATGATGATCTACGACTGCGAAGGGCTGGGCCTGAAGCATCTCTGGAAGCCGGCCGTGGAGGCGTATGGGGAGGTGAGCTCGGGGCGGCTCCCGCTGGCCCGGGGCTTGTTCCCGGAGAATCCCTCGCCGGGACGGGACCTCAGGAGCCATCGCGCCCAGCCCCCCAGGCAGGACCGGCCCCGACTCGAGCAGCCCGGCCGGGACGTCCCCACCTCTGGGGCTGGAGAATCCACCCGCCCCAGGGAACCCAGCCCAGCACTTCCCACCCGCCTCGGGAAATCGTGTGTCCTGATCTCCAGCCTCGACCGCCCCCACTAGGACTGGAGCCCGTTGCTCCCGGCTCTGCCCCCCGGCGCCCCGAGAACAGCCTCTCTGGAACCCCCTTCCGGGAGCTGCAGGCTCTCAGTGCCCCCGGCTCTGCCCCCTGGCGCCCCGAGAACAGCCTCTCTGGAACCCCCTTCTGGGAGCTGCAGGCTCTCAGTGCCCCCGGCTCTGCTCCCCGGCGCCCCGAGAACAGCCTCTCTGGAACCCCCTTCCGGGAGCTGCAGGCTCTCAGTGCCCCCGGCTCTGCCCCCCGGCGCCCCGAGAACAGCCTCTCTGGAACCCCCTTCCGGGAGCTGCAGGCTCTCAGTGCCCCCGGCTCTGCTCCCCGGCGCCCCGAGAACAGCCTCTCTGGAACCCCCTTCCGGGAGCTGCAGGCTCTCAGTGCCCCCGGCTCTGCTCCCCGGCGCCCCGAGAACAGCCTCTCTGGAACCCCCTTCCGGGAGCTGCAGGCTCTCAGTGCCCCCGGCTCTGCTCCCCGGCGCCCCGAGAACAGCCTCTCTGGAACCCCCTTCCGGGAGCTGCAGGCTCTCAGTGCCCCCGGCTCTGCTCCCCGGCGCCCCGAGAACAGCCTCTCTGGAACCCCCTTCCGGGAGCTGCAGGCTCTCAGTGCCCCCGGCTCTGCCCCCCGGCGCCCCGAGAACAGCCTCTCTGGAACCCCCTTCTGGGAGCTGCAGGCTCTCAGTGCCCCCGGCTCTGCCCCCCGGCGCCCCGAGAACAGCCTCTCTGGAACCCCCTTCCGGGAGCTGCAGGCTCTCAGTGCCCCCGGCTCTGCCCCCCGGCGCCCCGAGAACAGCCTCTCTGGAACCCCCTTCCGGGAGCTGCAGGCTCTCAGTGCCCCCGGCTCTGCCCCCCGGCGCCCCGAGAACAGCCTCTCTGGAACCCCCTTCCGGGAGCTGCAGGCTCTCAGTGCCCCCGGCTCTGCCCCCCGGCGCCCCGAGAACAGCCTCTCTGGAACCCCCTTCCGGGAGCTGCAGGCTCTCAGTGCCCCCGGCTCTGCCCCCCGGCGCCCCGAGAACAGCCTCTCTGGAACCCCCTTCCGGGAGCTGCAGGCTCTCAGTGCCCCCGGCTCTGCCCCCCGGCGCCCCGAGAACAGCCTCTCTGGAACCCCCTTCCGGGAGCTGCAGGCTCTCAGTGCCCCCGGCTCTGCCCCCCGGCGCCCCGAGAACAGCCTCTCTGGAACCCCCTTCCGGGAGCTGCAGGCTCTCAGTGCCCCCGGCTCTGCCCCCCGGCGCCCCGAGAACAGCCTCTCTGGAACCCCCTTCCGGGAGCTGCAGGCTCTCAGTGCCCCCGGCTCTGCCCCCCGGCGCCCCGAGAACAGCCTCTCTGGAACCCCCTTCCGGGAGCTGCAGGCTCTCAGTGCCCCCGGCTCTGCCCCCCGGCGCCCCGAGAACAGCCTCTCTGGAACCCCCTTCCGGGAGCTGCAGGCTCTCAGTGCCCCCGGCTCTGCCCCCCGGCGCCCCGAGAACAGCCTCTCTGGAACCCCCTTCTGGGAGCTGCAGGCTCTCAGTGCCCCCGGCTCTGCCCCCTGGCGCCCCGAGAACAGCCTCTCTGGAACCCCCTTCCGGGAGCTGCAGGCTCTCAGTGCCCCCGGCTCTGCCCCCTGGCGCCCCGAGAACAGCCTCTCTGGAACCCTCTTCCGGGAGCTGCAGGCTCTCAGTGCCCCCGGCTCTGCCCCCCGGCGCCCCGAGAACAGCCTCTCTGGAACCCCCTTCCGGGAGCTGCAGGCTCTCAGTGCCCCCGGCTCTGCTCCCCGGCGCCCCGAGAACAGCCTCTCTGGAACCCCCTTCCGGGAGCTGCAGGCTCTCAGTGCCCCCGGCTCTGCTCCCCGGCGCCCCGAGAACAGCCTCTCTGGAACCCCCTTCCGGGAGCTGCAGGCTCTCAGTGCCCCCGGCTCTGCCCCCCGGCGCCCCGAGAACAGCCTCTCTGGAACCCCCTTCCGGGAGCTGCAGGCTCTCAGTGCCCCCGGCTCTGCCCCCCGGCGCCCCGAGAACAGCCTCTCTGGAACCCCCTTCCGGGAGCTGCAGGCTCTCAGTGCCCCCGGCTCTGCCCCCTGGCGCCCCGAGAACAGCCTCTCTGGAACCCCCTTCCGGGAGCTGCAGGCTCTCAGTGCCCCCGGCTCTGCCCCCCGGCGCCCCGAGAACAGCCTCTCTGGAACCCCCTTCTGGGAGCTGCAGGCTCTCAGTGCCCCCGGCTCTGCCCCCCGGCGCCCCGAGAACAGCCTCTCTGGAACCCCCTTCCGGGAGCTGCAGGCTCTCAGTGCCCCCGGCTCTGCCCCCTGGCGCCCCGAGAACAGCCTCTCTGGAACCCCCTTCCGGGAGCTGCAGGCTCTCAGTGCCCCCGGCTCTGCCCCCCGGCGCCCCGAGAACAGCCTCTCTGGAACCCCCTTCCGGGAGCTGCAGGCTCTCAGTGCCCCCGGCTCTGCCCCCCGGCACCCCGAGAACAGCCTCTCTGGAACCCCCTTCCGGGAGCTGCAGGCTCTCAGTGCCCCCGGCTCTGCTCCCCGGCGCCCCGAGAACAGCCTCTCTGGAACCCCCTTCCGGGAGCTGCAGGCTCTCAGTGCCCCCGGCTCTGCCCCCCGGCGCCCCGAGAACAGCCTCTCTGGAACCCCCTTCCGGGAGCTGCAGGCTCTCAGTGCCCCCGGCTCTGCCCCCCGGCGCCCCGAGAACAGCCTCTCTGGAACCCCCTTCCGGGAGCTGCAGGCTCTCAGTGCCCCCGGCTCTGCCCCCTGGCACCCCGAGAACAGCCTCTCTGGAACCCCCTTCCGGGAGCTGCAGGCTCTCAGTGCCCCCGGCTCTGCTCCCCGGCGCCCCGAGAACAGCCTCTCTGGAACCCCCTTCCGGGAGCTGCAGGCTCTCAGTGCCCCCGGCTCTGCCCCCCGGCGCCCCGAGAACAGCCTCTCTGGAACCCCCTTCCGGGAGCTGCAGGCTCTCAGTGCCCCCGGCTCTGCCCCCCGGCGCCCCGAGAACAGCCTCTCTGGAACCCCCTTCCGGGAGCTGCAGGCTCTCAGTGCCCCCGGCTCTGCCCCCCGGCGCCCCGAGAACAGCCTCTCTGGAACCCCCTTCCGGGAGCTGCAGGCTCTCAGTGCCCCCGGCTCTGCCCCCTGGCGCCCCGAGAACAGCCTCTCTGGAACCCCCTTCCGGGAGCTGCAGGCTCTCAGTGCCCCCGGCTCTGCCCCCTGGCGCCCCGAGAACAGCCTCTCTGGAACCCCCTTCCGGGAGCTGCAGGCTCTCAGTGCCCCCGGCTCTGCCCCCTGGCGCCCCGAGAACAGCCTCTCTGGAACCCCCTTCCGGGAGCTGCAGGCTCTCAGTGCCCCCGGCTCTGCCCCCTGGCGCCCCGAGAACAGCCTCTCTGGAACCCCCTTCTGGGAGCTGCAGGCTCTCAGTGCCCCCGGCTCTGCCCCCCGGCGCCCCGAGAACAGCCTCTCTGGAACCCCCTTCCGGGAGCTGCAGGCTCTCAGTGCCCCCGGCTCTGCCCCCTGGCGCCCCGAGAACAGCCTCTCTGGAACCCCCTTCCGGGAGCTGCAGGCTCTCAGTGCCCCCGGCTCTGCCCCCCGGCGCCCCGAGAACAGCCTCTCTGGAACCCCCTTCCGGGAGCTGCAGGCTCTCAGTGCCCCCGGCTCTGCCCCCCGGCGCCCCGAGAACAGCCTCTCTGGAACCCCCTTCCGGGAGCTGCAGGCTCTCAGTGCCCCCGGCTCTGCCCCCCGGCGCCCCGAGAACAGCCTCTCTGGAACCCCCTTCCGGGAGCTGCAGGCTCTCAGTGCCCCCGGCTCTGCCCCCTGGCGCCCCGAGAACAGCCTCTCTGGAACCCCCTTCCGGGAGCTGCAGGCTCTCAGTGCCCCCGGCTCTGCCCCCTGGCGCCCCGAGAACAGCCTCTCTGGAACCCCCTTCCGGGAGCTGCAGGCTCTCAGTGCCCCCGGCTCTGCTCCCCGGCGCCCCGAGAACAGCCTCTCTGGAACCCCCTTCCGGGAGCTGCAGGCTCTCAGTGCCCCCGGCTCTGCCCCCCGGCGCCCCGAGAACAGCCTCTCTGGAACCCCCTTCCGGGAGCTGCAGGCTCTCAGTGCCCCCGGCTCTGCCCCCCGGCGCCCCGAGAACAGCCTCTCTGGAACCCCCTTCCGGGAGCTGCAGGCTCTCAGTGCCCCCGGCTCTGCTCCCCGGCGCCCCGAGAACAGCCTCTCTGGAACCCCCTTCCGGGAGCTGCAGGCTCTCAGTGCCCCCGGCTCTGCCCCCCGGCGCCCCGAGAACAGCCTCTCTGGAACCCCCTTCCGGGAGCTGCAGGCTCTCAGTGCCCCCGGCTCTGCCCCCCGGCGCCCCGAGAACAGCCTCTCTGGAACCCCCTTCCGGGAGCTGCAGGCTCTCAGTGCCCCCGGCTCTGCCCCCCGGCGCCCCGAGAACAGCCTCTCTGGAACCCCCTTCCGGGAGCTGCAGGCTCTCAGTGCCCCCGGCTCTGCCCCCCGGCGCCCCGAGAACAGCCTCTCTGGAACCCCCTTCCGGGAGCTGCAGGCTCTCAGTGCCCCCGGCTCTGCCCCCCGGCGCCCCGAGAACAGCCTCTCTGGAACCCCCTTCCGGGAGCTGCAGGCTCTCAGTGCCCCCGGCTCTGCCCCCCGGCGCCCCGAGAACAGCCTCTCTGGAACCCCCTTCCGGGAGCTGCAGGCTCTCAGTGCCCCCGGCTCTGCCCCCCGGCGCCCCGAGAACAGCCTCTCTGGAACCCCCTTCCGGGAGCTGCAGGCTCTCAGTGCCCCCGGCTCTGCCCCCCGGCGCCCCGAGAACAGCCTCTCTGGAACCCCCTTCCGGGAGCTGCAGGCTCTCAGTGCCCCCGGCTCTGCCCCCCGGCGCCCCGAGAACAGCCTCTCTGGAACCCCCTTCCGGGAGCTGCAGGCTCTCAGTGCCCCCGGCTCTGCCCCCCGGCGCCCCGAGAACAGCCTCTCTGGAACCCCCTTCCGGGAGCTGCAGGCTCTCAGTGCCCCCGGCTCTGCCCCCCGGCGCCCCGAGAACAGCCTCTCTGGAACCCCCTTCCGGGAGCTGCAGGCTCTCAGTGCCCCCGGCTCTGCCCCCCGGCGCCCCGAGAACAGCCTCTCTGGAACCCCCTTCCGGGAGCTGCAGGCTCTCAGTGCCCCCGGCTCTGCCCCCCGGCGCCCCGAGAACAGCCTCTCTGGAACCCCCTTCCGGGAGCTGCAGGCTCTCAGTGCCCCCGGCTCTGCCCCCCGGCGCCCCGAGAACAGCCTCTCTGGAACCCCCTTCCGGGAGCTGCAGGCTCTCAGTGCCCCCGGCTCTGCCCCCCGGCGCCCCGAGAACAGCCTCTCTGGAACCCCCTTCCGGGAGCTGCAGGCTCTCAGTGCCCCCGGCTCTGCTCCCCGGCGCCCCGAGAACAGCCTCTCTGGAACCCCCTTCTGGGAGCTGCAGGCTCTCAGTGCCCCCGGCTCTGCCCCCCGGCGCCCCGAGAACAGGCTCTCTGGAACCCCCTTCTGGGAGCTGCAGGCTCTCAGTGCCCCCGGCTCTGCCCCCCGGCGCCCCGAGAACAGCCTCTCTGGAACCCCCTTCCGGGAGCTGCAGGCTCTCAGTGCCCCCGGCTCTGCCCCCCGGCGCCCCGAGAACAGCCTCTCTGGAACCCCCTTCCGGGAGCTGCAGGCTCTCAGTGCCCCCGGCTCTGCCCCCCGGCGCCCCGAGAACAGCCTCTCTGGAACCCCCTTCCGGGAGCTGCAGGCTCTCAGTGCCCCCGGCTCTGCCCCCCGGCGCCCCGAGAACAGCCTCTCTGGAACCCCCTTCCGGGAGCTGCAGGCTCTCAGTGCCCCCGGCTCTGCTCCCCGCAGCCCGAACAAGCCCAGGTCTCGCTCCGGCCCAGGGCCCTGTCTTGAGCCCCGCTGGGACCGGACGGCGTCACGCGTAGGCCTGTGACGGCCGAGGGGCTTGCGCTTTAACGCCCTGGCGTGGAGCTGAGCTTGGGGGTTCCCCGAGAGTCCAGACGGGCAGCGCTGCTGTTTGCATTGCCTGCCTGGGCTCTCACGGCCGGCCCTCGCACGGCACGCTCCGTGGCTCTCTTTGGACTCGGCCGGCGCTCGGCCGGGGGGCCCTCTCCCAGGGCGTGGGGGAGCGAGGTCCCGGCCCCGGCCCCACTGACGCTCTGACTCCACAGCTCCTGTCCATGTTTGAGGAGAACTACCCCGAGACCCTGAAGCACCTGTTTGTAATTAAAGGTGGGTTAGCCGCCAGGCAGGGCAAGGCTGCCCGCTTCCCCGCACTGCACACGGATGGGCCCGGACACGCGCACGGACACATGCGCATACAGACGCACAGACGTGTGTGGACACAGACGTGCACATGGACACAGACACATACGCATGGACACACGCACGCGGACACAGACACATGCCATGCTGCACACACACGCGCACAGACACAGACACCTGTGCGGACACAGACACACACGCACAGACACAGTCACCCGTGCGGACACAGACACACGCGCACACGGACACACGCACAGACACAGATACCTGTGCGGACACAGACACACACGCACAGACACAGTCACCCATGCGGACACAGACACACGCGCACACGGACACACGCACAGACACAGATACCTGTGCGGACACAGACACACACGCACAGACACAATCACCCGTGCGGACACAGACACACGCGCACACGGACACACGCACATGGACACAGACACCCGTGCGGACACAGACACACGCGCACACAGACACACGCACAGACACAGATACCTGTGCGGACACACACGCACAGACACAGTCACCCGTGCGGACACAGACACCCGCGCACACGGACACACGCACAGACACAGATACCTGTGCGGACACAGACACACAGGCACAGACACAATCACCCGTGCGGACACAGACACACGCGCACACGGACACACGCACATGGACACAGACACCCATGCGGACACAGACACACGCGCACACGGACACACGCACAGACACAGATACCTGTGTGGACACAGACACACACGCACAGACACAGTCACCCGTGCGGACACAGACACACGCGCACACGGACACACGCACATGGACACAGACACCCGTGCGGACACAGACACACGCGCACACGGACACACGCGCACAGACACAGATACCTGTGCGGACACAGACACACACGCACAGACACAGTCACCCGTGCGGACACAGACACACACGCACAGACACACACGCACAGACACAGTCACCCGTGCGGACACAGACACACGCGCACACTGACACACGCGCACAGACACAGATACCTGTGTGGACACAGACACACGCACAGACACAGTCACCCGTGCGGACACAGACACACGCACAGACACACACGCACAGACACAGTCACCCGTGCGGACACAGACACACGCGCACACTGACACACGCGCACAGACACAGATACCTGTGCGGACACAGACACACGCACAGACACAGTCACCCGTGCGGACACGGACACACGGACACACAGGCACACGGACACAGACACCGGTGTGCACACAGACACACACGCACATGGACACGCAGGCGGGAGCTGGGACTGCTGAGGTGCTGCATGCATGACTCTGCCCCAGGGGGCAGACACACGGACACACAGGCGGGAGGGGCACTGTGCAGCCCCTCGGCCTTTGCCACCTGGGGCTCGGTGCTAGTAGGCAGCAGGAGACCCCAAGTCAGCCAGGAGATGCACCATGTGCCAGCGTGGGCATGCCCAGCAGGGCGAGGCGGCCGCGGGGCGGGGCTCCTAGCCAGAGGTGGGAGGCCAGGATGAGAGGCTGGCGGGGGGGAAGGCTGCTGAGTTCTCGCTCTCCCACCCCTGCAGCTCCCAAGCTCTTCCCTGTGGCCTACAACCTCATCAAGCACTTCCTGAGTGAAGACACCCGCAAGAAGATTGTTGTCCTGGGGGGTGAGTGGGCCCTGCCCTCTGTCCCTGCACGGGTCTGTGCCCCCGCCAGCGGGGCTCTGCGCGCGGCCCCATCCCTCCGGCTACCGAAATGCTGCCCGCGTGGGCCACGGCCAGTCCTGCAGCGCGGCCCAGGGGTGCTGCGAACGATGAACCCGGGCCAGCAGGGCTCCCGGCCGGGCACCGCGGACCCGCTGGGCGAAGTGGGGCAGCCCCACGGTACCCGGAGAGAGGAAGGGGGGCTCATGAGCCCGTTGCCCGGAAAGGTGAATGGTTGGGTAGGGGGCGCCTTCATGCGGGGACCTGGGCGCTCCCTGCGCCACTTGCCTTGTTCTCCCAACACAACCTGGTGCGGGAGCGCCCCCTGCTGGTGGGCGGCTGACACCGGCTAACACACCCTGTGCGGGAGCGCCCCCTGCTGGCGGGCAGCTGGCACCGGCTAACACACCCAGGGCGGGAGCGCCCCCTGCTGGCGGGCGGCTGACACCGGCTAACACACCCTGTGCGGAAGCGCCCCCTGCTGGCGGGCAGCTGACACCGGCTAACACACCCTGTGCGGGAGCGCCCCCTGCTGGCGGGCAGCTGACACCGGCTAACACACCCTGTGCGGAAGCGCCCCCTGCTGGCGGGCAGCTGACACCGGCTAACACACCCTGTGCGGGAGCGCCCCCTGCTGGCGGGCGGCTGACACCGGCTAACACACCCTGTGCGGGAGCGCCCCCTGCTGGCGGGCGGCTGACACCGGCTAACACACCCTGTGCGGGAGCGCCCCCTGCTGGCGGGCAGCTGACACCGGCTAACACACCCTGTGCGGGAGCGCCCCCTGCTGGCGGGTGGCTGGCACCGGCTAACACACCCTGTGCGGAAGCGCCCCCTGCTGGCGGGCGGCTGACACCGGCTAACACACCCTGTGCGGAAGCGCCCCCTGCTGGCGGGCGGCTGACACCGGCTAACACACCCTGTGCGGAAGCGCCCCCTGCTGGCGGGCAGCTGACACCGGCTAACACACCCTGTGCGGAAGCGCCCCCTGCTGGCGGGCAGCTGACACCGGCTAACACACCCTGTGCGGGAGCGCCCCCTGCTGGCGGGTGGCTGGCACCGGAGAACACACCCTGTGCGGGAGCGCCCCCTGCTGGCGGGCGGCTGACACCGGCTAACACACCCTGTGCGGAAGCGCCCCCTGCTGGCGGGCAGCTGACACCGGCTAACACACCCTGTGCGGGAGCGCCCCCTGCTGGCGGGTGGCTGGCACCGGAGAACACACCCTGTGCGGGAGCGCCCCCTGCTGGCGGGCGGCTGACACCGGAGAACACACCCTGTGCGGGAGCGCCCCCTGCTGGCGGGCGGCTGACACCGGAGAACACACCCTGTGCGGAAGCGCCCCCTGCTGGCGGGCGGCTGAGACCGGAGAACACACCCTGTGCGGGAGCGCCCCCTGCTGGTGGGCGGCTGACACCGGAGAACACACCCTGTGCGGGAGTGCCCCCTGCTGGCGGGCGGCTGACACCGGAGAACACACCCTGTGCGGAAGAGCCCCCTGCTGGCGGGCGGCTGACACCGGAGAACACACCCTGTGCGGGAGCGCCCCCTGCTGGCGGGCGGCTGGCACCGGAGAACACACCCTGTGCGGGAGCGCCCCCTGCTGGCGGGCGGCTGACACCGGCTAACACACCCAGGGCGGGAGCGCCCCCTGCTGGCGGGCGGCTGACACCGGCTAACACACCCTGTGCGGGAGCGCCCCCTGCTGGCGGGCGGCTGACACCGGCTAACACACCCTGTGCGGGAGCGCCCCGTGCTGGCGGGCGGCTGACACCGGCTAACACACCCTGTGCGGGAGCGCCCCCTGCTGGCGGGCGGCTGACACCGGAGAACACACCCTGTGCGGGAGCGCCCCCTGCTGGCGGGCGGCTGACACCGGCTAACACACCCTGTGCGGGAGCGCCCCCTGCTGGCGGGCGGCTGACACCGGAGAACACACCCTGTGCGGGAGCGCCCCCTGCTGGCGGGCGGCTGACACCGGAGAACACACCCTGTGCGGGAGCGCCCCCTGCTGGCGGGCGGCTGACACTGGAGAACACACCCTGTGCGGGAGCGCCCCCTGCTGGCGGGCGGCTGACACTGGAGAACACACCCTGTGCGGGAGCGCCCCCTGCTGGCGGGCGGCTGACACCGGCTAACACACCCTGTGCGGGAGCGCCCCCTGCTGGCGGGCGGCTGACACCGGCTAACATACCCTGTGCGGAAGCGCCCCCTGCTGGCGGGCGGCTGGCACCGGAGAACACACCCTGTGCGGGAGCGCCCCCTGCTGGCGGGCGGCTGGCACCGGAGAACACACCCTGTGCGGGAGCGCCCCCTGCTGGCGGGCGGCTGGCACCAGAGAACACACCCTGTGCGGGAGCGCCCCCTGCTGGCGGGCGGCTGACACCGGCTAACACACCCTGTGCGGGAGCGCCCCCTGCTGGCGGGCGGCTGACACCGGAGAACACACCCTGTGCGGGAGCGCCCCCTGCTGGCGGGCGGCTGACACCGGAGAACACACCCAGGGCGGGAGCACCCCCTGCTGGCGGGTGGCTGACACTGGAGAACACACCCAGTGCGGGAGCGCCCCCTGCTGGCGGGCGGCTGACACCGGAGAACACACCCAGTGCGGGAGCGCCCCCTGCTGGCGGGCGGCTGGTTCTCTCTGGTTCCCCACCCCGGGGAGAGGCGTACCGGTGGTACCTGCGTTCCTGCTGCGCCGGGATGCCAGCGGAGCAGAGGGTCCTGGCCTGCAGCTGTAATCTCGCTGCTCTCTCTCTTCCCAGCCAACTGGAGGGAGGTCCTGCAGCAGCACATCGCCCCTGAGGAGATCCCGGTGGTGTACGGGGGAACCCTCCAGGACCCCGACGGGAACCCCAAGTGTGTGACCAAGGTACATGGCCCCACCTGCGTGCCAGGCCCAGCTGCTGCTCTGAGACCAGCCCAGGGAGAGGCCTCTGGGCCCAGGAGCCCAGGGTGAGGGGGCCGGGCCCACGCCCTCGAGGCTCAGGGCCTGCCTTTCGCCCCTTGCAGATCAACTACGGCGGCGACATCCCCCAGCGGTACTACGTGCGGGACCAGCTGAAGCAGCAGTACGAGCACTTGGTGGTGGTGAACCGGGGCTCCTCCCACCAGGTGGAGTGTGAGATCCTCTTCCCGGGCTGCGTGCTCAGGTAGGGAGCTGGTGCGGAGCCGCCCCCGGGGCGGGCCGAGGTGAACGAGGGGGGTACCCCAGCCCTGAGCCAGCCCAGACACAGGTGGGCAGCAGGGGCAGGGTCTGACCAGCCACGAACGGTTTCGAGCGCCACGGCACGAGGGGAGGGGCCCGGATCTGGCTGAGGTCCGGGGGGGCGCCCTGGCGGAGGGAGCCCTCGCTAAGGCCCGGGTCCCACAGGTGGCAGTTCATGTCCGACGGGGCCGACGTGGGCTTCGGGGTCTACCTGAAGAAGAGGCTGGGGGAGCGGCAGCGGGCCGGCGACATGGTGGAGGTGCTCCCGACCCAGCGCTACAACGCCCACCTGGTGCCCGAGGACGGCTCCCTCACCTGCTCCACGCCCGGCGTCTGTAAGTGGCTCCCTCGCCCGCCCGCTGGCCGCCGGGACCGTGGGGAGGCAGGGTTCGGGGACGCCGAGCCCCCAGGCGCTGCAGCCTCTGCCCTCTGCCCGCAGACGTCCTGCGCTTTGACAACACCTACAGCTACCTGCACGCCAAGAGGGTCAGCTACACGGTGGAGGTCCTGCTGCCCGACAAGCGGTCGGAGGAGATCCAGCGGCTAGGAGAGACCACGAACGAGGCGGACCTCCGTGACACCAGCCAGTGACAGCTCCCGTAGCCCCCGCGCCCCCCACCGCCAGCCCCGCTCCCGGCGCCTCTCCCAGGCCCCGCCCGCCCCACCTGGGAGTGAAACTGGCATGCAGGCAGCGTCTCCGGAGTCTTCCTTCAGCGATCCCCAGGCCTGGGCGGGTACGGGAGGGGCGACTGGGCCAGGGAGCGCCAGGGCTTCCTTGCAGCTGTGCCCGTGTCTGCATGGCCAGGGCCCGGGTCCAGCTCACTGCGCCCAGCCCTGCCCCGTCCAGCCACCCCTGGCAGGCTACTCTGGGCCAGGTCTGAGGGGCCTTGGGGGCATGGAGCGAAGCCCCAGGGTTCCCCCCCTGCTGGGTTGAGGAGCCCCCTTTGGACCCTGGGTGAGGAAGGGCCCTGGCATCCCGACGCTTTGCCCCTCCCTCCCCACCCCTGCAAAAGCGTCCCCAGCACCGGCCTGTGTCATTCCCTCTGCTCGTTAACAGCCACACCTTGCAAAGGCCTGGGCCACGAGGCTCTATGTCACTCCCTGGCCCCGGGACGCTGCCAAGGGCAGGAAGGGGCAACCCAGAGAAGCAAGCACGTCCCAGCGGCCTGGAGAGCGGAGCGCACAGACGGGGAAGGGGAGACAGGACACAGGGACGGGTCGGGGCTGCTCCCCTGCCAGCCCGCAACAGACCCAATGGCGGAGACCGCGACAGCCCCATGCCCGCTCCTGCCCCTGCCGGGCACACGAGCACCTGGCCCAGGGCGACCTGCTCCCAGGAGGCTCCCACCCAGCCCCGCCTGCAGCGCCAGGGCCATGGCATCCCCCCCCCGTGCGACGAGGACGCTGGGTCTGAACGCGGCTGGTGCCCAGGTCACTGAATTCCCGGCCCAGGGCGCGGGCAGGGGGACAGCGAGACGCAGACGCTGTGCGACGGGCCGGAGCCCCGCGGGACAGAACCGGGAGAGCTGCTGCAGGGCGCTCTGAGCACGGAGCAGCCGCACGGGCAGGGGCCCCGGGCAGCCTAGGCCCCCTCGGGAGAGCCCAGCGCGGGGCGGCGGGAGAACGCTGCTGGCAAAGGGGAGCCGATGGCTTCGGGGGGGAAGCCGCCCCCGTGGGGAACCCATCGGTGGGGAAAGGGCCCGGCCCTCCGCATTCCTCGGCGCGGGGCAGCAGGAGATCGGTTACTGTGTGTGGGGGGCAGCCTGGCCTGGCGGACCAGCCCCGCCCGTGCCAGGGGCTCTCCTGGGCCACGCAGCCCAGCAGACGCCAGGCTCAGAGCTCACCTCCTGCAGGGCCGCCTGCCTAGGAGGGGCCTTCCCAGCGGGTGCGGAGAGGGGGCTGGCCGCAGGGGCAGCACAAAGCAGGGTCCCATAGGAGAGGAGAAAGGATGGAGCCGCCAGGAGCCTCTGCCCCGGCCCGGCTCTTTCAGCTGGAGCTTTGCAACGGGGGCGGGGGGCTTCTAAGCGGGAACAACAGACTCTTGTGCTAGCTGCAGTAAATGGAGCAATGGACCCTCGCCTCTTCTCTCTGCTTAGCGCCCCCGCCCCGAGGCCTCCCCACCCCTGCAGGCTGAGCCAGTCCCTTGGCCTGGAGGCCTGATCTACGAGTGGACTTAGCAACACTAACACCTGCCTCCCCCATGGCCAGTGTCACCCCGCCCCCGCCAGAGTCACTGCATCCAGCCCTTCCCCCCCACTGCCACACGCCCAGTGTCACCCCACCCCTGCCAGAGTCACTGCATCCAGCCCTCCCCCCCACTGCCACACGCCCAGTGTCACCCCACCCCCGCCAGAGTCACTGCATCCAGCCCTTCCCCCCCACTGCCACACGCCCAGTGTCACCCCGCCCCCGCCAGAGTCACTGCATCCAGCCCTTCCCCCCCACTGCCACACGCCCAGTGTCACCCCACCCCCGCCAGAGTCACTGCATCCAGCCCTTCCGCCCCACTGCCACACGCCCAGTGTCACCCCGCCCCCGCCAGAGTCACTGCATCCAGCCCTTCCCCCCCACTGCCACACGCCCAGTGTCACTCCACCCCTGCCAGAGTCACTGCATCCAGCCCTTCCCCCCCACTGCCACACGCCCAGTGTCACCCCGCCCCCACCAGAGTCACTGCATCCAGCCCTTCCGCCCTACTGCCACACGCCCAGTGTCACCCCACCCCCGCCAGAGTCACTGCATCCAGCCCTTCCCCCCCACTGCCACACGCCCAGTGTCACCCCGCCCCCGCCAGAGTCACTGCATCCAGCCCTTCCCCCCCACTGCCACACGCCCAGTGTCACCCCACCCCCGCCAGAGTCACTGCATCCAGCCCTTCCCCCCCACTGCCACACGCCCAGTGTCACCCCACCCCCGCCAGAGTCACTGCATCCAGCCCTTCCGCCCCACTGCCACACGCCCAGTGTCACCCCACCCCCGCCAGAGTCACTGCATCCAGCCCTTCCCCCCCACTGCCACACGCCCAGTGTCACCCCACCCCCGCCAGAGTCACTGCATCCAGCCCTTCCCCCCCACTGCCACACGCCCAGTGTCACCCCACCCCCGCCAGAGTCACTGCATCCAGCCCTTCCCCCCCACTGCCACACGCCCAGTGTCACCCCACCCCCGCCAGAGTCACTGCATCCAGCCCTTCCCCCCCCACTGCCACACGCCCAGTGTCACCCCACCCCCGCCAGAGTCACTGCATCCAGCCCTTCCCCCCCACTGCCACACGCCCAGTGTCACCCCACCCCCGCCAGAGTCACTGCATCCAGCCCTTCCCCCCCCACTGCCACACGCCCAGTGTCACCCCACCCCCGCCAGAGTCACTGCATCCAGCCCTTCCCCCCCCACTGCCACACGCCCAGTGTCACCCCACCCCCGCCAGAGTCACTGCATCCAGCCCTTCCCCCCCACTGCCACACGCCCAGTGTCACCCCACCCCCGCCAGAGTCACTGCATCCAGCCCTTCCGCCCCACTGCCACACGCCCAGTGTCACCCCACCCCCGCCAGAGTCACTGCATCCAGCCCTTCCGCCCCACTGCCACACGCCCAGTGTCACTCCACCCCTGCCAGAGTCACTGCATCCAGCCCTTCCGCCCCACTGCCACACGCCCAGTGTCACCCCACCCCCGCCAGAGTCACTGCATCCAGCCCTTCCGCCCCACTGCCACACGCCCAGTGTCACCCCACCCCCGCCAGAGTCACTGCATCCAGCCCTTCCGCCCCACTGCCACACGCCCAGTGTCACCCCACCCCCGCCAGAGTCACTGCATCCAGCCCTTCCGCCCCACTGCCACACGCCCAGTGTCACCCCACCCCTGCCAGAGTCACTGCATCCAGCCCTTCCCCCCCACTGCCACACACCCAGTGTCACCCCACCCCCGCCAGTCACTGCATCCAGCCCTCCCCCCCCCACTGCCACACACCCAGTGTCACCCCACCCCTGCCAGAGTCACTGCATCCAGCCCTTCCCCCCCACTGCCACACACCCAGTGTCACCCCACCCCCGCCAGTCACTGCATCCAGCCCTTCCCCCCCACTGCCACACACCCAGTGTCACCCCACCCCCGCCAGTCACTGCATCCAGCCCTTCCCCCCCCACTGCCACACGCCCAGTGTCACCCCACCCCCGCCAGGGTCACTGCATCCAGCCCTTCCCCCCTCACTGCCACCCGGCCAGAGTCACTGCATCCAGCCCCTCCCCCATGGCCAGTGTCACCCCGCCCCCGCCAGAGTCACTGCATCCAGCCCTTCGCCCCCCACTGCCACACGCCCAGTGTCACCCCCCCAAGCCTGTGGGCTCAATAAGCAGCCCGTGCACACGCGCAGGCGCACTCCAGGGAGGGCGGGGCTATGCACTGGCGGCCCTTTAAGGGGAGGAGTCACGGGAGAGGTGGGGTGGGGCTAGCGCAAGCGCAGAGCTATGCGAGGGGCCCTCGGTGCGAAAATGGTAGCGCATGCGCATTCCCAATATCCGCGGCCGTTCCACGTCCCGTTTCCCGTCACCTGACAGAGGACCGGAACTCGCCACGGACATCTTTATTCGGGGCGGAAGTGCCCCGCAGTCAGGCTAGGCAGAGCCCCGGGCGGGGGAGGGCGATTAAGAGACCGTCTGAAAATTCCTATCTCCGACCTGGGCATCAGCCCTGCCCCTACCGGCTCTTGGGCTCCTCCCTGGCCAGCCGCCCCGCCTCGCCCGCCGGCTCCAGCGCCCTGTCCGCCTGCAGCCCCCCACCGCCTCGCCCGCCGGCTCCAGCGCCCTGTCCCCCTGCAGCCCCCCCACCGCCCCCGCCCGCCGGCTCCAGCGCCCTGTCCCCCTGCAGCCCCCTCAACCGCCTCGCCCGCCGGCTCCAGCGCCCTGTCCCCCTGCAGCCCCCTCAACCGCCTCGCCCGCCGGCTCCAGCGCCCTGTCCCCCTGCAGCCCCCCCACCGCCTCGCCCGCCGGCTCCAGCGCCCTGTCCCCCTGCATCCCCCTCAACCGCCTCGCCCGCCGGCTCCAGCGCCCTGTCCCCCTGCATCCCCCCACCGCCTCGCCCGCCGGCTCCAGCGCCCTGTCCCCCCTGCAGCCTCCCGACCGCCTCGCCCGCCGGCTCCAGCGCCCTGTCCCCCTGCATCCCCCCACCGCCTCGCCCGCCGGCTCCAGCGCCCTGTCCCCCTGCATCCCCCCACCGCCTCGCCCGCCGGCTCCAGCGCCCTGTCCCCCTGCAGCCCCCCACCGCCTCGCCCGCCGGCTCCAGCGCCCTGTCCCCCTGCAGCCCCCCACCGCCTCGCCCGCCGGCTCCAGCGCCCTGTCCCCCTGCAGCCCCCCACCGCCTCGCCCGCCGGCTCCAGCGCCCTGTCCCCCTGCGGCCCCCCCCACCGCCTCGCCCGCCGGCTCCAGCGCCCTGTCCCCCTGCAGCCCCCCCACCGCCTCGCCCGCCGGCTCCAGCGCCCTGTCCCCCTGCAGCCCCCCCACCGCCTCGCCCGCCGGCTCCAGCGCCCTGTCCCCCTGCAGCCCCCCCACCGCCTCGCCCGCCGGCTCCAGCGCCCTGTCCCCCTGCAGCCCCCCCACCGCCTCGCCCGCCGCCTCCAGCGCCCTGTCCCCCTGCAGCCCCCCCACCGCCTCGCCCGCCGGCTCCAGCGCCCTGTCCCCCTGCAGCCCCCCCACCGCCTCGCCCGCCGGCTCCAGCGCCCTGTCCCCCTGCAGCCCCCCCACCGCCTCGCCCGCCGGCTCCAGCGCCCTGTCCCCCTGCAGCCCCCTCAACCGCCTCGCCCGCCGGCTCCAGCGCCCTGTCCCCCTGCAGCCCCCCCACCGCCTCGCCCGCCGGCTCCAGAGCCCTGTCCCCCTGCAGCCCCCCCACCGCCTCGCCCGCCGGCTCCAGCGCCCTGTCCCCCTGCAGCCCCCCCACCGCCTCGCCCGCCGGCTCCAGCGCCCTGTCCCCCTGCAGCCCCCCCACCGCCTCGCCCGCCGGCTCCAGCGCCCTGTCCCCCTGCAGCCCCCCCACCGCCTCGCCCGCCGGCTCCAGCGCCCTGTCCCCCTGCAGCCCCCCCACCGCCTCGCCCGCCGGCTCCAGCGCCCTGTCCCCCTGCAGCCCCCCACCGCCTCGCCCGCCGGCTCCAGCGCCCTGTCCCCCTGCAGCCCCCCCACCGCCTCGCCCGCCGGCTCCAGCGCCCTGTCCCCCTGCAGCCCCCTCAACCGCCTCGCCCGCCGGCTCCAGCGCCCTGTCCCCCTGCAGCCCCCCCAACCGCCTCGCCCGCCGGCTCCAGCGCCCTGTCCCCCTGCAACCCCCGACAGCCTCGCCCGCCGGCTCCAGCGCCCTGTCCCCCTGCAGCCCCCCCACCGCCTCGCCCGCCGGCTCCAGCGCCCTGTCCCCCTGCAGCCCCCTCAACCGCCTCGCCCGCCGGCTCCAGCGCCCTGTCCCCCTGCAGCCTCCCCACCGCCTCGCCCGCCGGCTCCAGCGCCCTGTCCCCCTGCAGCCTCCCGACCGCCTCGCCCGCCGGCTCCAGCGCCCTGTCCCCCTCAACCGCCTCGCCCACCGGCTCCAGCGCCCTGTCCCCCTGCAGACCCCCACCGCCTCGCCCGCCGGCTCCAGCGCCCTGTCCCCCTGCAGCTCCCCACCGCCTCGCCCGCCGGCTCCAGCGCCCTGTCCCCTGCGGCCCCCTCAACCGCCTCGCCCGCCGGCTCCAGCGCCCTGTCCCCCTGCAGCCCCCTCACCGCCTCGCCCGCCGGCTCCAGCGCCCTGTCCCCCTGCAGCCCCCCACCACCTCGCCCGCCGGCTCCAGCGCCCTGTCCCCCTGCAGCCCCCTCAACCGCCTCGCCTGCCGGCTCCAGCGCCCTGTCGCCCTGCAGCCCCCTCACCGCCTCGCCCGCCGGCTCCAGCGCCCTGTCCCCCCCTGCGGCCCCCTCAACCACCTTGCCCGCCGGCTCCAGCGCCCTGTCCCCCTGCAGCCCCCCCCACCGCCTCGCCCGCCGGCTCCAACGCCCTGTCCCCCTGCAGCCCCCTCAACCGCCTCACCCGCCGGCTCCAGCACCCTGTCCTCCTGCAGCCCCGTCAACCGCCTCGCCCGCCGGCTCCACCGCCCTGTCCCCCTGCAGCCTCCCGACCGCCTCGCCCGCCGGCTCCAGCTCCCTGTCCCCTTGCAGCCTCCCGACCGCCTCGCCCGCCGGCTCCAGCGCCCTGTCCCCCTGCGGCCCTCCCACCGCCTCGCCCGCCGGCTCCAGCGCCCTGTCCCCCTGCAGCCCCCCCACCGCCTCGCCCGCCGGCTCCAGCGCCCTGTCCTCCTGCAGCCCCGTCAACCGCCTCGCCCGCCGGCTCCAGCGCCCTGTCCCCCTGCAGCCTCCCGACCGCCTCGCCCGCCGGCTCCAGCGCCCTGTCCCCCTGCGGCCCTCCCACCGCCTCGCCCGCCGGCTCCAGCGCCCTGTCCCCCTGCAGCCCCCCCCACCGCCTCGCCCGCCGGCTCCTGTGCCCTGTCCCCCTGCAGCCCCCTCAACCGCCTCGCCCGCCGGCTCCAGCGCCCTGTCCCCCTGCGGCCCTCCCACCGCCTCGCCCGCCGGCTCCAGTGCCCTGTCCCCCTGCAGCCCCCTCAACCGCCTCGCCCGCCGGCTCCAGCGCCCTGTCCCCCTGCAGCCCCCCCACCGCCTCGTCCGCCAGCTCCAGCGCCTGTCCTCCTCCAGCCCCCTCACCGCCTCGCCCGCCGGCTCCAGCTCCCTGTCCCCCTGCAGCCCCCTCAACCGCCTCGCCCGCCGGCTCCAGCGCCCTGTCCCCCTGCAGCCCCCTCAACCTCCTCGCCCGCCGGCTCCAGCGCCCTGTCCCCCTAAAGCCCCCTCAACCGCCTCGCCCACCGGCTCCAGCGCCCTGTCCCCATGCAGCCCCCCCACCGCCTCGCCCGCCGGCTCCAGCGCCCTGTCCCCCTGCAGCCCCCTGCAACCACCTCACTTGCTGGTTCCAGCGCCCAGTCTCCATGCCAGCCAGTCCCAGGCACTTCCCCCCACCAGCTCCAGCACCCTGACTCCATGCCAGCCCATCCGAGCCGCCACGCCCACCAGTTCCCTCTCTCCATGCCAGCCCGCCCCACTGGCCTTGCCCCACCAGCTCCAGCGCATCCCAGCCGCCTCTCCTGCCAGCTCCAGGTCCCTGTCTCCATGCCAGCCAGCCCCAGTCTGCCCGCTAGCTCCAGGTCCCTGTGTAATGGCCTTCAACCGAGGCTTCCACCAAGGGGCCACTGCAGGCAAGCGGCAGGTGCCAGGAGCGGCTGGGCCCCCTTGTCCATGGCTCCCCAGCTACTGAGCGTGTGTATTTGTGCTCAGGGGGGCCCACAGCCCTGCCGCCCGGGCCAGGTGGGGGAAGGGGGGCGCTGGGGCAAAAGGGACAGGGGGAGGAGCAGCCAGCCCTCAGTGCGCCTGCGGGCGGGGCTAGAGACTATCGGGCGGGGGGGGCTAGAGAGTATCGGGGGGGGCGCAGTGTCCCGGGCGGGGGGGCTAGAGAGTATCGGGGGGGCGCAGTGTCCCGGGCGGGGGGGCTAGAGAGTATCGGGGGGGGCGCAGTGTCCCGGGCGGGGGGGGCTAGAGAGTATCGGGGGGGCGCAGTGTCCCGGGCGGGGGGGGCTGGAGAGTATCGGGGGGGGGCGCAGTGTCCCAGGCGGGGGGGGCTAGAGAGTATCGGGGGGGCGCAGTGTCCAGGGTGGGGGGGGGCTAGAGAGTATCGGGGGGACGCAGTGTCCCGGGCGGGGGGGGCTAGAGAGTATCGGGGGGGGGGCGCAGTGTCCCGGGCGGGGGGGCTGGAGAGTATCGGGGGGGCGGAGTGTCCCGAGCGGGGGGGGCTGGAGAGTATCGGGGGGGCGCAGTGTCCCGGGCGGGGGGGGCTAGAGAGTATCGGGGGGGCGCAGTGTCCAGGGTGGGGGGGGCTAGAGAGTATGGGGGGGGCGCAGTGTCCCGGGCGGGGGGGGCTAGAGAGTATCGGGGGGGGCGCAGTGTCCCGGGCGGGGGGGCTAGAGAGTATCGGGGGGGGGGCGCAGTGTCCCGAGCGGGGGGGGCTGGAGAGTATCGGGGGGGCGCAGTGTCCCGGGCGGGGGGGGCTGGAGAGTATCGGGGGGGCGGAGTGTCCCGGGCGGGGGGGGCTAGAGAGTATCGGGGGGCGCAGTGTCCCGGGCGGGGGGGGGCTAGAGAGTATGGGGGGGGGCGCAGTGTCCCGGGCGGGGGGACTAGAGAGTATCGGGGGGCGCAGTGTCCCGGGCGGGGGGGCTAGAGAGTATCGGGGGGGGCGCAGTGTCCCGGGCGGGGGGGGCTGGAGAGTATCGGGGGGCGCAGTGTCCCGGGCGGGGGGGGCTGGAGAGTATCGGGGGGGCGCAGTGTCCCGGGCGGGGGGGGGCTAGAGAGCATCGGGGGGGGGCGCAGTGTCCCGGGCGGGGGGGGCTGGAGAGTATCGGGGGGCCGCAGTGTCCCGGGCGGGGGGGCTAGAGAGTATCGGGGGGGCGCAGTGTCCCGGGCGGGGGGGGGGCTAGAGAGTATCGGGGGGGCGCAGTGTCCCGGGCGGGGGGGCTAGAGAGTATCGGGGGGGCCGCAGTGTCCCGGGCGGGGGGGGCTGGAGAGTATCGGGGGGGCGCAGTGTCCCGGGCGGGGGGGCTAGAGAGTATCGGGGGGGCCGCAGTGTCCCGGGCGGGGGGGGGGCTAGAGAGTATCGGGGGGGCCGCAGTGTCCCGGGCGGGGGGGGCTAGAGAGTATGGGGGGGGGCGCAGTGTCCCGGGCGGGGGGGCTAGAGAGTATCGGGGGGGGGCGCAGTGTCCCGGGCGGGGGGGGCTAGAGAGTATCGGGGGGGCCGCAGTGTCCCGGGCGGGGGGGGGGCTAGAGAGTATCGGGGGGGCCGCAGTGTCCCGGGCGGGGGGGGGGCTAGAGAGTATCGGGGGGGCGCAGTGTCCCGGGCGGGGGGGGGCGCAGTGTCCCGGGCGGGGGGGGCTAGAGAGTATCGGGGGGGGCGCAGTGTCCCGGGCGGGGGGGGGGCTAGAGAGTATCGGGGGGGCCGCAGTGTCCCGGGCGGGGGGGCTAGAGAGTATCGGGGGGGCCGCAGTGTCCCGGGCGGGGGGGGGCTAGAGAGTATCGGGGGGGCGCAGTGTCCCGGGCGGGGGGGCTAGAGAGTATCGGGGGGGGCTAGAGAGTATCGGGGGGGCGCAGTGTCCCGGGCGGGGGGGGCTAGAGAGTATCGGGGGGGGCTAGAGAGTATCGGGGGGGGCGCAGTGTCCCGGGCGGGGGGGGCTAGAGAGTATCGGGGGGGGCTAGAGAGTATCGGGGGGGGGCGCAGTGTCCAGGGCGGGGGGGGGGCTAGAGAGTATCGGGGGGGGCTAGAGAGTATCGGGGGGGGCGCAGTGTCCCGGGCGGGGGGGGGGGCTGGAGAGTATCGGGGGGGGCGCAGTGTCCCGGGCGGGGGGGGGCCGCAGTGTCCCGGGCGGGGGGGCGGAGCCGGGGGCGGGCTCTGCGCTGTGACGCGCCCCGGGCTGGAGGCGCCGGGCCCGGAGCCCGCGGGCGCTGCGCCATGGGAGGCCCCGCGGAGCCCGACCTGTACCGGGACACGTGGGTGCGCTACCTGGGTGAGTGCGGGGGCCTGGCCGGGCAGTGCGCGGGGAGGGGGGGGGGGTGTAGCCACCCGGGTGCGGGGGGGGCTGTGTGCACCCCTGCCCACGTGCGCTGGGGAGCGGACCCGTGCCCCTTCCGCCCAGGGGATCCCCTGGGGTGCTGGAGCCGCCCGGCCTGGCTGCTGCTCCCAGGGTGACCTTCCTACCGTCAGCTACCCCCGGCCTCTGGGATCCCGCCCCAGCCTGCAGCACAGGGAGGCCGCTGGGCTAACACCTCTGGGCACGGCCGTCCTACAGCCCCCCTGCGGAGAGCCCCAGCGCAGCAGCGGCGCCCCTCCCGCCTGCCCCTGCCCCTGCCCCACGGGGGAGCCGCCCTGTGCGGTCCGGCCCAGCCCTGCTCTCCCAGGGTCGCTCTGACCTGGGCGACTGGGCAGCTGAAGGCCAGTGTTAATACATGCAAAGTCATGCACATTGGAAACCACCCACCGGCTGGACTCAGAGAACCAAGGAACCTGCAGGGGCCTCCTGTCCCTCCCCTGCCAGCCCCAGCCCCAGCCGCCATCCGTCCACCCTGCCCTTCAGTATCTCCAGCAATAGAGATTCCACAACCTCCCCAGGCAACTCATCCCAGTGTTTGACCCCCCGCCAGGCGGGAAGTTTCTCCTAATGTCCAACCTCAACCTCCCTGGCTGCAGTGTAAGCCCCTTGCTTCTTGTCCTGTCCTCAGAGGCCAAGGAGAATTTTTCTCCCCCTCCTCTTAAATACTTGAAAGCCGCTCTCATGGCCCCGCTGAGCCTTCTCTTTTCTGAACTACACAAGCCCGATTCTTTCAGTCTTCCCGCCTAGCTCATGTTCGAGACCTTGCATCATTTTTATTGCTCTTCTCTGGGCCTTCTCCAATTTCTCCACATCTTTCTTGAAGTGTGGCTCCTGGAATTGGACACGAGGCCAACTGGGGCCTAACCAGCGCAGAGTAGAGCGGAAGAATGACTTCCCGTGTCTTGCTCACAACACGCCTGTTAAATCGGCTTTGCTTTTTTTTTTTTGGCAAGCATCACAATGTGGCCTCATTTAGCGTGTGGTTCACTCTGCCTTCTAGGTCCCTTTCTTCCTAGACAGTCACTTCCGATTCGGTGTGTGTGAAACTGATTGGTGCTTCCTAAGTGGAGTATTTTGCATTTGTCCTTATTAAATGTCATCCTGTTGACCTCAGAGCGTTTCTTCCTTTTGTCCAGGTCATTTTAAGTTATGGCTCTGTCTTCTAGAGCAGTTGTTACCTCTCCCAGCTTGGTATCAGCTGGGAACTAGACTGGTATGATTTTGCAGAAATACTTAATGGAAAAACTGTTTTCCATTAAAAGTATTTCCGCAAAAGAGCATCTAGATTGGCAAGTGCCTTTGCGCAAAAGCATCTGTGCCCAGTATAGACGCATTTTGCGCAAGAAAGCTCCGGTGGCCATTTTTGCCATCAGGACTTTATGCAAAAAATTCCTGTCCCTACGTACACTGACCTCTTGCGCAAGGGGGCTTTTTCCCTGACCAGGAGCGTCAGAGTTCTTGCGCAAGAACACAGCCAATCTTACATTGTCATCAGTGCTCTTGCGCAAATTCAAGCGGCCAGTGTAGACAGGCGGCAAGTTTTTGTGCAAACTCTTGCCAGTCTAGATGCACCCAACAAGCGTCCTCTGTATGCTAGCATCTAAATTGTCCATGATGGGGTCTAAATTACCTGTTACCACCCAAGACAGAGATCTTGGAGTCACTGTGGCGAGTTCTCTGAAAACATCCCCGCAGTGCGCAGCGGCCGTCAGAAAGCAAACCCAATGTTAGGAGGCATTCCAGGCGGGATCGAGAATGAGACGGAATACCTTCCTGGCACCGTATAGATCCATGGCACAGCCACACATCTAAAAAATAAAACCATCTTGGCCTGGGAAGAGAGTCAGAAACAGGCCACACGGGCGGGTAAGGGCTTGGATCGGCTTTCGCCTGAGGAGACATGTAAGATCGGGACGTTCCCCTGCGCCACAGGGACGGCTCAGGGGGACGATGGAGTCTAGAACGGCGCCGGGTGCGAAGAACCGAGAGCAGGAAGTGGCATGTGGCTGGTGACGCCTCTTCTGGCGCCAGCCCCGCCCCTGCTGAGCTGTGCCCTTCCTTGCAGGCTATGCCAATGAGGTTGGCGAGTCCTTCAGAGCCATCGTGCCTGTCTCGCTGGTCTGGGCAAGCTACGGGGTGGCCACCTCCTACGTGGCGGCCGATGCCATCGACAAGGGCCGGAAGGCAGCTGCTGTGAGTGTCCTGGGCTCTCCCACCCCCTGTATACCATCACCCCCCCATGCACACTGCTATACACCCCCAACATGCACAGCTGTGCGGGCACAGCGCTGTACACCCGCCATGCACACACCCGCACATGTGCAGTCACAGCTGTGTACACCCCCAACCTATACCCCTGTGCATTCACAGCTTTACACCCAACCCGCAAACAGGTGTACGTGTGCATGTACACAGGCCTCCACACCGTCCCTGCACCTGCAGAGCTGCACCGTCTCACCCCCCCAGAGCTGTACATGCCCAGAGCTGTACATCCACAACTGGCACACACTGCTGTACTTGTGCACACCCACAACCAGCACCCACCCCTGTACACACCCCCAGGGCTGTACACTCACAACTGGCGTACACAGGTGTACTCATGCACACCCACAACTAGCACCCACCCCTGTACACACCCCCAGGGCTGTACACTCACAACTGGCACACACTGCTGTACTCATGCACACCCACAACCAGCACCCACCCCTGTACACGCACCCAGGGCTGTACACTCCCAACTGGCACACACTGCTGTACTCATGCACACCCACAACCAGCACCCACCCCTGTACACGCACCCAGGGCTGTACACTCCCAACTGGCACACACTGCTGTACTCATGCACACCCACAACCAGCACCCACCCCTGTACACGCACCCAGGGCTGTACACTCCCAACTGGCACACACTGCTGTACTCATGCACACCCACAACCAGCACCCACCCCTGTACACGCACCCAGGGCTGTACACCCACAACCAGCACCCACCCCTGTACACACACCCAGGGCTGTACACCCACAACCAGCACCCACCCCTGTACACACCCCCAGGGCTGTACACTCACAACTGGCGTACACAGGTGTACTCATGCACACACATTGCCTCTGCTGAACATGTTCTCACTCCTCCCGTGCAGCTGCAGTCTGTTCCCAGTCCCATAGCGGATCCTGTGCCCTCTTCCCCCACCATGCGCACCCTGCCCCACGCACTCTGTGCTCCCCCGCAGGTGCACCAGCAGGACGCAGGCCGGACAGCGCGGGTGGCCGTGGCAGTGGGGGACACCTTTGTGTGGCAGGCACTGGCCTCCGTGGCCATCCCAGGCTTCACCATTAACCGGATCTGTGCAGCCTCCCTCTACCTCCTGGGCACCGCCACCCGCTGGCCCCTCCCCGTCCGCAAGTGGGCGACCACGGCCATCGGCCTCTCCGCCATCCCCCTCATCATCAAGCCCATCGACAGGTAAGGCTGCGCCGGGGCCGAGGCAGATGCTGGCGGATCTGAGCTGCTGCTTACTAGCCTCCCCCAGCACCTGTGGCAAAGCCACCAGCTGGTATCAGAGCTGGAGGGGCGGGGCCCATGCATGGCCCTCAGGGCAGGTACCAGCTGGGAGGGGAGAGAGCCGGGCACAGACGCCGCCCTCCAGCCCCTGCCCACAGGCCCCGGCGGGGCCGTAACCCCAGCCTCTCCTCGCTGCAGGTCCGTGGATTTCCTGATGGACGCCAGCCTGCGCAGGCTCTACGGCAGGGAAGAGAAAGGGCCCTCGTCCTAGCACAGCCGGCGCCACGGCCGCCCTCACCTCCTGCTGCCCCCAGCCCGCTGCTGGGATCGCAGCTCTTCAGCCCGATTCAGGAGACGTTGGCGCGGGCCGGGCTGGCACCGAAGCCACGGGATCGGGATTCACTGTGAACCCTGGCGGCAGGCCAGCTGCACTCACTCCCCCGCCCAGCGCCGGCCGCCAGTGCCCCCTCCCCCAATAAACCAGTTCAGCCTGAACTCGCTCCATGGCCAGGCCAGTGACTGAGCTGTCGTGCGGTGCAGGAGGGTGAGGAGCCGAGGACCGGCCAGGCCCCAGCCGACGCAGGGTGTCCCTGGCAGGCCCGGCTCCGGGCAGCAGGAGGCTGACCAGCAGCGCCCCCCTCGCTCCAGCTGCTGTCCCGTAGCCCTCGGTCCCTGGGCACTTGCCCTGCAGGCCAATAGGGTGTTACCCCAGTGATCCCTCAGCCGCTTGGGCTCTTGTCACCCCCCACGGGCAATGCCCGTCGGCCAGCGCTGGAGCCAGAGGTGCCCAAGGCACCAGCCACGGCTTGGGCTGGGCTGAGGCAGTGGTGGAGGAGGAAGACGGGCGGCGTGAGGGACCCCACGTGCTCCAGGGCCATGGCCGGCCCGTTGGAAAGCCGCGAGCCAGGAAACCCCACCTGCTCCAGGGCCCATCCCTCCCCTCCCCCCGCGACGCTGGCCGAGGGAAGGACGAGCCAGGAGCCGGCCGTTCGCCAAAAGGAGCCTTTATTGCCGCAGGCGGGCGGCTCAGGCCTTCTCCGCGGCCTCCGCGCTCGAGGTGCCGTCGGCGCCGCTCTCCCTCTCCGGCTCGGCCGCGCCCAGAGCGCTCACCACGGTCTGCAGCTCGGTGTGGAAGGGGTACTCCTTCCGCTCGCGCAGCCGGCCCCCGGCGCCGCGCCGCCACAGCCGCAGCCAGGCCAGGCCCAGGCCCAGCGCGCCGCCCACGAACAGGGCTCCCACCAGGCAGCTGCCCGCGAACGCCACGCCCACCAGCAGCAGGTGCTTCAGGCTGCGGCAGCGCTCTGGGGAGAGACATCGGGGTGAGCCCGGGGCCGCTGCTTCTGCTCCAGGACCCCCCCCCCCCCCCAGGATAGGCCCGCAACGGCTGCTCCAGGACCCCCCCCCCCAGGATAGGCCCGCAACGGCTGCTCCAGGACCCCCCCCCCCGGATAGGCCCGCAACGGCTGCTCCAGGACCCCCCCCCCAGGATAGGCCCACAACGGCTGCTCCAGGACCCCCCCCCCCCCCGGATAGGCCCACAACGGCTGCTCCAGGACCCCCCCCCCCCGGATAGGCCCGCAACGGCTGCTCCAGGACCCCCCCCCCCCCGGATAGGCCCGCAACGGCTGCTCCAGCCGCCCCCCCAGCGGGGGGTCTGAGCCCTTCCCCGCTGCCCCCGCCCCCCCGGGCCCTGGCACCTACCTTCGTACCACGGAGCCTGCGCCTGGTGCACCGCCACGGGGCCAGCCACCGTCCTGTGCAGCAGCCCCTCGCCCACGAGCGCTGGAGGGAAACAGACCTTGGAGCCAGGCTGGCCGAGCGCCCCCCAGCCGTGGGGCAGCGCCGTGGGGCAGCTGCAGCCACCTTGCTCCAAGGAGCCGGGCGTGGAATTCGCAGCACGCAGACCCCCCGTGCCGGGCCTCGCTCCACACCAGGGGCAGCTCGCAGGGGTAACCCCGGCTGAGGTAGCTCCGTGCCCCCAGGCACCCCCAGCCAAGTGGGTGGAGGGAACCACTGGCTGCTCTTGCTGGGGCCTTGGGGCCCACGGGAGCAGCGACCGACTCCTCTCGGAGCTGAACCCCCCTTACACCGAGGGGCCCGTCGAGCGCAGGTTCCCTCTAGACTCTGCTCCCCTGTTGGCTGTTGCTGCCTCGAGCCCCCCCCCCCCCAGGCTCACGGGTGCCCTGAGCAGAGCCCCAAACTCCCCCCTTGGGACTGCTGCCAGGCCCTGCCCGCGGAGAGCAGCCTGGCCAGGGCCCCCCGCACGGATCCGCACGCGGGGCCCTGGGCCCGGTACCTCTCGGTCCTGGGGGCGCAGGGTCAGCAGGGCAGTGGCTGGTACAGCAGCTGCACTTCCAGTCCTGGGAAGGGTCCTCCAGGTCCTGCCAGCTGGAGGGGGAGGGGAGTCACTGGGCCTGCCGACGGGGTGCCCAGCAGCCCCAAGTGCTGCGGGGGCCCAGCAGCCCCAGACCCTCTGGCCACTAGAACCCAGTGGAACCTGCCGCCCCCACCTCCGCGCTCACGGATCAGAGCCGGGCTCCGGCAGCTCCCAGGGGGACACGGGCGCCACCGGAGCCCCAGCACCCCAGGGGGTCACGTGAGCCAGGCAGAGCCCCACCCCCTTTGCGGCGGGCAGGACACGGGCGCCACCGGAGCCCCAGCACCCCAGGGGGTCACGCGTGGCCAGGCAGAGCCCCACCCCCGCGGCGGGCAGGACACGGGCGCCACCGGAGCCCCCAGCACCCCAGGGGGTCACGCGAGCCAGGCAGAGCCCCACCCCCTTTGCGGCGGGCAGGACACGGGCGCCACCGGAGCCCCAGCACCCCAGGGGGTCACGTGAGCCAGGCAGAGCCCCACCCCCTTTGCGGCGGGCAGGACACGGGCGCCACCGGAGCCCCAGCACCCCAGGGGGTCACGCGAGCCAGGCAGAGCCCCAGCACCCCAGGGGGTCACGCGAGCCAGGCAGAGCCCCCAGCACCCCAGGGGGTCACGCGAGCCAGGCAGAGCCCCCAGCACCCCAGGGGGTCACGCGAGCCAGGCAGAGCCCCCAGCACCCCAGGGGGTCACGCGAGCCAGGCAGAGCCCCAGCACCCCAGGGGGTCACGCGAGCCAGGCAGAGCCCCAGCACCCCAGGGGGTCACGCGAGCCAGGCAGACCTGAGCGCCGTGCGGTTGTAGTAGCAGGACTTGCTGGCCCGGCGGGCGCGGCTCCCCGGGCCCCAGGCCGCCAGCTGGCAGTGGATGTAGACCTGGAAGAGCGCGTGAGCTCAGAGCCTGGGCCGCCGCCAGGGAAGCCGCAGGCCCAGCGCCCCACAGGCCCAGCGCCCCATGTCCGGCGGGGCCCAGAAGCAGCCGGGATGGGGCAGGGCCCGATTGCTGCACCCCTCCCACCCATGGGGCGCAGGCCGGGCCGAGGAGCCGGCACGGAGGCAGAACGGTTCTGGACCGAGCCAAGCGCCAGCCTGTGGCCAGGCCTGTGCCGGGCCGAGGGGCAGCCCCAGGGACCCCCCGCCAGCCCCCAGCTCCACGGAGGCCGTGCCGGGTGCCCCACCAGGGCTCGGAGGGGCAGCTTGGAGCCCGGGCAGGAGGCCAGGCGCTGCCTAGATCCCCAGGCATGGCCAGGGCAGAGCGCCCAGCAGGGGACACTGCAGGCTGAGGCAGGGCAGGTGGCTTTCAGCTGGCTCAGCCCGGGCTGGGGGAGACAGATGCCTCCCCAGCCCCCCCTTTGTCCCTGGCCGAGCCCAGCCCCCCGGGCCTCACCTCTTCCTCCGCGTCGGCAGCCAGCAGGAACGCCGGGACGGTGAACTGCAGGGCGGACTCCTCCGGCCGGCGCCAGGCAGCCGCGTCCAACCCGCCCCCGCGCAGACACCTGGAGCCGGCAGAGGGGTCAGCACAGGGTCCCCTTCTGGGGCGAGGCAGCCTGAACCCACCGGCCTTGGCGCCCCACTGCCCCGGGGATGGGCACGGCCCAGGAAGAGGGACGCCCCATGTGCCTTGTAGGGACACGTCTCCCCGTTCGAGCAAGGGAGCCCGACTCCCAGGTCTCGAGCCCCAGGGCGTTAAAGGGCCCTGCATTGGGCGCAGGGGCCCCGGCTCCTCAGCCCTCCCCCGGCTCAGGGCCCAGCGCAGCCTGGATGGGGTGTGCGCCGAGTCCTTGCGTGGGACCCGCCCCCGGCCCGCGCAGCGACCCACTCCCCTGCCCCGACTGACCCGTGCTCGTTCACCAGCACGTAGAGCCGCCGGGCCCGGCTCAGGCGCTTGGCCCGGGCCCCGTAGCACTCGTCCACGTAGATCCGGGGCGGGACGCCCCAGCTGGCCTCCACGCTGGCCTCCACGTGGATGGGGGAGCCCGGCACGTAGCTCAGGGGCTCGGGCGCGGCGCTGAAGTGCTCTGGGGAGGGAGGACAGGCGTTATGGGCGCCAGCTGGTGCACCGACACCCCCTCCCAGCACCCAGGGGTGGGCAAGGCCCGTCAGGCACAGCTACTGCTCCTCACCAGCACCAGCCGCCCTCCCCAGGCCAGGCCCGCGCCGATGGCAGCAGCCCGGCACTCCTGCTGCCCCGGAGCCAGGGCTGGCCCCTCCCAAGCCAGCACGGAGCCGCTCAGACGTGCTCTGGGGCCGGGCCAGGGCGGCTGAGGGGAACAAGCTTCCCCACCCCCCAGTGGTGCACGGAGCAGCTCAGGACAGGAGCTACGGGCAGGGCTGGGGTCTCACCCCACGGCTCCGCTGCGGCCGGCCAGAGGCGGGAGCCCTGGGAGTAGCCTGGCAGGCCCATCCCGCCATTGGGGCCAGCGCCCCGGAGCTGGTCCCCCGACCCGAGGAGCCGGGCTGAGAACGGCAGTGGGCAGACTGGGGAGAGCCGACACTCCCTCGGGGGGCCCTGCTTCCCCGCACAGCATGGAGGACCGCACACGGCCACGCCCGCCGGCACCACCAGCCCCCCGGCTCGGTCAGGCTGGCGTGGGCGGGACGGCAGAAGGAGCCCCGGGCATGGGGCACGGAGAAGGCGGCTCTCGCCCCGTGCAGCCCCCGAGCGCGCAGGGACCCACCGTTCAGGATGCGGAGGTGGAAGCGGATCTCCGCAGACGCTCCGGAGAGGCCGCCGTGCAGGGCCTGGGTGCGAGTGGGAGTCCTGGCCAGCAGCCGGCCGGCCCTTGTGGTAGCCGAGGAGGGAGCCGCAGGGCTGCCGGTGCTGGGTGAGGGGTCGTCCCAGAAGGGGGACACCAGGTCCTTAGCAGCTGCGGGGGATGGAGAGCCAGGCTAGAACACCGTTCCTGGGAGTGCAGGCTACTGACGGGGCCCCAGTGCCGGCTGGAAACCCCCCAGGACTCTGCCGCCCATGGGGACCCTCCCCACTACGGAGCTGGCTCTGGGCCAGGGTGTTCCAGCCTTGGCACGGAGAGTTGTGGCAGCTCCTACAGCATCGCCCAGCCCCGCCGAGTTCTCACCTCTGCACTGCGGCGTGGAGTTCCACAGGTAGGCCAGTCGCGGCCGTTCCCAGTGGCCCCGAGCAGGCACATGGGAGCATCTCCGCCTCCCCGCCCCGGTCACGAGGCCGAGCCCTCGATTCGTCCATGCACCATGCAGGCACCTCCGCCCCCTCCCAGCACCCTGCCAACCAGGGCCATGGGACCTCCGCCACGGCAGGACCCACTGGGGGTGTTGGTTCTCTGGGTGGAGGGGCCGTTCGCCCGGCTGGGTCCCCAGGGGGCCGCTCTTGCCCCCACAAGAGGGTGGAAGGGCGTGGGTGGGTGCAACAGCCCTGCGGGGGGGGGGGGGGGGGGGAGCGGCTTCCTTTGGGCCGTCCGGAGCGTAAGGGGGATGGTCCAGTCAGAAGCGGCCCCCAGGGGAGCCCCGCCCGGGCTGCCCGCGGAGAAGGGGCCGGGTGAGCCCCCAAGCCAGGAGGTGGCCGGCGTCAGCCTGGGGCTCGGCCGCCCCGGGGCAGGGGAGCGCTCACCCGTCAGGACCTTGTGGAAGAGGCTCATCTTGGCAGCCTGCGTGGCCGTGGCCTGTGGCTGTGGACCGGTGGTGGGGCGTGAGGAGCCGTTCCATGGGGCGGGAGCCAGCTCGGGGGCAGCTGGGGAAGGAAACGGCTGCTTATTGCCCCGACAGCCGGGGTCAGCAGCTAGAGGGAACCGCCCCCCCTCCGGCAAGGGAGCCAGGCGCCGCAGCACGTGTGGGGCTGCCCTTGGCCAGCCCCCCGCTGTCTCAGGGCACGGGGAGCGGGGTGGAGGCCTTGGGCCCCCACTGGGGTACAGCTGGGCTGCCCCAGACCCCCCGCCCCGCAAGCTCCAGCTGTAGCGGAGGCGCGTGGGGCTCAAGCCAGGGACCAGCCCCACCCCAGCGTCGCCTTCCGGCCTCCACAGCCAGGAGCGCAGACGGAGCAGGCCAGGCGCTCGCAGCCAGGCAGGGCCAGCAAGGAGACCCCCCCGCCCCCCCAAACAGCAGCCTCTGCCCTGCACAGACAGCAGCCGGGGCACGACAAGGTGCCCCACGGGGCGCCCCACGCTGGGCCGGCGCGTCGCAGGGCGTCCCTGTTGGGCACCTCGGCCGGCAAGGCTCCGACCCGGGGGGACAGCCCAGCTGCACGCCAGCCCCTGTGCTTCAGGGCACAGCTCTCCCCCGTGCCCCACGCCGGCTGCAGCTGGGCCCCTCTCAGCGCCCCACTGCCGGCCAGCAGGCCCAGGGCACCCACAGCAGAGCCCCCGACAGCCCTGCCCCGCCCCAGCCACCCCACAGCAAGAGGCCGGAGGCCAGGCCTGCCAAGCAAGGGCCTTGCCTGGGGAAAGCCCCCAGCTGCTCTGACTGCCCAGGAAGAGGGGAGAGCAGGCAGGGTGCCCAGCCCGGCCGTAGCATTTCCCCCCCCCCCACACACACACCCAGCCTAGCAGCACTGCACCCCCCTTACCTGGCACCCCCCTTACCTGGCACCCCCCTTACCTGGCACCCCCCCCCCACACACACTGCACACCCAACCTAGCAGCACTGCACCCCCATTACCTGGCACCCCCCCACACACACCCAGCCTAGCATCACTGCACCCCCATTACCTGGCACCCCTCTGCACACCCAACCTAGCAGCACTGCACCCCCCTTACCTGGCACCCCTCTGCACACCCAACCTAGCAGCACTGCACCCCCCTTACCTGGCACCCCCCTGCACACCCAACCTAGCAGCACTGCACCCCCCTTACCTGGCACCCCCCACACACACCCAGCCCAGCAGCACTGCACCCCCCTTACCTGGCACCCCCCCACACACACCCAGCCCAGCAGCACTGCACCCCCCTTACCTGGCACCCCCCCACACACACCCAGCCCAGCAGCACTGCACCCCCCTTACCTGGCACCCCCCACACACACCCAGCCCAGCAGCACTGCACCCCCCTTACCTGGCACCCCCCACACACACCCAGCCCAGCAGCACTGCACCCCATTACCTGGCACCCCCCACACACACCCAGCCCAGCAGCACTGCACCCCCATTACCTGGCACCCCCCACACACACAGCCCAGCAGCACTGCACCCCCATTACCTGGCACCCCCCCCACACACACCCAGCAGCTCTGCACCCCCATTACCTGGCACCCCCTGCACACCCAGCCCAGCCACTCTGCACCCCATTACCTGGCACCCCCCACACTGCAGCACACAGCACAACAGCCAGGGCCACCCTCCAGGGAGCCATCCTGGAGCAGAAGTGATTCAGGGCAGGGCTGCCCCAGCCCCTGGAAATAGCCCGGCCGCAGGTGCTCGGGGCGGGGCGGACGAGCCCCACCTGCTCCCTGGGGGCGGGCGGGGCTGCAGCTGGCGGAGATGCCCTGGGCACCTGGAGCCGGGACGGGCTGAGGGGAGGCCCCTGTAGCTCCCGGGCTAAGGGCCCAGTGTCCCTGGGACGCCCGAAGGCCCCCTGACTTCGTCTCGCTGCCAGCGGCTGCTCACGGCCCCGGGAACTCAGCAAGGGGCTCCGCTTGGGTCCTGCCCGAGGGGAGCCAGGCGCCCCGTCCCGACCGGGCTCTTTCCAGGGTTCAGGTGCCCGGCTCAGCGCCTGGCCCCCAGCCGGCCAGTCCTTATGGGGAGCCCCGCTGGCTTTGGCCCTTGCTCCTGCCACCGCCGGTCCCCTGCCGCCCCCGCTTGCTCGGTGGCTGGAAACCACCCTCGTTCCCTTCTGTGACGTAGTGGGGGTACCTGGCTGGTTTCTATGCTGCTGGCTCTGGGGGAACCCCCACTGGCTGCTGTGGGTACCACGACCCAGCAAAACAGGATGAGTCACTATGCAAACCAGTGGCCAGACACCCCCCATGGAGAGGAACAAAGGAAGGTGGAATGCTGCCTTGGCTGGGGGGCAGGGCTGGAAGTTAGGGAGTTGGTTGCTGGCTGTCGGAGGGCATGGATGGGACAGCCTAGGGAGAGGAGCTGGAGTTTAGGGGCCCAGTCTCCCCCATCTCAAGGGGGCCTGAGGCATCCTAGCCCAGTTCCTGTGACCAGATTACATCTGTGCTGCGCTGTGCTGGAGGAGCAATAAACCACCCTCAATTCCACTGGCTGGTGCAGTCTGTTTGTGCCATTTCGGGGTGCAGGAGATGGGGAACCCCCAACGTGCCGTCACACTGGTGTCAGAAGTGGGATGCACTGCACCCCGTGGATGAAGCTCCCAGCGGCAAGCGACAAGGCGCAGTAGAAGCAAGAGCCCTGGAGCCAGGCGTGCTGGAGACAGAGCGAAGCGGTTCCTGGGAATCGTGGGGCGCTGCAGCACTAGACTGGTGAGTCTGCACCGAGGGGCCCAGCGGGCAGATGGCCTACGCCCGACTCTTGAAGGCAGAGCTGGTGGGGCTGTGCAGAGAGAGGGGCTTGCCTGTGCGGAAAGCAGCCAAGGCCCAGCTGATTGCCCAGCTGGAAGATAATGACCAGCCACAGGGCCAGGATCTTGTCCCCAGGGGAAGCAGCCAGACCCCCCCTGAGAGTGTGTCAGGCTCAGAGAGGGGGAGGAGCGCTGGAACCCAACGGAGAGATGAGACAGCGTCTCCCGGGAGGCCTGCAAGCCGTAGCCCATCTAGGGCAGGGGCCAGCCCAGCGGAGCTGCGGCGGCTGGAGATCCAGCTGCGGATCAGGGAATTGGAAGTAGAGGACCGAGAGAAGGAGCGCCAAGACCAAGAGAGGGACCGCCAGGACCGAGAGAGGGAGCGCCAGGACCGAGAGAAGGAGCGCCAAGATCGAGAGAGGCAGCGACAGCATGAGCTGGCCATGGCAGAGCGGAGAACCAGCGGGGCACCGGCTGCGCCAAGTGCGGATGGGCCCCAAGGTCCCAGGGCTGCCAGCCACTTGGAGAGGCTCGTGGTGGCCCAATTGAAGGACATGGGTGACATAGACGGGTTCCTCAGCTCCTTTGAGAGGGCCTGTGGACTGCAACGGGTTCCCCCAGCTGACTGGCTGCAGGAGCTCATCCCCGCACTGAGCCAGGAGGCGGCCGGAGTGCTCAGTCAGCTGGAGGACCTACAGCCAGGGGATTACAACCGAGTCAAGGAGGCCCTGCTGCACAAGTTCGGGCTGACCCCCGAGATGTACAGGAAGAAGTTCCGGGGGGTACAGAAAGGGCCACGGGAGACCTATGTGGACCTGGCCTCCCGCCTGGCGCAATACTGCCGCAAGTGGGTGTCTGGAGTTGGAGCCCAGACCGCAGAGGAGCTGCTCAAGCTGGTCATGATGGAGCAGTTCTATGAAGCGTGCCCACCCAAACTGAGGCTGTGGCTCAAGGACCGGAGACCAGAGAACCCCCTGGAGGCCGGGAGACTGGCGGATGAGTTCACGGAGAGCCGGTCCGGGTGTGAACGGGAGTCCCGGAGAGAGAGGGAACCGCGCAGAGACCGGATCTCGGCTGAGCGACGGAGGGAGTCAACTACGGGGCGAGACCAAGGAACAGGTCGTCTGCGCCCCAGAGAACCAGCCAGGGCCTGGACAGAGACAGCCCAAAGCCTAACTTGCCATCGCTGTGGGCAAAAAGGCCACAAGAGGGCTCAGTGCACCAGGTCCCAGGACCGGGGACTGTCCAGGGTTAACTGGCTGGGGCGGGAGGAAGGGCAGGCTGCCCCAGAGGCAGGGGCTGGCAGGCAAACCTCAGCTCAGAGAGAGGGGAAGGATGCTCAGTGCACCTCCCCTGGGAGGTCTGATTCTCAGGAGGCGGATTCCTCCGTGTACCGGGTGGGGGCAGGACGGCCCCTGCGGAGCGAGTGCCTCATACCCCTGGAGGTGGATGGTAGGAAGGTGACGGGCTTCTGGGACACGGGGGCGGAGGTGACTCTGGCCCGATCTGACATAGTGGCCCAGGAGCGGATACTACCCCACGCGCAGCTGACCCTGAAGGGCATAGACGGGTCCCCGTTTAAGGTGCCTGTAGCCAGGGTGCATCTGAAATGGGGGGCGAAGGAAGGCCTCAAGGAAGTGGGGGTGCACCCGCACTTGCCCACCGAGGTGCTGATGGGGAACGACCTAGAGGAGTGGCCCCATGAATCCCAGCGGGCTCTAGTCACTACCCGGAGCCAGAGCCAGCGGGGGGCTGACAACGTGGGTCCAGGGAAGGACTCCTGGCAGCGTCCTCAGGGTCCCATCCCAGCGGACACGGGGCCCAGCCAGGCTGGGACTCCGGACCTAGGCAAAGGTGGGGAACAGGTCCCGATCCCTGCCTCAGCAGCTGAATTCCAGGCTGAGGTGCAGGCAGACCCCTCCTTGCAGAGGCTGAGGGACCAGGCTGGCCTCCGTGCAGCTCAGCCCCGGGGGAGAGGTGGCCAGGAGAGATTCCTGCGGGAGCGTGGGCTCCTGTTCCGTGAGTGGCTCCCCCCCAGGAAGGCGAGGGCATGGAGGGTCCAGCGGCAGCAGGTCGTCCCCCGAAAGTATCGCCTCAAGCTGCTGTATTTGGCCCACGATGTCCCCGTTGGGGGCCACCGGGGGATCCGGAGCACCCGGCTGAAGCTGCTCCAGCACTTCTATTGGCCGGGAATCTTTACAGCCGTGCAGCGGTACTGCCGGTCCTGTGACTCCTGCCAGAGGGGCGGGAAGGCCCAAGACAGGAGGAACGCGGCTTGGGGGTCTCTACCCCAGATAGAGGACCCTCTGGGCTTGCTGAGAGAGTTATGGGAGGGGAAGACCCTCCTGGATGGAGCTTCGGGGGTGGAAGCCGCCCTGGCTGTCCAGAGAAGGCTCGCTGGGCTCATGGCCCTGGCCCGAGAGACCCCGGCCAGAGATCAAGGCCAGCGGAAGGGTGGGTGTGACCCCCGAGGACAGGCCTGTGCCAGTCACCCTGGAGCGGGGCGGCGAGTGGACAGAGGGAAGCCAATTCATGTGGGGCCTCGCCACGGCCGGCCCGAGTCAAGGGGAGCACCCATGTCCCCAGGGCGGGTTCCCACGCAGAGGACCCGAACTTCCCTAGGTCACGAGCGGAGTGACCCTGCTCAGTTCGCTCTCGGAGGGGGGAGAACTGTGACGTAGTGGGGGTACCTGGCTGGTTTCTATGCTGCTGGCTCTGGGGGAACCCCCACTGGCTGCTGTGGGTACCACGACCCAGCAAAACAGGATGAGTCACTATGCAAACCAGTGGCCAGACACCCCCCATGGAGAGGAACAAAGGAAGGTGGAATGCTGCCTTGGCTGGGGGGCAGGGCTGGAAGTTAGGGAGTTGGTTGCTGGCTGTCGGAGGGCATGGATGGGACAGCCTAGGGAGAGGAGCTGGAGTTTAGGGGCCCAGTCTCCCCCATCTCAAGGGGGCCTGAGGCATCCTAGCCCAGTTCCTGTGACCAGATTACATCTGTGCTGCGCTGTGCTGGAGGAGCAATAAACCACCCTCAATTCCACTGGCTGGTGCAGTCTGTTTGTGCCATTTCGGGGTGCAGGAGATGGGGAACCCCCAACGTGCCGTCACACCTTCCTCAGCCCTCGCCCCCCCGAACTCAGCCAGCCGCAGCGGGGGCGCTGCAGCTGCACCCCTCTGCCGCTGCAGCTGCACCCCTCTGCCGCAGCCTGTTCAGGGCCTCACCCAGCCGCGTGGCTGGCCAGGGCGGCCCCTTCTCGGCAGCAGCTGGAGTTTGCTTTGCCAGCGACTGATTGAGCTGGGGCTGGTCTGATACCTCCAGCAGCCTCTTCCAAACCTCCCCCTTCCCCCCGTGCCCATTCCTCTTCTTGTGGAGGCTAGAGGTGTAAAACTCATGAGTGGCTGGAGAAAGTGAAGAAGGAAAAGTTACTTGTTCCCATCATATAACTGGGTGTCACCAGCTGAAATGGACAGGAAGCAGGTTTCAAACAAACCAAAGAAACTTTTTCTTTACTCAGCGCACAGTCAACCTGTGGAACTCCTCGCCGGAGGGTGTGGTGAAGACCAGGCTGTTAACAGGGCTCAAAAGAGACCCAAACACATTCATACTCATTAACCAGGCTGGGCAGAGGCTGGGAATGGGCAACAGGAGAGAGATCACGCCCGATTGTGTCCCTCGCTCTGGGCACCTGGCACTGGCCGCTGGCGGCCGACACGCACCGGCTGGATGTAGCTCAGCTCTGACTGTTCCGATGCTCACAATGCGGCAGGCCTCAGCAAACACGGAGGGGTCATGCTGTGGGGGGGGGCGTCTGCTCTGTGACCCGGGGCCCCCTGCGCTGGGCTGTATGATTCCCACTGACTCACCCACGTGTGTATGGCCCAGACACCCCGGCCCAGCCTGAGCAGATAACAAGGCTCTTGGGGGGGGAGGCAAAGATGAACATCAGGGTTTGGGGGGGAGGTGTGACGTAGTGGGGGGTACTTGCTGGGCTGTGGTGACCCCTGCTGTCTGGAGCAAGACCCAGCAGGGAAAACCTCGCTAGGCAGAGGTAAGGCCAAACTTGTTGAACCAGTGGCCAGACACCCCCCATGGAGAGGAACAAAGGAAGGTGGATGCTGCCCTGACTGGGGGGCAGGGCTGGAAGAGGGTTAGTTAGTTGCTGGCTGGAAGGCAAGGTATAAGGAGCTGGGGAGGGGGCTGGGACTCCCCTATCTCAAGGGGGGCATTGAGACCTCTTAGCCCCCAGTTCGTGTAACCAGATTACATCTGTGCTGCGCTGTGCTGGAGGAGCAATAAACCACCCTCAATTCCACTGGCTGGTGCAGTCTGTTTGAGCCATTTCGGGGTGCAGGAGATGGGGAACCCCCAACGCGCTGTCACAGGAGGGGCAGTTACTGGCTGGGAAACATGAAGGAAACAGCCTAAGCTGAGGGCCTAGGGGGCCAAGGGACCCCCCCCAGCCAGGTGACCTACTGCAGCCAAGGAGAGGCCAGGGAGGGGGTGTAAATAGGCCATGCGGCCGATGCCATTTTGTTCTCAGCTCAGCACTTCATCCCAGAGGCAGCACTGCAGGGATTGAAGAGCCCGGAAGACCTGTGAACCCATCCTGATCGTAGGATGTGCAATAAGAACTTTTAAACCAGCAGCCGCAACATCTCTGCTAGAGCCTGCATCGAGGACTGGGAGAGTCGGTGCATGTAACGTACTGTACTTTAATAACCTTACTCTCAGGCTTTTCTTTCCTGTAATAATAAACCTTTAGCTGTTAGATGCTCAAGGATTGGCCCAGCGTGATTTGTGGGCAAGGTCCAGAGGGTAAATTGACCAGGGATCTGTGGCTGGTTTCTTGGAACCGGACAGAACTTGTTCGGGGTAGGTGGGATTGGGTGCTAGGACCCCCCACCTGTGTATAGGCCCGGGGCCATCTGGGGCACGGATATTGCTGGGGTGTCGGAGGGGTTTTGCTCGGGAGGCTTCAGGCAGGCTGCTGAAGCGCTCTGTGGGACTGGTTTGTGGCCTGTTTGGAGAGGTCGCCAGTCTGGGGGCTGTAAGTAGCCCCGGATTTGAGCAATTCGCCCTGAGCAGACGCCCTCAGTTGTGCCCAGACCCGGCCCAGGCAGACACCCCAGCACTGGCATGGCCAAGGGCTGGCACAAAAGCAAGGGGAGTTAACCAGGGACTGGTGCGCCAGAGCCAAGAGCACAGTCCCTGCAAGCTGCGTGGGAATGTTCCCAAGCCCCACCCCCTGTACGCCCCACCTCCCCCTAGCCGAGAGGGCAAGGGCGTGGCACAGCCACAGCAGCAGCAGGGAAGCAGCCACCCCGGGCTGTAGCCATGCAGGCGCCCACCTAAGCTGGGTTCATGCTGCAGCCGGCCGCGTTTCCCTCCCCTGTACTGAGCAGGCTGGTCTGCAGGAGCTCAGACCCCCGCACCCACGGGCTGCTGCCACCCTGCCACTGCACCGCAGCCGAGAGCAGCCTGGGGGGGCAGGGGGCTCGCTGGGAGTGGGGCCAGAGCACACTAGGTCCCCCCCCCCCCCCCGAGAGCAGCCTGGGGGGGCAGGGGGCTCGCTGGGAGTGGGGCCAGAGCACACTAGGTGCCCCCCCCCGAGAGCAGCCTGGGGTGGCAGGGGGCTCCCTGGGAGTGGGGCCAGAGCACACCAGGTCCCCCCCCCCCCCCCCCCCGAGAGCAGCCTGGGGTGGCAGGGGCTCCCTGGGAGTGGGGCCAGAGCACACTAGGTCCCCCCCCCTCCCCGAGAGCAGCCTGGGGTGACAGGGGGCTCCCTGGGAGTGGGGCCAGAGCACACTAGGTGCCCCCCCCCCCCCCCCCCGTAGAATGGTCACCTAACTGCTAGGAGTTCCTGAGGTTACTGGACCGGCCAGTTCCCGGCTACGGCCCAGCCCTGGACCACACAGGGGAGCAGCTGTGAGGCCTGCTAGAGGCAGCCGGATGGGACGGTGGAGACCCTGGTGCCTTCAGAAAACCCACCAGATGCTTTGCCAGCACAACCCCCAGGCAAGGGGGGGAGGCAAGGGGGCTGGCCAGCTGGGAACGGGGCTCTTCATGGCCCCTCCTGCCTAGCTAGAGGGGCAGGGCTCAGTGCAGCACCCGCTGCAGGGCCAGGCTAAGGGGCTTGTGCCAGGCCGTTGCCAGGGCGGGTCCTAGCCTGAGCCCAGGCCCTGCCCTGTGTCCTTGGTGGGCCCAGCGGGGCGCCTGGCCCTCACACCCGCAGCCTGCTAGACATGGGGGGTCCTGCCCTCAGGCATCTGGGAACCAGGGCCCCTCCCCCCTACTGACGGATCCGTGGCTCCCAGCAGGGCCTCCTGTCTGGCAGGGGAGCCCAGGGGCCAAGCCAGGAGCTGCCAGCCCAGAAAGGGGCCAGCCCAGCGCCCCCCCACCGCTCCGGTTCCCGGCCCCGCGGAAGGAGGGAGGCCCAGCGCCCCCCCCACCGCTCCGGTTCCCGGCCCCGCGGAAGGAAGGAGGGAGGCCCAGCGCCCCCCCCACCGCTCCGCTTCCCGGCCCCGCGGGAGGAAGGAGGCCCAGCGCCCCCCCCACCGCTCCGGTTCCCGGCCCCGCGGGAGGAAGGAGGCCCAGCGCCCCCCCCACCGCTCCGGTTCCCGGCCCCGCGGAAGGAAGGAGGCCCAGCGCCCCCCCCCCCCGCTCCGGTTCCCGGCCCCACGGAAGGAAGGAGGCCGGCCCAGCGCCCCCCCCACCGCTCCGCTTCCCGGCCCCGCGGAAGGAAGGAGGCCCAGCGCCCCCCCCACCGCTCCGCTTCCCGGCCCCGCGGAAGGAAGGAGGCCCAGCGCCCCCCCCACCGCTCCGGTTCCCAGCCCCGCGGAAGGAGGCCCAGCGCCCCCCCCACCGCTCCGGTTCCCGGCCCCGCGGAAGGAGGGAGGCCCAGCGCCCCCCCCACCGCTCCGCTTCCCGGCCCCACGGAAGGAGACACAGCGCCCCCCACCGCTCCGGTTCCCGGCCCCGCGGAAGGAGGCCCAGCGCCCCCCCCACCGCTCCGGTTCCCGGCCCCGCGGAAGGAAGGAGGCCCAGCGCCCCCCACCGCTCCGGTTCCCGGCCCCGCGGAAGGAGACACAGCGCCCCCCACCGCTCCGGTTCCCGGCCCCACGGAAGGAGGCCCAGCCCCCCCCACCGCTCCGGTTCCCGGCCCCCCGGAAGGAGGCCCAGCGCCCCCCACCACTCCGGTTCCCGGCCCCGCGGAAGGAGGCCCAGCGCCCCCCACCACTCCGGTTCCCGGCCCCCCGGAAGGAGGCCCAGCGCACACCACTGCTCTGGTTCACGGTTTATTGATTCAGGCCACGTCCGCGTTGATGCTGGCGAGGGGCTCGGCCGGGACCAGGGCCTCAGTCCAGGAGTCGCCCGGCCCGTGGGCGCGGGGGCAGAGCCACCTGTGGCGCCCGTTGTAGAGGCAGAAGCCCAGGGACACGGCCGCGATGACAGCCACTTCCAGCAGCAGGGCGCCCACGGGAGGCGGCAGCGCGCCGGGTTTGCCTCCTGCCGGCAGAGAGGGGAGGCAGTGGACACGTCTGGGCCCCCCAGGCTGGCGCCGAGTCCTGCCACAGAGCAGGGGCCTGGCTCCACCTCTAGGTCCCTGCCAGTTCTGATCCCCCGGCCTGGCTCAAGAAGCTGCCCCCCCCATGGCATTCAGGGCAGGGTCCTCAGCCCTGCACCCCAGCAGCCGAGCCGAGCCCCCGCACGGACTCCCTGGGGCTCCACCAAGGGCAGATCAATAGGAGCATGTAACCAGGCTTACGAGTGGGGCTGAGGCAGCCCTGCCCCCCAGCCCAAGAGACACCTGCCAGCTCCAGACGAGGCTGGGGGAGCAGGGCTCTGGGCCGCCAGCCCCCACCTGCCAGGCAAGCAGACACTGGGGCAGGCCAGGCAGCCGGCAGCTCGGCCTCCGCTCCCCTTCTGCTGGGGTCTGGGCGTGGTCCCGGGTTCCCCCGCACAGCCACCCCCGGAGGGCCAGTACCTGCGTGGCTCTGGATGGCCCGGGAGCCGTTGGCGTGCCACTCGGCGCTTCCCGTCCCTGCAGGCGCTCTGCGGATCTTCAAGGGCCCCACCACGACGGCATGGACGAGGGCCCCTTGCCCTGCAGCGCCAGGAGAGATGGGCCCCATTGGCACCGGGCCAGACAGGCCCAGGCCCCTCCGCAGCCCCCCAAAAGGCTAGCGGCTCGGGACGTGCCCAGCCCTGCTCCCAGGGCCACGGCGGCCTCACTGCAATGCCGCAGGCAGCCGGACCCCCCCCTCCCCCCGGCTAAGGGCCCTGCAGCACGTCGGCTGCCCGCCCTCGTACCTTCCAGGTCCCTCTTGCGGCGAGAGCCTGCCGCTGGGCACCGGGAGTCACAGCAGCTGCAGGCGGAGCTCAGCGCGGGGTCGTCCAGGAGCTCCCACCTGTCGGGCAGAGCAGGGAGGCCGCGTCTCAGACCCTGCGAGTCCCAGGAGGGCCCCAGGCAGCACCTACCTCCCCTGGGCAGAGCCAGTGGGGCTGGGAGCTGCGTTAGGCAGGGCCCCTGCAGAGGGGCTGGGAGTCGGAGGGGCGAGCCCTGCCTTGGAGCGCGAGGCGCAGGACGTGCCGCTGCCGGGCGAGAGCCACGCTCCAACCCACCTGACTGGCCACGTCCCCACGGTGAGCCCAGTGGCTGCCGGCCCTAGCTGTGCCAAAGCAGGACTCCCGCAGAGCGCGGCTGTAGCCCACCCCAGGCTGGCTTGCCAGGTGCTGCCCCGTAGCCCGCTTCAGCCGGACAGCTGCTCCCACCGAGCCCGGGTCTCCGCAGGCCTAGACCGCAGGGTCGTCCCCGCCGTGAGGGCTGGCCGAGCCGCCCAGGACCATGGAGGTGCCGGGGTCCCCAGGGCACGACCCGCAGGCCTAGACCGCAGGGTCGTCCCCGCCGCGAGGGCTGGCCGAGCCACCCAGGACCATGGAGGTGCCGGGGTCCCCAGGGCACGACCCGCAGGCCTAGACCGCAGGGTCGTCCCTGCCGCGAGGGCTGGCTGAGCCACCCAGGACCATGGAGGTGCCGGGGTCCCCAGGGCACGACCCGCAGGCCTAGACCGCAGGGTCGTCCCCGCCGTGAGGGCTGGCTGAGCCGCCCAGGACCATGGAGGTGCCGGCGTCCCCAGGGCACGACCCGCAGGCCTAGACCGCAGGGTCGTCCCTGCCGCGAGGGCTGGCCGAGCCACCCAGGACCATGGAGGTGCCGGGGTCCCCAGGGCAGGACCCGCAGGCCTAGACCGCAGGGTCGTCCCCGCCGCGAGGGCTGACCGAGCCACCCAGGACCATGGAGGTGCCGGGGTCCCCAGGGCAGGACCCGCAGGCCTAGACCGCAGGGTCGTCCCCGCCGCGAGGGCTGACCGAGCCACCCAGGACCATGGAGGTGCCGGGGTCCCCAGGGCAGGGCCCGCAGGCCTAGACCGCAGGGTCGTCCCCGCCGCGAGGGCTGGCCGAGCCACCCAGGACCGTGGAGGTGCCGGGGTCCCCAGGGCAGGGCCCGCAGGCCTAGACCGCAGGGTCATCCCCGCCGCGAGGGCTGGCCGAGCCGCCCAGGACCGTGGAGGTGCCGGGGTCCCCAGGGCAGGGCCCGCAGGCCTAGACCGCAGGGTCGTCCCCGCCGCGAGGGCTGGCTGAGCCGCCCAGGACCATGGAGGTGCCGGGGTCCCCAGGGCAGGGCCCGCAGGCCTAGACCGCAGGGTCGTCCCCGCCGCGAGGGCTGGCCGAGCCGCCCAGGACCATGGAGGTGCCGGGGTCCCCAGGGCAGGACCCGCAGGCCTAGACCGCAGGGTCGTCCCCGCCGCGAGGGCTGGCTGAGCCGCCCAGGACCATGGAGGTGCCGGGGTCCCCAGGGCAGGGCCCGCAGGCCTAGACCGCAGGGTCGTCCCCGCCGCGAGGGCTGACCGAGCCACCCAGGACCATGGAGGTGCCGGGGTCCCCAGGGCAGGGCCCGCAGGCCTAGACCGCAGGGTCGTCCCCGCCGCGAGGGCTGGCCGAGCCGCCCAGGACCGTGGAGGTGCCGGGGTCCCCAGGGCAGGGCCCGCAGGCCTAGACCGCAGGGTCGTCCCTGCCGCGAGGGCTGGCCGAGCCACCCAGGACCATGGAGGTGCCGGGGTCCCCAGGGCACGACCCGCAGGCCTAGACCGCAGGGTCGTCCCTGCCGCGAGGGCTGGCCGAGCCGCCCAGGACCATGGAGGTGCCGGGGTCCCCAGGGCAGGGCCCCAGCCGCCAGAGCAGCCAGCCGCCGCCGGCCCGGTTTCAGGACTGCCGCGCCCACCTGCCCTCACCTGCGGGTGTCCCTGTGGAAGGAGCAGGCCTTCCTCGCGGGATCCGCCAGCGCACGCGGGTCCCAGGCCAGCACCTGGCAGTGCAGGTAGATCTGGGGAGGAGAGAAGCCAGCTGAGCCCACGCCCCGCCCCGGGGAGAGCCGGCCTTCAGGGCACGGGGCAGCCGGGAGATCCGACGAGCACGCCCACACTAGTGCCGCCCCGAGGCCGGGGTGCTGGGCTGCTGCCTGTCAGACCTTGGCACTCCCCTTGCCGTGGCATCTCGGGGCATTGTGGCACGGGGCTACCAGTCTGAGGCCCCCCCAGCCTTCGGTTTGGGGGCACCTCCAGCCAGTCAGGCAGGCTCTTAGTAGGGGCTGGCGCTAGGACTCGCAAGCTGCGTTGGCAAGAGCCAGGCACTCGCAGGAGCCAGCTGGGTACGTAACTCGGAAGCAGGCGCTTACCTCAGGGGCCGCGCCGGCGAAGTCGAAGGCCTGCAGGGAGAGCCGGATCGCCTCGGGGGCGCGGCGGGGCAGGAACCGGGAGCTGGCCACCTTGCCGTCCACCAGGCACCTGGAACAGGAGGGCGAGTCACTCGCCGGCCCAAGGGCTTTGGAGACCGCCTGGCCCAGGGGACGCCTGCTGCTCTGGCCCCTGCCTGAGGTCGGGCGCAAGCGGCTGAAGGTCTCTGCACCCTTCCAGAACCAGGCTGCCCCAGCCAGCAGCTAGCGCCAGCATGAGCGGTCCTTAGGGGCCACATGGCTACCCGACCGGCCAGCTCCGGCTGCCCTCACCCTGGCAGGCTGGAGCCGGGTCTGGGGAGAACCCAGCGCGTGAGTTACAAGGCTCCTACTGCGCCCTGCGTCGGAGCGTCCAGTCCTGGGGCTGGAAGGAGCCAGTCCAACGCCTGCTCCCAGTGGGGCAGCCCGACCCGGCAGGGACTTAAGCCTCCAGCACCTCCAGGCAGGCATCCCCGTGCCTCCCCACCCTCTAGGCAGACAGCCTCCTGAGGCCACCCCATTAGGCCTCATCTGCCCCCACTGGGAACAGCCTCCCTGGAACCCCTGCAGGAAGTTCAGGCTGCAGAAGAGGAGAGTGAGGGGGATTGGAGAGCAGCCTGCAAGAAACCCAAACCCCTCAGCCTCCCCTCGCAGGTCACGTGCTCCAGCCCCCTAAGATTGAGGGTGCCCTCCGCTGGCCCCGCACCCCCATCCTTTCTGGAGCGGGGGGCCCCCGCGCACCCCCATCCTTTCTGGAGCGGGGGGCCCCCGCGCACCCCCATCCTTTCTGGAGCGGGGGGCCCCCGCGCACCCCCATCCTTTCTGGAGCGGGGGGCCCCCGCGCACCCCCATCCTTTCTGGAGCGGGGGGCCAGAACTGGACAACACTCCAGATGTGGCCTCAGTGCCGAGTCGGGGAATAATCCCTCCCCTCGATCTGCCGGCCATGCTCCCCCTAGCGCTGCCCGCAACCCCCCCGGTCCCTGGCTGCCCCCCACCCCGGCTGCTGCCCGCCCCGAGCGCCCCCGGCGGCCGCTCACCCGTGGTTGGCGACGACGCTGTAGTTGGCGGGCGAGCGGCCGAGCTGGGGCGTGGGGGTGGCCGTGCAGGCGTCCAGGAAGACCCGCAGCGGCTGGTGGAAGCCGCGCTGCACGGCGAACTCCAGGCGGATGGGCGCGCCCAGGAAGAAGACAGTGGCGCCGCCTGCAAGACAAGCGCCCGGGGCGGTCAGAGGCGCTGCCCGCGGGCTGGGGCGGCTCAGGCGCAGGCCTCCCGGACGCAGGGCCCGCGTCTCCGCCCCGGCGGGCCCCTCGGAGGAGCCGAGCACGAGGGGAGGGCGCCGGGTTAGGACGTGGCCTGGCGCTGCGGGAGGCCCGGCGGGACTGGCTGTAGGTGCCAGCCCAGCTGGTGCCCGACGGCGCGTTGGGGAACCCCTGACCCTGGCCCAGAGGGGACTGCGTAGGAGGGGTTATTGCTGCGCCGAGATACAGCACAGGAGGGACGCAGGCGTAGGGCCGGCCGGCAGCCCTAGTGCCTTGGGGAGGGGTTACGGGCCCCTGAACCCCCACACTGGTTCGTCTGCTCCCTCCACGCTCCCCCACCCTCACTGCCCCTCAAACCCTCCCTGGCCAGGAGGGAACCGGCTGGGCCACGGTCTAGGGGACATGAGGGCCTCAGGGCGACCCCCCGGGCAGTGCTACAGACAGGGGACAGCCACAGCCCCCCCCCCCCCGCCCGCCCCAGCGTGGGCAGCCCCCTGCCCGCCCGCCCCAGAGTGGGCAGCCCCCCGCCCGCCCACCCCAGGCGCTCACCGTTCAGGAGGGTCACGGTGAAGCGGAGCGCGCCGGAGGCAGCCAGCCGGCCGGTGGCCGGAGCTGTGGCCAGAGGTGCCAGGGGCCCTGCCCTAGGAGAGAGGCAGGATGGGTCCCCTTGTGCTCTCCACGGGCATCTCCTTTGATTCGAGACCCCCTAGGGCCGGCTCTAGCGTGTCCCTGGCCGGCCTTTGGCATGACCCCCCAAACAGCCTGGGGGGCCTAGCCTGCCCAGGGCCGGGGCCCCCCACCCCTCCCCGTCCAGCGGGGCTACTGGCACCAGTGGGCAGCCTGGGATCGCAGGGGCTCGGAGCCAGGGTTAAGTAGCAGCCGTCCGGTCGCCTCATCCCCCGGGCGCCTGTAGCGCCCCAGCCCTAGGGCACCTTGGCAGCTCAGCCCACTGGCCACCCCAGCCCAGAGCCCTGCGCCCGCCCGGCTGCTCCTCGGGGTCCCCGGCCTGCAGCCCACGTCGCGGGGCGCCCGGCGCCGGCCGCTTACCGGGGGTCCGTGCAGTTGATCCGCTCGGCAAAGGGGCTGGCGTGGTGCCGGGCGCTGCCAGGGGCCGGCTCGTAGGCCAGCTCCGCGAAGTGCTCCACCGTGGCCCCCGAGGTCTGGGGAAGCAGGATCAGGGGAGTCAGCGCCGGGCCCCTGTCAGCCCCGCGGGGCGTCACCGAGGAGGGGAACCGAGCTGGTCCCGAGGGCACCCGCCTGCCAGCCCCCGACACGGGCAGGAGCCCGCGGGAGGGGCCGGAGCAGGGCCAGGCCGACTGGAGCCGGGGCAGCCCCTCGGGGGCACCCCTCAGCCCCTCCCCCCCGCCTGCCAGCCCCCGACACGGGCAGGAGCCCGCGGGAGGGGCCGGAGCAGGGCCAGGCCGACTGGAGCCGGGGGGGGGGCAGCCCCTCGGGGGCACCCCTCAGCCCCTCCCCCCCGCCTGCCAGCCCCCGACACGGGCAGGAGCCCGCGGGAGGGGCCGGAGCAGGGCCAGGCCGACTGGAGCCGGGGCAGCCCCTCGGGGGCACCCCTCAGCCCCTCCCCCCCCGCCTGCCAGCCCCCGACATGGGCAGGAGCCCGCGGGAGGGGCCGGAGCAGGGCCAGGCCGACTGGAGCTGGGGCAGCCCCTCGGGGGCACCCCTCAGCCCCTCCCACCCGCCTGCCAGCCCCCGACACGGGCAGGAGCCCGCGGGAGGGGCCGGAGCAGGGCCAAGCCAACTGGAGCCGGGGGGGCAGCCCCTCGGGGGCACCCCTCAGCCCCTCCCCCCACCGCGCCCAGCCCTCGCTCACCAGCCGGGAGAAGCCGCAGTCCCGCAGGCCGTGCTGGAAGAGCAGGACGCCCAGCCGGGGGGCCAGGCTGGAGTAGAGGCAGCTGCCCAGGTGCAGGCGCTGGGGGTCCAGCAGCCGGCCAGTGCCCAGGGGGTCCAGCTTCACCGCCAGCCGGATGCTGGTCTCATTGCACTCGTAGAGCACCAAGTCCGGGGGCGCTGGAGGGGAGTGAGCAGGCCCCGTGGGGCTCCCGCCCTCTGCCCCCCCTCCCCCGGGGCTCCCGCCCTCTTCCCCCCTCCCGCGGGGCTCCCGGCTGCCCGCCCCCCTCCCCCCGCTTCCCACAGGGTTCCAAACTGCCCCTCAGGTCCCTCTGTCCTGTGGGGCTGCCAGCTGCCCTCCCGCCTCCCCTGCTGCCTCCCCCCACCCCCCTTGCCCCACGGGGCACCCAGCTGCCTGCCCCCCACCTTCTCCCCATGGGGCTCCAAGCTGCCCCCCAGGCCTCTCTGCCCTGTGTGGCTGCTGGCTGCCCTCCCCTCCCCATGGGGCTCCCAGCCATCCAGACCCCTCCGTGGGGCTCCACCAGGGAGCCAAACCCACCTCACCCTCCAAGCACCCCCCCAGCCCATGGGGACACCCCCCAGGAGCAGGGCCAGAGCATGGGAGAGGCCCCACTTGGGAGGGGTCACTGGTGCTTTGCGGCACCGACCCAGGACCAGGAGGGCTCTTACCCAGCCAGGCCCCGGGAGCAGTTACCACTGGAACTCACAGCTGCATGGGAGGGGAAGCCGTGTGGCTGCAGAGCCCAGCCCCAGCAGGGTAAGAGCCAGGCACCGGCCCCTAGCACAGAGCCCCAAGGAGACACCCCACTCACCTCGCTGCACGGCCAGAGCCAAGCGCCACACGAGCACCCCCAGCACCACAGCCCAGCTCGCCATGCTGCCAGCACCCCCACCCTGCTCACAGGACAGCAGCATGCCCCTGGGCCCTGGGAGCGGCTCTATATACCCGCCCAGGGATGGGCTGCAGCTGTGCTCAGAGCCGCTGGGCAGGGCCACTCTGCACAGGTGCTGGGCTCTCCCTTCGGAGGAGCCACCCCGGCCACACACAGGCCTGGCCCCCTGCCTAGGCCCGGCCACTCTCCGAAGCCCCGTTGTCCCTCAGCCGAGGGCGGGGTCCCACCACGAGACCACCCAGGGGCATTTGCCTCATTGGCCAGGGCTCCCCTCCAGCAAGTCATGGCCTTGCCCGTGCCTCAGTTTCCCCCGTACCATGTAGGGAGCCATCCTGCCACCCTAACCCTAACCCTCTCCCCGCCCTCGGAGCTTCCGTGCGACAGCCGGGCTCACCACGGGCCGTGCGTAAGCCCGGGCAGCCTGCGTGCAGACCCCCTGGGCCAACCCAGAGCCTCCACACCGGGACCAGGCCTGCCCACCCCAGGGCGCAGCACCGCTGGGCTTCATACCCGGCCAGGCCAGGCCCGTGCTGGAGGGTTTCTGGGCCCTGCCCAGGGTAGGGCGCCAGCAGGCAGGCGCTGGGGTGAGACTCACGGGGAACGGCTCCCAACCAGGCACCAGCAGGGGAACTGCAGGGGCAGGTCAGGCCCTAGGGGGAAAGGAAACCAATCTGCTGGCCAGGTCCCTGTGAGCTGGGCGCTGGGGCAGCCGCTCAGGAGCGATTCGGAGGCTGGCCAGCTGATGAGCAGAGCGGCCACACTTAGGTTTGTGTGTCTCCTGGTGGTGCACATTCACACAGGCCTCGGTGCGCACCACAAAATTATTCCGCACATGGGTGAACCTGATTCGGGGGAGCGTCGCTGCTGCACCCAGAGGGTCAGCGTCTGCACAGCTACTGGGGCAGAAGACACAGGCCTCACGAGAACAGCGGAACAGTTCATGTATTCAAACCTGCCACACGTACAGTACAAATATCCACAACGCCCCTTCTCCTTGGCTTGCCGGGCCGAGCAGACCGTCAGCGCCCCGGGGCCGGGGAAGAGCGAGGGGACCCCCGGGGCTGCGGCCGGCAGAGGAAGGGAGCAGCCGGCCCGCAAGGTCTGGGGCTACGCGTGGGCTGTGCAGGAGGATCCCTGATCCCACCGGTGCGGTGCCTTCAGGGCGGGCTGTGGCTTTTCCCATCCCTGACGCTGCCCGCAGGACTCCCCCCCGCCCAGCACAGAACAGGGAACACGCTGCCCCGGTTCTCACCAGATCCACCGCTCAGGGGATCCTCGAACTGGGGCAGGAGAGGAACAGGCTGTGCCCCGCTGGGGACCAGTCGGCCATGGCCCAACGGGAGCACGGAGGCCAGGCTGGCGTCGGGGAGTGAGACACAGGGCGACTGCAGCCGTGGGCCTGGGAGCTGACCGTGGCCAGCGAACCCCCCCGAGGCAGTGCGATTAGTGGAGACACCCGCAGCGGCCGAACGAGGAGCCGGGGACAGCCACGCAGGATGGCTCTGGGAGAAGCAGTGTGATGAAGGGGACACGCTGGTCCCCGATATGGACCGGTCTGAGGCAGTGCCGGCCGGAGACCCCCACGCCGGCACGGAGACACACCCGGACGGCATACGGCCGCGGGGGAACGGACAGCCGCGAGGCCGGACAATCAGTGCAAACGGCTGGCTCTGGGGTTGACAGTGTTGTCTGGTGTCACTTGTGCAGCTCAACACACACACGGGCGACATTCACACACGGAGTGCAACAGGCACGCAGAGCCCAACTAGCAGACTGGAGACTCGCTGTCTTACAGGCGGGCCGGCTGTTCCCGGGGGGGGGGCTGGGGCGCACACAGACACCGCGTGTGTCCGCACCCCAGCCCCCAGCTACGCTGCTATTGCCCGGAGGGGAAGCTACCCCCTCCAGAAGCAAGCGAACCCCTGGGAAAGCAAGGCCCAGACAATTGGGGAAAGCCCGGGGCTGGGGGCAGTGTCCCGCCTCCTGCCCTCAGCTGGGCCAGGGGCCATGCTAGACACCCGCGGGGCCTGAGGATGGAGCGGGGGCGGCGGAGCCCAGGGGAGCCCCCGAGAGGGGCGCTGGGGTGCAGGTGGGACGAGAGGGAGCCCAGCGCGTCTCCGCCTGCAGGTCTCCGGGGCTCTTCCCTCCTGTCCCCGGGGGGCGCGGGAGCCGGGCTCCCCCCGCGGCGCCGGCGCCAGCTCCGCACCCGGAGGCGGGGAGAAGCGGGGCGGCGCGGGAGGAGCCGGGAGGGCCGCCCCATGTTACCACTGCAGGAAGTCCCGCACGCGGCTCCAGAGTTTGGTGAGCCACAGGTCGGCGCCCAGGTCGCTCATGTACTGCAGCTCGGGCGTCAGCATCTTGCGGCACAGCTTGCGGTGCTTCTTGCTGATCCTCTTCTTCAGGTTGTAGCCCACGATGGACTTCTGGCCCAGCGGCTGCCAGGGCTGCATGGAGGGCTCCTGGATGGCGCTGGCGTCCACGGGGCGCCCCCCGTCGATGCAGATGCTCCGCATGCGCTCGTTCTCCCGCCGCAGCTCGGCCACGTCCCGGGCCATGCGCGCCCGCCCGTAGGCCTCCACCTTGCGCCAGAAGCTGGCGTTGAAGTGGCGGTAGAGCCGGGCGTCCAGCCGGTTCCAGGCGGTGGCCTGGTCGTAGAGCTCGCCCGTCAGCCGGGACACGGTGGAGTCCTTGCGGGCGTTGAGCTTGAAGTACAGGATGTCCTCGAGCTCCCAGCACAGCAGGTCCCGCAGCAGCACCAGCGACTCGTCGAAGTGCTCCAGCAGCATGACCAGGTGGAAGCGCCGCCCGATGTCCTGCAGGGCCTGCTCGGCCGCGGGGCTGGCGGGGCTCAGGCCGCTGTCGTAGCCCAGGTCGAAGGAGAGCAGGTTCCGCAGGTAGTGGGCGTTGAAGCCGCCGGGGTCGTAGTAGTGCCCGGGGGCGCGCAGGAACTCGGCCAGCTTGTCCTCGCCCGGCAGCGCCCAGGTGAGCGGCACCACGCGCCCGAAGTAGTGGAAGGAGGACTCGAAGAGGTAGGCGGGGTCGCGCAGCACCGTCACGAAGGCGGCGCCGGCCGGCAGCAGCGGGCGCACCTCCTCGTACCGCAAGCGCATGTGGTTGCAGATGACGTTGAAGCAGGCGCCGGGCCGGTAGCCCCGCACCTGGCTGCGCTGGAAGAAGGAGGGGTAGTAGAAGTCGTTGCGCCCGCGCGGGAAGGCGAACTTCAGCCGGTGCTTCTCGCCGAAGCGGAACAGGATGTTGAGCACGGTGCTGCTGGCCGTCTTGTGGGTCTTCAGGAACATGATGTCCAGCTTGGGCAGGCAGGCCGGCCCCGGGGCCCCGAGCGACCGGTTAGCCGCCACGGGCGCCCTGGACCGGGCAGGGGAGGAGGAGCAGGAGTACGGCACGGGAATCCTGCAGGGAAGGAAAGAACACGCACGTCGGGGGGCTGGCCAGGCCTGTCCACAGACCCTTCCGGCTGCGCTGGGGGGCCGGGCCTGTTCACAGACCCCTTCCGGCAGCACTGGGGGGCCAGGCCTGTTCACAGACCCCTTCCGGCAGCGCTGGGGGGCCGGGCCTGTCCACAGACCCTTCCGGCTGCGCTGGGGGGCCGGGCCTGTCCACAGACCCCTTCCGGCAGCGCTGGGGGGCCGGGCCTGTCCACAGACCCTTCCGGCAGCGCTGGGGGGCCGGGCCTGTCCACAGACCCTTCCGGCTGCGCTGGGGGGCCGGGCCTGTCCACAGACCCTTCCGGCTGCGCTGGGGGGCCGGGCCTGTCCACAGACCCTTCCGGCAGCGCTGGGGGGCCGGGCCTGTCCACAGACCCCTTCCGGCTGCGCTGGGGGGCCGGGCCTGTCCACAGACCCCTTCCGGCAGCGCTGGGGGGCCGGGCCTGTCCACAGACCCTTCCGGCAGTGCTGGGGGGCCGGGCCTGTCCACAGACCCCTTCCGGCAGTGCTGGGGGGCCGGGCCTGTCCACAGACCCCTTCCGGCAGCGCTGGGGGGCCGGGCCTGTCCACAGACCCTTCCGGCAGCGCTGGGGGGCCGGGCCTGTCCACAGACCCTTCCGGCAGCGCTGGGGGGCCGGGCCTGTCCACAGACCCTTCCGGCAGCGCTGGGGGGCCGGGCCTGTCCACAGACCCTTCCGGCAGCGCTGGGGGGCCGGGCCTGTCCACAGACCCTTCCGGCAGCGCTGGGGGGCCGGGCCTGTCCACAGACCCTTCCGGCAGTGCTGGGGGGCCAGGCCTGTCCACAGACCCTTCCGGCAGCGCTGGGGGGCCAGGCCTGTCCACAGACCCCTTCCGGCAGCGCTGGGGGGCCAGGCCTGTCCACAGACCCCTTCCGGCAGCGCTGGGGGGCCGGGCCTGTCCACAGACCCCTTCCGGCAGCGCTGGGGGGCCGGGCCTGTCCACAGACCCCTTCCGGCAGCGCTGGGGGGCCGGGCCTGTCCACAGACCCTTCCGGCAGCGCTGGGGGGCCGGGCCTGTCCACAGACCCTTCCGGCAGCGCTGGGGGGCCGGGCCTGTCCACAGACCCCTTCCGGCAGCGCTGGGGGGCCGGGCCTGTCCACAGACCCCTTCCGGCAGCGCTGGGGGGCCGGGCCTGTCCACAGACCCTTCCGGCAGCGCTGGGGGGCCGGGCCTGTCCACAGACCCTTCCGGCAGCGCTGGGGGGCCAGGCCTGTCCACAGACCCTTCCGGCAGTGCTGGGGGGCCAGGCCTGTCCACAGACCCTTCCGGCAGCACTGGGGGGCCAGGCCTGTCCACAGACCCTTCCGGCAGCGCTGGGGGGCCAGGCCTGTCCACAGACCCTTCCGGCAGCACTGGGGGGCCAGGCCTGTCCACAGACCCTTCCGGCAGCGCTGGGGGGCCAGGCCTGTCCACAGACCCCTTCCGGCAGCGCTGGGGGGCCGGGCCTGTCCACAGACCCCTTCCGGCAGCGCTGGGGGGCCGGGCCTGTCCACAGACCCTTCCGGCAGCGCTGGGGGGCCGGGCCTGTCCACAGACCCTTCCGGCAGCGCTGGGGGGCCGGGCCTGTCCACAGACCCTTCCGGCAGCGCTGGGGGGCCGGGCCTGTTCACAGACCCTTCCGGCAGCGCTGGGGGGCCGGGCCTGTTCACAGACCCTTCCGGCAGCGCTGGGGGGCCGGGCCTGTCCACAGACCCTTCCGGCAGCGCTGGGGGGCCGGGCCTGTCCACAGACCCTTCCGGCAGCGCTGGGGGGCCGGGCCTGTCCACAGACCCCTTCCGGCAGCGCTGGGGGGCCAGGCCTGTCCACAGACCCTTCCGGCTGCGCTGGGGGGCCGGGCCTGTCCACAGACCCTTCCGGCAGTGCTGGGGGGCCAGGCCTGTCCACAGACCCTTCCGGCAGTGCTGGGGGGCCAGGCCTGTCCACAGACCCCTTCCGGCAGTGCTGGGGGGCCAGGCCTGTCCACAGACCCTTCCGGCAGCACTGGGGGGCCAGGCCTGTCCACAGACCCCTTCCGGCAGCGCTGGGGGGCCGGGCCTGTCCACAGACCCTTCCGGCAGCGCTGGGGGGCCGGGCCTGTCCACAGACCCCTTCCGGCAGCGCTGGGGGGCCAGGCCTGTCCACAGACCCTTCCGGCAGCGCTGGGGGGCCGGGCCTGTCCACAGACCCCTTCCGGCAGCGCTGTGGGGCTGGGCCCATCCACAGACCCTTCCGGCAGCGCTGGGGGGCCAGGCCTGTCCACAGACCCTTCCGGCAGCACTGGGGGGCCGGGCCTGTCCACAGACCCTTCCGGCAGCGCTGGGGGGCCAGGCCTGTCCACAGACCCTTCCGGCAGCGCTGGGGGGCCAGGCCTGTCCACAGACCCTTCCGGCAGCGCTGGGGGGCCAGGCCTGTCCACAGACCCTTCCGGCAGCGCTGGGGGGCCAGGCCTGTCCACAGACCCTTCCGGCAGTGCTGGGGGGCCAGGCCTGTCCACAGACCCCTTCCGGCAGCGCTGGGGGGCCGGGCCTGTTCACAGACCCCTTCCAGCAGCACTGGGGGGCCAGGCCTGTCCACAGACCCTTCCGGCAGCGCTGGGGGGCCAGGCCTGTCCACAGACCCTTCCGGCAGCGCTGGGGGGCCAGGCCTGTCCACAGACCCCTTCCGGCAGCGCTGGGGGGCCAGGCCTGTCCACAGACCCCTTCCGGCAGTGCTGGGGGGCCAGGCCCGTCCACAGACCCTTCCGGCAGCACTGGGGGGCCAGGCCCGTCCACAGACCCTTCCGGCAGCGCTGGGGGGCCGGGCCTGTCCACAGACCCCTTCCGGCAGTGCTGGGGGGCCAGGCCTGTCCACAGACCCCTTCCGGCAGTGCTGGGGGGCCAGGCCTGTCCACAGACCCCTTCCGGCAGCGCTGGGGGGCCAGGCCTGTCCACAGACCCCTTCCGGCAGTGCTGGGGGGCCAGGCCCGTCCACAGACCCTTCCGGCAGCACTGGGGGGCCAGGCCCGTCCACAGACCCTTCCGGCAGCGCTGGGGGGCCAGGCCCGTCCACAGACCCTTCCGGCAGCACTGGGGGGCCAGGCCCGTCCACAGACCCTTCCGGCAGCGCTGGGGGGCCGGGCCTGTCCACAGACCCTTCCGGCAGCGCTGGGGGGCCAGGCCTGTCCACAGACCCCTTCCGGCAGCGCTGGGGGGCCGGGCCTGTCCACAGACCCTTCCGGCAGCGCTGGGGGGCCGGGCCTGTCCACAGACCCCTTCCGGCAGTGCTGGGGGGCCAGGCCTGTCCACAGACCCCTTCCGGCAGCGCTGGGGGGCCGGGCCTGTCCACAGACCCTTCCGGCAGCGCTGGGGGGCCGGGCCTGTCCACAGACCCCTTCCGGCAGTGCTGGGGGGCCAGGCCTGTCCACAGACCCCTTCCGGCAGCGCTGGGGGGCCAGGCCTGTCCACAGACCCCTTCCGGCAGCACTGGGGGGCCGGGCCTGTCCACAGACCCCTTCCGGCAGCGCTGGGGGGCCAGGCCTGTCCACAGACCCTTCCAGCAGTGCTGGGGGGCCAGGCCTGTCCACAGACCCCTTCCGGCAGTGCTGGGGGGCCAGGCCTGTCCACAGACCCTTCCGGCAGCACTGGGGGGCCAGGCCTGTCCACAGACCCCTTCCGGCAGCACTGGGGGGCCAGGCCTGTCCACAGACCCCTTCCGGCAGCGCTGGGGGGCCAGGCCTGTCCACAGACCCCTTCCGGCAGTGCTGGGGGGCCAGGCCTGTCCACAGACCCCTTCCGGCAGTGCTGGGGGGCCAGGCCCATCCACAGACCCTTCCGGCAGCACTGGGGGGCCGGGCCTGTCCACAGACCCCTTCCGGCAGCACTGGGGGGCCAGGCCTGTCCACAGACCCCTTCCGGCAGCGCTGGGGGGCCAGGCCTGTCCACAGACCCCTTCCGGCAGTGCTGGGGGGCCAGGCCTGTCCACAGACCCCTTCCGGCAGTGCTGGGGGGCCAGGCCCGTCCACAGACCCTTCCGGCAGCACTGGGGGGCCAGGCCCGTCCACAGACCCCTTCCGGCAGCGCTGGGGGGCCAGGCCTGTCCACAGACCCCTTCCGGCAGCACTGGGGGGCCAGGCCTGTCCACAGACCCCTTCCGGCAGCGCTGGGGGGCCAGGCCTGTCCACAGACCCCTTCCGGCAGCGCTGGGGGGCCAGGCCTGTCCACAGACCCCTTCCGGCAGCACTGGGGGGCCAGGCCTGTCCACAGACCCCTTCCGGCAGCGCTGGGGGGCCAGGCCTGTCCACAGACCCCTTCCGGCAGTGCTGGGGGGCCAGGCCCGTCCACAGACCCTTCCGGCAGCACTGGGGGGCCAGGCCCGTCCACAGACCCCTTCCGGCAGCGCTGGGGGGCCAGGCCTGTCCACAGACCCCTTCCGGCAGCACTGGGGGGCCAGGCCTGTCCACAGACCCCTTCCGGCAGCGCTGGGGGGCCAGGCCTGTCCACAGACCCCTTCCGGCAGTGCTGGGGGGCCAGGCCTGTCCACAGACCCCTTCCGGCAGCGCTGGGGGGCCAGGCCTGTCCACAGACCCCTTCCGGCAGCACTGGGGGGCCAGGCCTGTCCACAGACCCTTCCAGCAGCACTGGGGGGCCGGGCCTGTCCACAGACCCCTTCCGGCAGCGCTGGGGGGCCGGGCCTGTCCACAGACCCCTTCCGGCAGCACTGGGGGGCCGGGCCTGTCCACAGACCCCTTCTGGCAGCACTGGGGGTCTTTCCAGGAGGGGGTGGGTCCTGTGGGAGGGGACTCCCCCATGCCAGGTTGGGGGCGGCAGGCAGGCTGTCCGGGGGGCAGGCCCTGTGGCAGGCGGGGGGGGCCGAGGGTTTGCCGGGGGGGGCAGGCCCTGTGGCAGGCGGTGGGGGGCCGAGGGGCCGCGGGGGGGCAGGCCCTGTGGCAGGCGGGGGGGCCCGAGGGGCCGCGGGGGGGGGCGGCCCTGTGGCAGGTGGGGGGGGCCGAGGGGCCGTGGGGGGGACGGCCCTGTGGCAGGCGGGGGGGGGGCCGAGGGGCTGCGGGGGGGGCAGGCCCTGTGGCAGGCGGGGGGGGCCGAGGGGCCGCGGGGGGGCAGGCCCTGTGGCAGGCGGGGGGGGGGGCCGAGGGGCCGCGGGGGGGACGGCCCTGTGGCAGGCGGGGGGGGGCCGAGGGGCTGCAGGGGGGGCAGGCCCTGTGGCAGGCGGGGGGGGCCGAGGGGCCGCGGGGGGGGCAGGCCCTGTGGCAGGCGGGGGGGCCCGAGGGGCCGCAGGGGGGCAGGCCCTGTGGCAGGCGGGGGGGAGCCGAGGGGCCGCGGGGGGGGCAGGCCCTGTGGCAGGCGGGGGGGCCGAGGGGCCGCGGGGGGGGCAGGCCCTGTGGCAGGCGGGGGGGGCCGAGGGGCTGCGGGGGGGCAGGCCCTGTGGCAGGCGGGGGGGCCCGAGGGGCCGCAGGGGGGCAGGCCCTGTGGCAGGCGGGGGGGAGCCGAGGGGCCGCGGGGGGGGCAGGCCCTGTGGCAGGCGGGGGGGCCGAGGGGCCGCGGGGGGGGCAGGCCCTGTGGCAGGCGGGGGGGGGCCGAGGGGCTGCGGGGGGGCCGAGGGGCCGCGGGGGGGCAGGCCCTGTGGCAGGCGGGGGGCCCGAGGGGCCGCGGGGGGGCAGGCCCTGTGGCAGGCGGGGGGGGCCGAGGGGCCGCGGGGGGGCAGGCCCTGTGGCAGGCGGGGGGGGCCGAGGGGCCGCAGGGGGGCAGGCCCTGTGGCAGGCGGGGGGGGCCGAGGTGCCGCGGGGGGGCAGGCCCTGTGCCAGGCGGGGGGGGCCGAGGGGCCGTGGGGGGGGCAGGCCCTGTGGCAGGCGGGGGGGGGGGCCGAGGGGCCGCGGTGGGGGCAGGCCCTGTGGCAGGCGGGGGGGGCCGAGGGGCCGCGGGGGGGCAGGCCCTGTGGCAGGCGGGGGGGGGCCGAGGGGCCGCGGTGGGGGCAGGCCCTGTGGCAGGCGGGGGGGGCCGAGGGGCCGCGGGGGGGGCAGGCCCTGTGGCAGGCGGGGGGGCCGAGGGGCCGTGGGGGGGCAGGCCCTGTGGCGGGGGGGGCCGAGGGGCGGCGGGGGGGGCAGGCCCTGTGGCAGGCGGGGGGGGCCGAGGGGCCGCGGGGGGGGCAGGCCCTGTGGCAGGCGGGGGGGGGCCGAGGGGCCGCGGGGGGGGGCAGGCCCTGTGGCAGGCGGGGGGGGGGGCCGAGGGGCCGCGGGGGTCACTCACTGCCTGGTGCCGGCGTGCGGGGGCGCCCCGACGTACGAATACAGCAGCAGCATGAGGCTGGTCAGCACCGTGCCCAGCGCCAGCCCCTTGCCCACGGACCTGCAGGGCCTCTGCGTCGGCGGCATGACGGGCACCTGCGGAGGGCACAGGGCATTAGGGGGAGGCGCCGGGGAGGGCACAGGGCGTTAGGGGGAGGCGCCGGGGAGGGTACAGGGCGTTAGGGGGAGGCGCCGGGGAGGGCACAGGGCGTTAGGGGGGAGGCGCCGGGGAGGGCACAGGGCGTTAGGGGGAGGCTCCGGGGAGGGCACAGGGCGTTAGGGGGCGGGCGCCGGGGAGGGCACAGGGCGTTAGGGGGTGGGCACCGGGGAGGGCACAGGGCGTTAGGGGGCGGGCGCCGGGGAGGGCACAGGGCGTTAGGGGGAGGCTCCGGGGAGGGCACAGGGCGTTAGGGGGAGGCGCCGGGGAGGGCACAGGGCGTTAGGGGGGAGGCGCCGGGGAGGGCACAGGGCGTTAGGGGGAGGCTCCGGGGAGGGCACAGGGCGTTAGGGGGAGGCTCCGGGGAGGGCACAGGGCGTTAGGGGGCGGGCGCCGGGGAGGGCACAGGGCGTTAGGGGGCGGGCGCCGGGGAGGGCACAGGGCGTTAGGGGGAGGCGCCGGGGAGGGCACAGGGCGTTAGGGGGCGGGCGCCGGGGAGGGCACAGGGCGTTAGGAGGAGGCGCCGGGGAGGGCACAGGGCGTTAGGGGGAGGCGCCGGGGAGGGCACAGGGCGTTAGGGGGAGGCGCCGGGGAGGGCACAGGGCGTTAGGGGGAGGCGCCGGGGAGGGCACAGGGCGTTAGGGGGCGGGCGCCGGGGAGGGCACAGGGCGTTAGGGGGAGGCTCCGGGGAGGGCACAGGGCGTTAGGGGGCGGGCGCCGGGGAGGGCACAGGGCGTTAGGCGGCGGGCGCCGGGGAGGGCACAGGGCGTTAGGGGGAGGCGCCGGGGAGGGCACAGGGCGTTAGGGGGCGGCGCCGGGGAGGGCACAGGGCGTTAGGGGGCGGCGCCGGGGAGGGCACAGGGCGTTAGGGGGCGGGCGCCGGGGAGGGCGGGCAGGCCGGACAGACGCCTGTCGGGTCGCTCTCCAGGGCCCGGGCCCTGCCGCAGGGCAGGGGACCGGACTCGCTGCCCTCGCAGCCCCTGCCGGCTCTAGGACTCCACGCTGTCTCCGGCCCGCCCCGCCCCGCCCCGCACAGCCCGCGCCCCGACGCAAGGGCCGAGCCCCCCAGGCCAGCCCGTCCCTCTGAGCGTGGCCGGGCCGCGGAGCCCCTGGCCCTGGGGTGATCCCCTCCCTCCCTCGGGGGCTCCGCTGGGCTGGCTGCAGACCGGGCCCCTCGGGCGCTGTGCGAATCGGGACGAGCAGTCCTGCCCCCGCTCCCACGGCTCGGTCAATCATTTCCAGGTTCTCCGTGCCCCCAGGGCTTTCCCAGCATTGCTCCTTGCGTCGCCAGCCTGGCTCCAAACCACCGACCTTCTCGCCCCGGCGGCTCCCGAACCGCCCCCAGGAAGGGCCCAGCCAGGCCTGTGTCCGACCCGACCCTTGGCGCAAAGGGATTCGGGCTGGCTGCCCCGGGAACCCTCGGCCAGCTGAAACGGACGTTCCTCTTCTCACCCAGCTCAGACCTGCCCCGGTTCGCCCTGGGCACCTGCTCTGGCCTTGTGTGTGCACGGCCCGGCCCCACGAGAGCGCCTGGCCCACATGCCCTCCCACCGGGGCTGGGCCTGGCCGGGACCCTGGCTCTCTGGGTGTGCGCGAGCCCCTCTGAGCAGTCGCCAGGGCCCCGTGTGCATGCCAGCCACGCAGGCCGGGGTGCTGGGAGTCTGCATGGCTGGGGCAGGGCACGTCCGCTCCCCAGGGACGTGCACCCAGGAGGCAGCCGCAGGGAAATCCGTGGCGCTTTGGCCTGCTCTCCAGGGAAGGGGCTTGCCTTGGGGCCCGGGGACAGCCCCTGCCGCTCTCCGGCCCGGTTCACTGACACGCAGGGGTGGGGTCAGCACTCTGCCCCTCCTCCGCCCAGGGTCTGCAGCCCTCCTGCTCCCCCCGCCGGGATACTGCACCTGCCAGCCGCTGCCTGCCCGGGACCCGGGACGGTTCTCTGGGTCCCAGCGAGCGGCGAGGGTGTGAGAGCTGCAATGCAGCATTGCTGTCCTCTGGGTCACACAAGGAGACTGGCTGCCCAGGGAGGGGACGCTGCTCGCACGACTGAGCCCGGCACACAGACCTGGAACCGGGGCCCTCCCGAGCAGTGCCCCGGAGCCCGACGATGGAGATCGCAGCCCGTGAGCTCTCAGCCCTCCATCTGGGGGTCTGCCCCTTTCACAGTGGCGGAGGGGCAGCCGTGTCCATGTGTGCTGGCACTCTCTGAACCCCTCGCCTAGCGCCCCGGCAGGAGGGAACTGCCCCTTCCGCTCGCAGCCCCGGGGGAAGCCAGCCACGAGCCGAGCGGCTTTTGCTGCGATTTCGAGGATAAAAACGTCACAGAGACATCAGCCACTCAAACGCCCGATGCCGCTTCCGGGCCAAGAAGCAAAAAGGGCCCGTGCCCAGCGTGCCCTGGAAGCCGGAGCGATTCAGCTGCCGCAGCGCTGGTGAGCAAAGGTTTTCCGGTTCCTACGGCGGTGCGCGTTCACACGTGCCTCGGTGCGCCTAGGCTTTATTCCGCACGGGGATGGAAACAACAGAGGGAACGCAAGCCCTTTGCAAGGCGCCTGTCAGAGGGGAGGCAGGAGAGAGGCCAGCTGAATAATGCATGGGGCCTGTAAACGGAGCCGCCGGCTGCGGCTGGTAACAGGACACCCAACGCCGCAGCCCGATGTCGGGCAGAGCCAGCCCCCCACCCGCTGGAGGAGCGTGGCGGAGCCGGAGCTGGAGCAGGTGGACCGCCCGGGAGGTGGAGGCTGGAATTAGGACAAACATCCCGTCCGGCTAGTTAAGTCAGCAAAATGTGGGGGCTGAAATCATGGGGGGAAGGGGGGCAGGGCCCCAGAGGCGGGGCTGGCAGCTGGAGCAGGCCAGAAGCAGAGCTGGGTGGCACTCCCTTCCCCCTCCGTGGGGCGGTGTGCCCCCCAGTGCGGGGACCTCGAGTCTAATCAAACTTTGTGCTGCCTTCAGTGCGGGGGCTGGAGTAGACACCAAGCCCCCGTTCTTCTACCTCCTGATAGACAGGAACCCGCCCCGGGAGCAGGTGCACCGTAGCGGCAGCGGCACGGCACGGCGCTGCCCCAATGTATCGGGGTCAGGCCGGCGAGTGTGTGCCCCTCGAGCCGGGCCAGAGCCGGTCCGCCAGGGTGAGCCCCACTGCTATACGGAGCTGCAGCTCCCCAGGGCCTGGCCATCGAAGCGCCCATTGGCCGCGGATCCCTGTTCATGGCCAATTGGAGCTGCGGGAAGCGGTGGCTGGGTCTGTGCCGCTTCCTGCTGCTCCCATTGGCTGGGAACGGCGATCCATGGCCAACGGGAGCTGCGGGAAGCGGTGGCTGGGTCTGTGCCGCTTCCTGCTGCTCCCATTGGCTGGGAACGGCGATCCATGGCCAACGGGAGCTGCCGTAAGCGGTGGCTGGGTCTGTGCCGCTTCCTGCTGCTCCCATTGGCTGGGAACGGCGATCCATGGCCAATTGGAGCTGCGGGAAGCGGTGGCTGGGTCTGTGCCACTTCCTGCTGCTCCCATTGGCTGGGAACGGCGATCCATAGCCAATTGGAGCTGCGGGAAGCGGTGGCCGGGTCTGTGCCGCTTCCTGCTGCTCCCATTGGCTGGGAACGGCGATCCATGGCCAACGGGAGCTGCGGGAAGCGGTGGCCGGGTCTGTGCCGCTTCCTGCTGCTCCCATTGGCTGGGAACGGCGATCCATGGCCAACGGGAGCTGCGGGAAGCGGTGGCCGGGTCTGTGCCGCTTCCTGCTGCTCCCATTGGCTGGGAACGGCGATCCATGGCCAACGGGAGCTGCGGGAAGCGGTGGCCGGGTCTGTGCCGCTTCCTGCTGCTCCCATTGGCTGGGAACGGCGATCCATGGCCAACGGGAGCTGCGGGAAGCGGTGGCCGGGTCTGTGCCGCTTCCTGCTGCTCCCATTGGCTGGGAACGGCGATCCATGGCCAACGGGAGCTGCGGGAAGCGGTGGCCGGGTCTGTGCCGCTTCCTGCTGCTCCCATTGGCTGGGAACGGCGATCCATGGCCAACGGGAGCTGCGGGAAGCGGTGGCCGGGTCTGTGCCGCTTCCTGCTGCTCCCATTGGCTGGGAACGGCGATCCATGGCCAACGGGAGCTGCGGGAAGCGGTGGCCGGGTCTGTGCCGCTTCCTGCTGCTCCCATTGGCTGGGAACGGCGATCCATGGCCAACGGGAGCTGCGGGAAGCGGTGGCCGGGTCTGTGCCGCTTCCTGCTGCTCCCATTGGCTGGGAACGGCGATCCATGGCCAACGGGAGCTGCGGGAAGCGGTGGCCGGGTCTGTGCCGCTTCCTGCTGCTCCCATTGGCTGGGAACGGCGATCCATGGCCAACGGGAGCTGCGGGAAGCGGTGGCCGGGTCTGTGCCGCTTCCTGCTGCTCCCATTGGCTGGGAACGGCGATCCATGGCCAACGGGAGCTGCGGGAAGCGGTGGCCGGGTCTGTGCCGCTTCCTGCTGCTCCCATTGGCTGGGAACGGCGATCCATGGCCAACGGGAGCTGCGGGAAGCGGTGGCTGGGTCTGTGCCGCTTCCTGCTGCTCCCATTGGCTGGGAACGGCGATCCATGGCCAACGGGAGCTGCGGGAAGCGGTGGCCGGGTCTGTGCCGCTTCCTGCTGCTCCCATTGGCTGGGAACGGCGATCCATGGCCAACGGGAGCTGCGGGAAGCGGTGGCTGGGTCTGTGCCGCTTCCTGCTGCTCCCATTGGCTGGGAACGGCGATCCATGACCAACAGGAGCTGCGGGAAGCGGTGGCTGGGTCTGTGCCGCTTCCTGCTGCTCCCATTGGCTGGGAACGGCGATCCATGGCCAACGGGAGCTGGGGAGGTGCAGATACACATGGGGCGAGTGGTGAGACAAAGGGATCTCCCCGACCGAGGGGCACAGGAGCGCACTGGGCTAGCCAGACTGACGGTGCCTCAGCGCGCTGCGACCCACCAAGCGAGCGAGCCTGGAGGTGCCTGCACGACTCCAGAGCCTTGCTCATTCGTACGCATGGATTCCCCACGGGGCCGGGCTCGTCCCAAACACTCTCCAGCTCCAGACGCCTGGCCGATGCTCTGCAGCCAGCAGCTGAGCAGTGCAGCCGTGCTGAGCCGTGCGAGGGGCCGCGCTGCTTTCACTTTCATCTGGAGAGCTCCCGGGAGCCAGAAGGGCTGGACAGGGGGGCGCGAGCGAAGCCAGGCCTGCATGGCCAGCCCCGGCTCACCTCCTTCCCTCCCGCTAACATGGTGCAGGGACAGCCCCGCGCTCTGGGACCGGGTCACTGGGAAGTGCTATGTCAGAGCTAGCTCATTAGGGTTAATTATTAATCATCATTATCACTGCGGAGGGCCAGGCTTTAAGCATCTACCTTCCTTATTCAGCAGGGCCAGGGACAGACCCGGGCAGTGAACCCAGCAGCTGCCTCCTGCAGCCGGTGCCCGGCTCCGCAAGAACGAGGAGTCCGGGGGAGCTTAGATCGAGTAGGGCCTGAGCGTTTGTGGCTTCCTCGGGTGCAGCGGTGTGGGAATCACAGAGGCAGGGTGCACAGGCAGCAGCACAACGACAGGAGGAAGGAGGCTGTATCGTCGGGGCCGGCTGTAGGCGGTGCAGCATGTGCTGTGTGCCGGCTGGAAGCTGGAGGTGCGTAGCTAGGAAGAGTGGTCAGTAGGTTTCCGGCACAGCGGGGTGTTGATGTGCCCGTCGGTTCTTTGCGCTGTGCTGTCCGGGCACGCCGACGGGATCGGTACGGAGAGCTCTTGAAACGTTCATGCCCCCCCGGGGAAGGGAGGAACCAGAGCGACAGAGCCAAGCGAGGAACCAGGCGTCCCCTGCTTCGGGACAGGCCCGACGAGGAAAATCACAGACCCCCACAACCCCTCCAGCGCATCACTGAATCCACAGCCTGTCCTGGAACTCGGTCCCTCCCGCTCACGGGCCAGTCCTCGCCTACACACAGCCCCTCGCCGCCCACGCGCACCAACAGGGACCTGCCTGCTGCAAACCCTGGGACAGCACCATCACTGCCCCCACCACGCCAGCGCCTCGGCCACCTGCACACGCTCTTCCGCCCTCTCTGCCAGCAACGCCTCCGCCATGGCCACGCCCGGCCATCTCTGCCACAGGGACACACGTCAGACCTCCGGCCTGGCGACTCCACAGACCTGGGGCAGACATTGAACCTCCCCGCGCAGGCCGTAATGGCTTTGACGTAGCCGTCCTCCTCCAGATGAACGTCCAAACCCGATGAGCGAGGGAACCAGCGCGCTACGGCAAGCTCCAGCCAGGCAGCTTAGGCCTGGATAACGATTGAAACCGGTTAACGCGCTGCCAAGGCCACTCTCCCTCTCTTGCTATTCACATCTTCCCATCGGCCTCCGGCCCCGGCTGGGTTAGCCTCCTTAGCGCCGGCCCTAGGCTGGATCCGTCCTTTCCTTTTCCTGCTGTACGTTGTCGCTGGGCCCCAGCCCCTGCGATCTCCGCGCCGCTGCGACCGATGAAGGGGGCTCGCCCCACGGCGGCTGCTAAGGTGCTGCCGGACGCCTGGCTGCTTTGGCAGGTACAGAGCGACCCGGCTCCCCCTGGCTCTGCGAGAGGCGTCTCTAATCCCCGCCTGTTCCCACGGGCAGGGGGATCCCGGGGAAGCGTCAGGTCATCCCCTGCTCCCGGGCCTGGCCGCTGGGAGGCTCAGACGCCTGCAGGCCTGGGAGGGCGCGCACCCGCCGGGGTGGGCCTGGGCCTTGCGCGGATTAATCGTGAATGCAACCCCGCAGGGAGCCGGCCTGGGCCGTGGCGCCCCTTGAAGGACGACGGGGCCGGGCATTGCCAGGGTTACCACAGGTAGGTCACCTTCTGAAGGAGAGCGCCACGGCGGGCCCCACGGAGACCACGGCCCCGGCCGCCTGCCCCACGGCCCGGCTACCCCCTCGGCCGGAGACACGCGTGGCTTGCACGGACACCCCGCCCCTGCCGCATGCACCCCACTGTATCCACCCGCACACAGCCCCCGCATCCTCCCGCACACCCGCACACAGCCCCCCGCATCCTCCCACACACCCGCACACAGCCCCCCCGCATCCTCCCGCACACAGCCCCCACAACTTCCCGCACACCCGCACACAGCCCCCGCATCCTCCCGCACACCTGCACACAGCCCCCGCATCCTCCCGCACACCTGCACAAAGCCCCCCCGCATCCTCCTGCACACCCGCACACAGCCCCCGCATCCTCCCACATAACCGCACACATCCCCCGCATCTTCCCGCACACCCGCACACAGCTCCCGCATCCTCCCGCACACCCGCACACAGCCCCCGCATCCTCCCGCACAACCGCACACAGGCCCCACGCATCCTCCTGCACACCCGCTGTGACGTAGTGGGGGTACTTGCTGGGCTGTGGTGACCCCTGCTGTCTGGAGCAAGACCCAGCAGGGAAAACCTCGCTAGGCAGAGGTAAGGCCAAACTTGTTGAACCAGTGGCCAGACACCCCCCATGGAGAGGAACAAAGGGAGGTGGATGCTGCCCTGGCTGGGGGGCAGGGCTGGAAGAGGGTTAGTTAGTTGCTGGATGGAAGGCAGAGAAGAAGGAGCTGGGGAGGGGGCTGGGACTCCCCTATCTCAAGGGGGGGGCATTGAGACCTCTTAGCCCCAGTTCCTGTGACCAGATTACATCTGTGCTGCGCTGGGCTGGAGGAGCAATAAACCACCCTCAATTC